>NC_055998.1:31298660-31898660 GCF_018446385.1 Zingiber officinale
CGTCCATAGAGAGCCTCGTAGGGTGCCATACCGATAGTGGCCTGATAGCTGTTGTTGTATGCAAATTCTGCTAAACTCAGATATTTGCACCAACTTCCATTGAAGTCTAGGCACATGCTCGAGCATATCTTCGAGTACTGATTTACTCGCTCGTCGACCATCCGTGCTGAGGATGGAAAGCATCAATTTTAACCGTGCCCAATCTTGTTGTACACACTCCCGAAGTGTGATGTGAATCGACTGTCTCTGTCTGAAATAATGGTTCGTGGGACTCCATGTAGTCTAACGATCTCCTTGAGATACAACTGAGCTAACTGTTCCATGGGGTAGGATATCCTGATGGCTAAGAAGTGGGCTGATTTAGTCAGTCTGTCAACTATTACCCAGATGGCATCATAACCATTCGTGGTTCTAGGTAGTCCTACTATGAAGTCCATGGAAATATCTTCCCACTTCCATTCCGGAATCTGAATAGGCTGCAAAACTCCTCTTGGTCTCTGATGTTCTGCCTTTACCCTTTGACAAGTCAGGCAGGTGCTAACATATCTAGCGATGTCTCTCTTCATCCCAGGCCACCAAAAACGTTTTCTTAAGTCTTGATACATTTTGGTAGAACCAGGATGCATCGCATAAGGAGTCCTATGTGCCTCATCTAGGATCTTTCTTCGTAGTTCCTCCTGATCTGGAACACAAAGTCTGTCACCAAAGTACAATACCCCAATATTGGACATTCTGAACTCTCCACTTTCTGATTCTGCTAACCCTTGCTTGATTTTCTGAATTTCAGGGTCCTGCTCCTGAGCTGTCTGGATGTCACCAAACAAGGTGCATTCTAACGTCATAGTAGAGAGCTTTCCCACTATAAGTTCGAGACTGAAATCCGTGATCTCTTTTTGTAGAAGCGGTGACATTGCTGCTAGGGATAGTAAGGTGACGCTGGACTTCCTGCTAAGTGCATCTTCCACCTTATTGGCTTTTCCTGGATGGTAGAGGATATCTATATCGTAGTCCTTGACCAGTTCGAGCCACCTGCGCTGTCGCATATTCAGATCCTTCTGAGTGAAGAAGTACTTCAGACTCTGATGATCTGTATACACTCTACACTGAGCTCCATACAAGTAATGTCTCTAAATTTTGAGAGCGAACACAACTGCTGCAAGCTCAAGATCATGAGTAGGATAGTTCCTCTTATAGTCTTTGAGTTGTCTGGAGGCGTAGGCGATCACCTTACCTCCTTGCATCAGTACTGCTCCTAGTCCCAATTTAGAGGCATCACCGTAAATATCAAAGCTATCTGTGTTTTCCGGCAGAGTCAAAATGGGTGCACTGGTCAATCTCCTCTTTAACTTGCTGAAGCTGTTCTCACAGTCCTCTGTCTATTGAAATTTTTTGTTCTTTCTGGTAAGAGCTGTCAGTGGGGAGGCTATCCTGGAGAAGTCCTCTACAAATTTTCGGTAATAACCTGCTAATCCCAGAAAGCTTCTGATTTCACTAGCGTTCTTGGGTCTTTTCCAGTTACTCACAGCTTCTATCTTACTGGGGTCTACCATAACACCATCCTTGGAGATGATGTGACCCAAAAAGGCTACCTGATCTAGCCAGAATTCACACTTTGTAAACTTGGCATACAGCTGATTCTGCTGAAGAGTCTGCAATACTATCTTCAGGTGCTCTGCGTGTTCTTCCTGAGTTCTGGAATAGATAAGAATATCATCGATGAACACGATAACAAACCTATCTAAGTATTCTCTGAATACCCTGTTCATGAGGTCCATGAAAGTAGCTGGAGCATTCGTCACACCAAAGGGCATGACTACGAACTCATAGTGTCCGTATCTGGTCCTGAAAGTCGTCTTGGGTATATCACCTTCTTTGACTTTAACCTGGTGATATCCCGATCTGAGATCTATCTTAGAGAACACTGCTGCTCCCTTTAGCTGATCAAATAGGTCATCTATTCTGGGAAGAGGATACCTGTTCTTAATCGTGACTTGGTTTAGTGCTCTGTAATCTATACACAAGCGCATGCTCCCGTCCTTCTTCTTCACGAACAATACAGGCGCTCCCCAGGGTGAGTGACTAGGACGTATGAAGCCCTTGTCAAGCAGCTCCTGCAATTGCTCATGAAGTTCTTTCAGTTCGGCCGGAGCCATGCGATAGGGTGCTTTGGAGATGGGATTTGTACCGGGAATGAGTCCTATCTCAAATTCTATCTCCCTGTCTGGTGCTAAGCCTGGTAACTCTTCAGGGAAGACTGCTGGGTAGTCACATACAACTCGGACCCCTTCTAGCTTTTGGTCCTTGTCCTGACTGGTATTGACTACATGCGCTAAAAATCCCGTACATCCTGAATCTAACAATTTCTGTGCTTTCAGAGCTGAGAGAAATTTCTTGGCTCTTCTCTTTGATTCTCCGCTGTACTCAAATTGTACTCCTGCTTCAGGTTGGAATATAACTTTCTATTTACGACACTCTATGGAGGCGTCGTACTTCGTCAGAAAGTCCATTCCCAAGATAACGTCGTAGTCGACCATATCTAATATTATCAAATCACCAAAAAGCTCTCTGTCTGCTATGATGATCGACACTGCTCGGAGCCAGTGCGTGGACGCCATAATCTCTCCCAAAGGTAGCGTCGTAAAAAATTGGCTACTGAGTACCTCTGGAGATATTGCCAACTTTTCGGTGAATGCCCTGGATATATATGAATGAGTTACCCCAGTATCGAATAAGACAGATGTACTTTGCTGAAAAATACTGATCTGACCTGTAACAATTGTCGAGGCATTCGCTACATCTTCTCTGGTCAGTGAGTAGATCCTTGCATTTGTCGCGACTGAGGGGGCTTCTAGTCTGCCTTGGCTGATGTGTGGACCATCTAAAGCAGCCTGCATCTGGTGCAACTGTGCTGGCTTGAGCTCGTACTGGATTGGCTGTGGTGGAGGAAAGCTGGTCTTGTTTGGGCATTGTTTAGCCATATGCCCTTCCTGGCCACATTCAAAGCATCCTCGTGTGCCCTTGCGGCAAACTCCTGGGTGAAATTTTCCACAAGTAGAACACTTGGGATAGCTAGGCTGCTTATTAGCTGGTCCTCCTTTTGGGTAATTCCCTGGTTTGCGCTTGTTGTTGAAGTTCCCTTTTCAGTTAGAGCCATGGGAGTTGTGGCCCTGGTGTTTCTGAGTACCTGAGCCTCCCTGGCCTTTGGACTCTGAGAGGACTTGCTTCTGTTGTTTGATATTGTTCTGGTAGTGCTCAGTGGTCAAAGCACTGCTTACTAGTTCTTCAGTGGTTTGCGGCCTATGGACGTCGCTGGTCACGTTCATTGCTATTTCCGGTCCTAGCATCTTGAGCATCAACCGGACTCGTTCTTTTTTAGTGCTGACTAACTTAGGGCATAAATGAGCCAATCTGTTGAATTTCTTCACGGCTTTCTCCACTGAAAGGTTGCCCTGGCGAAATTCAGTGAACTCGTCGTAGTGGCGGTTTGTAACCCGCATGTGAAAGAACTCTTCAAAGAATTCTCTCTCGAAGTCAGCCCATGTCATCTGGTTCACTGGGTGCTTCGCTTTAATTCTCTCCCACCACATACGTGCGCCCCCTGACAGGCAGAAAGAGGCGCATTTCACTTTCTCATGCTCTGGCCAGTCCAGAAGCTCCATCGTACTTTCCAGTGTTTTGAACCAGGCTTGAGCATCCCATGGTTCACTGGTGCCTGAGAAATTCTCTGGCTTAATTTTCTGCCACTGGATCAGATAAGCTTCCCTCCTTGCCCCTGCTGCTGGGGCTACTGGTGTTGTAGGTTAGGTTCCGGAGTGACAGTGGGAGTGTTCTGCTGACTAGCCCTTAAGGTGGCTATCTCCTGCTGTTGTTCAACTAGCTACTTCTGTAACTAAGCCACTACTGCGGTAAGGTCTGGGGGAGGCACTGAGCTGCCTGCCTCATGCTGGGGCTCAGTAGCTGATGTCTTTCTAGCTGGACGTCCTCATACTATTTTCTAAAGAGATAGAGGACATACATGACTAAGGCAATCATGTTTATATAACTACTACTACTATCATGTTAGGTACTATCATCAATTAACATGCTACATTATCTATAAACATGGAAGAAAGAGCATAATAAAGTGAGAGACGTTTCTTACTTGGAAGCTGCAGGTTCAATGCTGATGTGTGTGTAGGAAGTATGAAACTTGGCTCTGATACCACTCTGTAACGACCCACCTTCTACTGGCTAAGCTGTAAGGTCGGATCGTCACATTATACTATTGCTAACTATTCTTAATGTGCGGAAAACTGATCTGATTTAAGAATTTTGCTAACTAACACAAAATTTTTTTTATTCTGTTAATTGCTATTCGATCTGGAATTCATGTTTAAACTATATCTTGAATACTGTTCCTATGCTAAGGGAGATAATCTAGGCTTCCCATATGATCAAGAGCTGAGATGAGGGGTTTCCAGCTGTTATCAGGCCTTCCAATCGATCAGTGAATCGATTGGAGTCATTTGATCGATCCACTGATCGATTCAGCGTGCTACTGTGCACGGACGAGATTCTGGATCGATCGGCTGATCGATCCAAACTTGTCAATCGATCCAAGGATCGATTCCAGAGCTCTCTGTTCGCGACAGAAGTTTGTTGATCGATCCAGTGATCGATTCCAAGGCTCTCTGTTCGCGACAGAACGTGACCGGATCGATCAGCTGATCGATTGAGGGCCTCCAATCGATCGGTGGATCGATTGGGGTTTCTGATTTCGCAGCTAAGCTCTGATTTCAGCACTGTTTTGTGCCAAGATCACATACATAAGTTCTAAAATAACTGGAAAACATTCTAATATCAACAACTAGTGTTCTAAGCATGTCCACTAACCATCTAAGCATATCTTGCATAATTCGGACACTTAAATATCTAGAAATGCAGAAAAGTAATACTATAAGAAAGTACTAAGTTCTAAAGGTTGCTAGTTTCTCCAAGGATCTTTATTCCAAGTTCCTGTCCACACACATCTTTATCGCATTGGCCTCCAGCCTCCGCTAGTCCATCCTTCCTTTACCTTTATCTGCAGTATAAGGAAAGGAAGTATCTGTAAGCTTACGCTTAGTAAGAAACCATCTACCTCACAAAACATGCATACGATATAATTTATGCTTTGAAAAACATGATCTTTGAAACGTGTGCTGAACATGCTAAAACATGGCATTCTAGCATACAAAACATAGGAACCAAAACTGATTATGGCTATAACTGAAATGTCAATAAGCAAAGACTAAAGTGAAACATACTGAGCTAAACTAAAGTTGAGCTAGAACTGATTTTTAAAATGTAATCACCTAACTGATTGTGAATTTGAAAGCTATTATCATATTAGATGAAAATACATAATCATATTGCTGATGGGCCCGGCGACTGTACTTGCTGTGCGCGCATCTCTAACTAGACCCGAGGTTGCAAGTCCCGAATTTAGTAGAGTTACTAGGTTATCTAAACCTAGGGACGACTATGAGAGCCCAACCCAATGGACATCTAGTCCAGTACAGTGCCACTGCTGAAAATAAAATACTGGTTATAACTGAATTTTTTTTATCTTGCTATTTCTAGGTTATCTGAACCTAGAGCTAGGTTGTCTTAACCTAGAGGCGACTGTGGGAGCCCACCCATTGGACCGTAGTCCCATATAAGCTGTAATAAACTGCATACACTAAATAAATGCCTCTATTGCATTTAGCTAAGCTTATTAAAGCGTTTAAGTTTCCCTTTTCCCTGCGCTGAACATATTCTCGAACACTTGGTGTGCGCTATTGCGCAACCTATGTGTCACAAATTCATATGCTACTAAACTAAAGTATGAAATCACACGAGAACTACTTATACTGCAGGTGAGAGGTTTCTTACCTCCTGCACTAGATTTCTTACGATTCTAGTCGCTAGTTTTCTGGTGGAGACGATTCCCTCGACGATTCTCTTGCGTCTACGTGCTCTTTTCGCGGAGAGGAGCGTCCTCGTGCCGGAGTCGTCGCCGGAAGGTGTTCTTGGAGCCTTTGGGACGGAACCCTAGCCCTTGGGGCTTGGTGCGTCGAGAGGGGAAGAGGAGGGGGCGGCGTGAGGGTTTGAGGAAGAGTTGCCGAAACATGAAAAACTCCATCCCCACTTAAGTTTTCTATTTATATTAAGTAGTTAATTTGCCAACTTAAATATAAATATAATTGGTTCCCTCTTCTTTCAGCACGACCCTGCTAGGTTCACTTGGTTACTAGAGTCCACCATAAGTCGTAGAGTTTGCTAGGTCTCGGGTTTAATTCTCGCTTAAGCTATTTTACGTTTCTATTTATTTTTGCTACTTCCGCTACTCTAAAAATTCTGTAAAAATATCCTAAAATTTCAGAAAATACTAGGATATTTATAAAAAGGCTTTTGAGAATTTTCAAACGTTACAATTTATGTATTTACTTCTTGTTTTGAGTTATATTGCTTGTGTGAGTTGTAAGAGGTTTTTTCACCTCTAGATTATTTTTGAGAAGAAGTGTGTTTGATAGTGTAGAGTGTGCTCAATATGGATCATTGGATTAGTCACCTCTTCTTAATGTGGATACCAAGTAAACCCTAGTGTTAGCATTGAGGAGTTTGTTGCTTTAAGTTTATCGGCTGCAACAACATCTACGAAGCGAGCAAGCGAGCGAGAAGAGTTATTCACCTCCCCTCTAGCTCCGAAGTGTCCCAACAGGGATGATTATGTCCATCAGTAGGGCAAAAGTCAGATTAACATAAATATAGATGAATCAATATGAGAGTTAATACTTCATAAGTAGAAGAGGAAAATATATGGGATATTGACATAATGTGATCTACACCCATAACCAAACTCTAGAAGAGGTTAATATTTGTGAGTTGTTTTGATCGTATCACCTTGTGTTCATACTTGATCATATAATGTATATTAAGGTCAATGACATTATTGCTCCACTTTATTAGGTACAAAATTTTCAAAATTAAGTATAATTGTATGTTTAGTATAATTAAATGTCTAAATTTATATGCCATTGATCATATAAATATAGTTTAATTAGGTATAAAAAGTCCAAAAGGAGGTATAATTTCACCTTAATTTAGCACAATTTAAACTAAATCAAGTTATTTTCTATCCAATTGAGCACTATCTATAATAGGTTGATCAATCATCAATATGTACAAATTAGGTACAGTTAATTAGGTACAAATTATCATAAATAAAGTATAAATGTAGTTTAATTGAGTATAAATATAGTTTAATTGAGTATTAAGGTACAAACCCCCTCATTTGAAATACGTCCCTACCTCGCTGTTAAAACAAAATACTTAATAGTTGTTGTGCATGTGATCCTCACGTGCGTGAGTAAAAAATCTTAAAAGCCGAAGCAGAGATAGTAAAATCCTACCAAACCCTAATCTCTCATCTCCATCCCAACTCCCTAAAATTGATCCTCTCCCTCTTAACTCCCTCTCGTAAACTTCAATTTGTATCCTAAAATCGGCGATGACAGCAACAACAAGATAGGCGACAACGATAAGAGAGATTTGAGTGCTAAAATGGTGAGCACTAAGATTTTATTTCAACATACTATTTTAGAAGGGATTTATAGTTGAAATGTTTATTTATTGTAAATATAGGAAAAAAACGTATGCCATTTTTGTTGGAAGGAACCCCAGTGTTTATGATAGTTGGGAAGAAACTCATGCTCAAATTAACAAATATAGTGGTTGATTGCGTACATCAAGAGCGTTGATTACATTGCCTTCATCAAGAGTTAACTTGTTAATGTCAAAAGTTGGGATTGGATTAATAATTCCTTTGTATGTTTGATGATACATTATAGTCTTGAAATACTTGTCACAAAAATCATACAACGACAACGACCTTAACTCAAGCGCAAGCATGCTTGCATGGAAACTTATTGATCTGCTAAGCTTTGCACGAACAATTCTTATTCATAAATCAACAGTAAAGGATTTTTCACCATCAACTACCTCAAACCTCTAATTACATGACACCAATGCACTCTTAAATTTCGGGATTCAGATATACTCTAGCAATAGCCTTCTCCTTTCTCAGACTTAATTCCTTAACCATCGCCGATGTTGATTCACGCCATCGGTGTATTATGTTTATGATCTGCATGTATATGTGGTCCACCATAGCCACAATAGGGAGATAACAAGCTGGTTTAACCCAATTATTCCAACACTCGGCTATGTTGTATTCATAAAACCCCATCTATCACCAAGAAACAAAGAATTTGCCCAACTTTGATGATGAGATTGTACACTAAATCCTCTGGCAAGTGGCATGGAGTCAATAATATTGTTTGTATATTATTCATGCTCTTGCAAAGATGGAGCATACGTAGCTTTCTTGAATACCGAAGGCCAGTGCTTTTTGTTATGTTTTAGATACTTCATAGCACCTAGAATGAAGCAAATAAATCATTTCAAATTCAAAACATGTATCTGGGCAAAAGTAAGTAATTAATTATTTACCTACTTTACAAAATTATCCACTAAATGCCTCAAACAATAGGAATGGTGACTGCCCACAAATAATTGCTCAACTGCCTTCATAATCCCAGGACGTATGTCGGAGAAAAAAGTGAACTCGTTGAATCAAATGCTTTGACATGAAATTAGGACACTTCTCAAATGATAACAAACGCATTCCTAATTAGTGCTATTCTCGACATCCACTACAAAATAACCAATTGTGAAAAGATCATCATTGGCATCCTTCGACATAGAAACTAGGATACAATGTTTATACTTATTCTTTATATGAGTCTCATCTAAAAAAATCAACGGCCTATGACCAATAAGAAAACCAATTGCACATGCATGGAAACAAATGAATAACTGTTTGAATTTAGATGTTACCGGATCAATCTTGCACTCAGCAACATTGCCAGGATTTATTTCTCGAATAGCATGATATACCATCTTAGCCTATCGTAGCATTCCTTCTCTATTCCATGAATATCATGCATCACTAACATTTTACCTTTCCATACTTTGAGGTAGTTTAACTCTACCCCATAATCTCTTTGCAACTTTTTCTGAATTGTACAAGAGCGATAAGAGGGCTCTTCTCTCAATTTATCTTTCACCACATTAGCAATTTAAGTTGCATCGGCTTGAGGATACCCTCTACTACGTAGATTGTTCTCATCACATGTATACCACATGTTACATTTTGAGATCGCAAATATACTATCTACTTTATATTTTGAAGCATAAATTCTCTATCCAAAACTTCTTTCACTACAAATAGCAATTATTTTCTCATGGTCATTTTTTTATAAAAAAATGAACATCTTGTAGCAACAATATAGTTTTTAACACATCTTCTAAAATCAGCAACATCCTTGAAATTTTGCCCTTCACCATGGATGCAGTTAATCCTATCATTTATAGTATTCAACAACGGGGCATATTTGATCTCCTCATCACTTCTTGACTATGTCTATTCTTCCTCAATCCTTACCAGTTTGATACGATTAATAGTGTCAACTTAAGTATATCATATACACTTGTACTAGATGTAACATATAATATTATCAAAACCACAATATGAAGAAGGATATAATATATTACCTCCCTAAATTTAGATTGTCGTTGACATGTTCTTTTCTACTCTCTACCCTCAAATCAATCATGCTCAGCTTCATACACATATGAAATCTATCATATTGAGCACATCATCATCATCATCATCATCATCATCATCATCATCGTTCAAAGTCACATATATATTATGTTACGGAACTAGGTATTCTAGAATCATAGATTCGGGAGTAAACTCCGCATATTTTTGCAAAGACTCGCATATATATATATATCCATCAAAGTATAATCACTGAAAATTGAAATCATAAACAATTGGTTATTGCACTTACACCTACCCAAAAATACAAGGTTACAAGCCTCACTTCCAGAATTCATTTTAACCTAATCCACAGAAACATAACATTTGATTCAATCATATAAAAACTGAAGATCAAAGCTTTATTTATATATAATTCAAGAATTTTTTTCTAGAGATTTCCTAATGAATTAAGAATTTTTCTAATAAAAAACCAAACAATAAAAACTTGTCATCAATTCATCTCTAAATAACACAAATCCAACTAGAAAACCAAACCCCTTTCTTGTTCAGAAATCTAGTTCTATTCAACCTCACAAATTTTAAGTATCATATTGTTTAAATTGGAAATAATACTCTGTTTATTGATAATCACTATAAAATATCCACATATCTCATTCTTTCTTGAATTGAAGAAGGTGTAATACATGTGGCAAAAAAAAAACCATTCAAAATAGAAGGTGTAATACAAACTCATTCATAAATTTGTAATTCCAAAATAGAAATAAAATTTTATTCAATCTCAACCTCACAAAATTGAAAATACCCATGAACTAAAACACCCATGACCTAAAACTTTGATTTTTCATACAAGAATAACAAATTAGTCGAAATCTAGGGTAGAAAATTATAACTTACTGATGATTCTTAGCTTGAAGGTGAAAGTAGGGTTTTACTGGTTCTCCAATTTCTGCCTTTACCATCGATGGAGATGCTTTAGGGTCGAAGTAAGGGGAGATCAGGTTGTCGCCAATAGTTTGGAGGGGAAGTCGGGGACTGCATCACCTATAGCTTAGAGTTGCGAACGCTCGAAGTAGGGGAGGGAGTGCGTTGGCAATTGGGAGAGAAATAAATAATATTTGAGAGTTTTAATTTAATATGAGAATAAGTTGGTAATTTTGTATGGGTTAGGGAGTTGAAATAAATAAATTGATTTGGTTAGACATGGGGATTGAATACTGATGTGGTGATGAGGGGCCCACCTTGCAGAGGGTCATGACCACGGTGTAGGTCAAAGTCAAGGTTGACCAATGTTGGTGCAACCTTAGGTCAAGGTTGACCTGGTTGACCCGACTCGAGTTGACCTGACTCGAGTTGTATTTTGATGTTTGACAAGAACAAAAGAGTTGTATTTTGATGGGAGATTGTTGGTGCAACCTTAGGTCAAGGTTGACTTGGTTGACCTGATTCGAGTTGACCTGGTTGACCCGAGGTGAGTTGACCTGACTCGGAAAAGTCCAAGCAGGGAGCTTGGCACGGGAAAAGTCCAAGCAGGGAGCTTGGCATGGGAAAAGTCCAAGCAGGGAGCTTGGCATGGGAAAAGTCCAAGCAGGGAGCTTGGCACGGGAGAAAGTCCAAGTATGGAGACTTGGCACGGAGAAGTCCAAGTATGGGAACTTGGCAAGTGGAAGTCGGAGAGGGCTCGGTAGCTCGTTCTCCGGACTAGATCGGAGAGGGCTCGGTAGCTCGTTCTCTGGACCGGATGTGGAAAGTCCTGGTGAGTGAAGCCAGGCAGATTGGAAATCCTGGTGAGTGAAGCCAGGTGAAAACCCTAGTGAGTGAAGCTAGGTGAAAGTGAAAGCCCTGGTGAGTGAAGCAAGGCAGTTGGAAAGTCCTGGTGAGTGAAGCCGGGCAGATTGGAAATCCTGGTGAGTGAAGCCAGGTGAAAGTCCTGGTGAGTGAAGTCGGGCAAGGGAAAATCCAGATGGATCAAGGGTGATCGGACATCTGGTGTTGAGAAGATCAAGTAGGTCAAGGGAGTGACCGGATACTTGACACGAAGAGAAAAGTCCAAGTGGGTCAAAGGGATTGACCGAACACTTGGTGGGGAGTCTTAGCAGGTCAAGGGGAGTGACCGGATGCTAAGCATGAAGTACCAACAGGTCAAGGTTGACCGGATGTTGGTTTGGAAGGTTTGGACTTGGTTTGGGCAAAAACTAAGCTCTGGATCAATCAGTGGAACGATCCAGTGATACATCGGATCGATGCGGTGACCGATCGTAACAAGATAGCCTCGAGTGTTATCGATCGGTGCGGACCGATCGAGAGACAATGATCGAAGGCCGGTTCGGGAGAAAGGTGCCGATCGGTCCTGGACCGATCATAGAAGCTCGATCGGTCCGGGACCGATCAGGCATGCAGAGTTGGGAACTCTCGTGAAGCGACTGATCGGTGCGGGACCGATCGACAGAAGAGCCCGATTGGTCCCCATGACCGATCAGGAACCTGACCGATCAGGCTGATCGGTCCGGGTATAGCCGTTGTGAGTGACAACGGCTATCTCCGTCTTCTTCGCTGTCTTCTTTGCGCAGGTTATAAAGGAGATCGAGGGCCGCTACAGAATACTGCTTCTTCCTCCTTGAGCTGCTGTTCTTCTGACTGCTGTAATTTGAGCTTTGCTGAGCTCGCTTCTGCTTGAAGCTTCGTGTGAGCTTCATCGGCTGGTTCCTGCTGTTGTAGGCGTCTCGTGAAGTTGCTGCTTCATCCAGTCGACAAGAAGGCAAGTTAGGGTTATTACTTTTGTATTGTACTTAGTTTCTTGCTGTATTCTTGTACACTCTGATCTTGCTGTTGCAAGAAAGTATTGTGGTGAGGTTTCTCTGCCCAGAAGGAGTTTGTTTTAGCCGGTTTTCCGGGGACTCATCCACCGACGGATTGATAGGGCTCGTCCACCTTACGGACACGCCGAGGAGTAGGAGTTTCATCTCCGAACCTCGTTACATCGTCGAGTTCGAGTTTGAGGTTTGCTCTTCCTTATTTTCGTTTCTATTGGTTTATTTTCCGCTGCGCTAACCTGATTTGTAGAAAGAAACGAACGATTTGGGGCGGCTATTCACACCCCCCTCTCTAGCCGAGGACCATCGATCCTAACAAGTGGTATCAGAGCAAGGTCGCTCTTCGTCGGATTAACACACGGGGGTGCACAAGCTAGAGAATGGATCGACTCGGAGAAGACATCACGATTCCACCCTTCTACGAGTGCTGTGACTTCGCGTATTGGAAGGTAAGAATGAAGTATTTTCTTATGACTAACCTAGCAAATTGGAATTGTATACAAGTAGGTTTTATTCCTCCGGTGGATAGAAAGGGAGAACTTCTCAAGGAAAAGAAGTGGACGAAAGAACAAATCCACCAATCCACAATCAATGACGAGGTAACGAAAATCCTTGAATTTTCATTACCTAGTGATATCTTGTGTAAGATAGGTAGATACAACAATGCCAAGGAGTTGTGGAACAACTTGGCTAAGTTCCATGAGGAGAGCTCCAATTCAAGTCATGAAGAGGAGTCAAGTGAGCCAAGTAGCTCACATCATGGAGGTAAGGAATTAGAAGTTGAGGGCTACTCAACATCTATGGAAGAAGAGGAGGAGAGTTCTTCTTCAAGATTGGTGCAAGAAGAAGCTTCTACCTCCGGAAGGGATGAAGAAGAGAGCTTACATCCATCATCAACCCTAGGTAACTCAAGCGATTTAATTTCACGTAAATTACATATAATGTGCTTTGAGTGTAGGGAATATGGGCATTACAAGAGTAAATGTCCAAAGAGGATTAGGAAGACTCCACCGGCACCAAAGGTCAAGGAAGCCGGAGTCCCGAAACGCAAGGGCAAGGAGCACGTGGTGTGCTTCCAATGCAAGCGAAGGGGACATTATAGAAGTCAATGTCCGAGGGGGAGGCAACCTCACAAGGACAAGAGACCAAGCACATCTATAGGGGGAGCTACGGCAAACCCTAAGGTATCCTCTAAGGTACATTCTTGCAATTCTAGTAGGATGCATGCTAGTAGCCTTATTGCTATTGTCAATAATAATAAGCATGATAACGATAGTAACCGATACACGTGCTTAGGTGCCAAACATGTTAGCCTAGATAAGGACAATACTAGGAAAACCAACCCTAGAATTAACTCATCTAAGGTTAAGGAAAACCTAAGTAGGAATCCCAAAACAACTAGACATATGCCTAGGTATACCTCAAAGAAAAATGACAAATTAAAACTTGAGGTATTAGAAAAGGAAAATCAAGTCTTGAGGTCAAGACTTGACACCTTAGAAAAGACCCTTAAGAATTTGGAGAAGTCAACTCTAGGGTCTAAGGGTCAAAAGCAAAAGCCCAAGGACATGAGAGGTTTGAGTCACAAACCTAAGTCTCAAGTGGTCAAGCCCACTTATCATAATGTTTCATTCGATTATAGAACAAGACCTAGGGCTAGGAAGACCATCACCAAGGTCACAAGGGGAGTCATCCCTAGAGTTGATCTTGATGAGTTCCAAATGGCCAAGGCTTTAAAGCCTAAGAGGGTCATTAGGAGGGTTGCTAGGGAAGTCATCCCTAGTGAATATTTAGTGAACTCAATGAGCTCAAATAGGTATTGGGTTCCTAAGAGCATGATTCCATCACGCTAGATGGATTAGAATGTGCCAACCTTAATTGAATAGGTAGTTAATCTATTCATGACAAAAGGTGGCACTTTAGGAATTTTCAAGGTGTAATCAAGCCTTGAAAATGAAATTAAAAGTTATTCCTAAGGTGATTAGGATGTGCCAATCATATTTGAGGAATTCTCTAGGGTCAATCTAATTGGCACATAGTGATCTAAAAATCTTTAGTATATGATTTTAGGTCTATTACACTTAGGAATATGGAATTTATGGCAAAATGATCAAAATTATCAAAAATGACAACTAAGGCTATAATTAGGTATTTTCTATACCTTTATATATTTTTTGCCATGTATTGTTTGTCATATGGCATGTCATGACATTATATTTAACTAATGATCATTTAAAATGTCATGATAATGCTTAGGTTAGTTAAATGTCATGCTTTATTTAAGTTTCATACTTTATGCCATGACATCATGACATTGGCACATGTTATTATGTATGATATCATTTTATGCCATGTCATCATCTTTTGCATTTATAATCAATTAATTTGATTTAAGGTTAAAAACACAATTTGATATGGAAATCAAATTGATGTTTAGAAAATGCATGAGACCTTAGCCTAAGATAACCTAAACCCATATCTCACATCAAAATTGACTTGGATGTGTTTTTGATACACCTTAGATGTGTGTGAGATATTAGGATGATGAGTTAGGATCAAGGTGCATGGTTATTGTACCTAGATAAGCCTAATTCGAAATTGGGGATCATAGGGAAAGCTTGTGTACAAGTCATGTACATTTAGCCCTAAGATTATGGTCCTAAATTGAAGGGTTTAAAATCATTTCAAAATTAATTTGAAAAACCTTGATGAAGCTTTTCTAGTGATAGCATTCATCATTGAACAAGTTGATACAAAGATGAGTTAACTTTGAGCTATTTCAAAGACTTTTGAACTTTGTATCAAGATTGAAAAATGGAACCTATTTTCATAGAAAACTATTTTTCCATGATAGTATATGTTATGAGGAATGTATCCTCAAAATTTCACAATTTTTGGAATTTTCTGTAATTTTCTAGAGATTTCTGAATTTCGGGAGAAGAAAAATTCAGAAATCAGAAATCAGAGTTGTGGACCGATCAGGAGGTTCCCTGATCGGTCCAGGTCTGTGTGGATCGGTCACTGTGACCGATCCAGGGAAGACCTGATCGGTCTGGTGACCGATCAGGGCGTGCCAGTTTCGACTGTGCTGTCTGAAATTTCTGAAATTTCAGAAATAAAGTTGGTGCTTTGGATTTCTAAAGGTTTGAAACTCTCCAAGACATTGTTGGTGCAATGGTCAAGGGGGAGTTGATCTTTAGGGGGAGTTTTACCTATTAGTAGGGGAGTTGACTTTTAGGGTGAGTTTTTACTCCTAAAGACTTAAGTGATATGGGATTATCACTAAGTTAATTGTTGACTCTAGTGTCAAGGGGGAAATTAAGAGTTTCAATGAAAGGTATGGGACTTTCATTAGGAAGAAACTCTTGACCTTGATTCACTCTTTTTGATGTGTGTCAAAAAGGGGGAGAGTAGAAAGGAGAATGGAGAGTGTAGGTTTGGGGAGAATGTTCAGGAAAGAACATTGGAAAACCTAAGTTAGGTTATCGGGTTAACCTAACTTGATTATGGGTTTGATTATGAGTTTTGTCAAACATCAAAAAGGGGGAGATTGTTGGTGCAACCTTAGGTCAAGGTTGACCTGGTTGACCCGACTCGAGTTGACCTGACTCGAGTTGTATTTTGATGTTTGACAAGAACAAAAGAGTTGTATTTTGATGGGAGATTGTTGGTGCAACCTTAGGTCAAGGTTGACCTGGTTGACCTGATTCGAGTTGACCTGGTTGACCCGAGGTGAGTTGACCTGACTCGGAAAAGTCCAAGTAGGGAGCTTGGCACGGGAAAAGTCCAAGCAGGGAGCTTGGCATGGGAAAAGTCCAAGCAGGGAGCTTGGCATGGGAAAAGTCCAAGCAGGGAGCTTGGCACGGGAAAAGTCCAAGCAGGGAGCTTGGCATGGGAAAAGTCCAAGCAGGGAGCTTGGCACGGGAGAAAGTCCAAGTATGGAGACTTGGCACGGAGAAGTCCAAGTATGGGAACTTGGCAAGTGGAAGTCGGAGAGGGCTCGGTAGCTCGTTCTCCGGACTAGGTCGGAGAGGGCTCGGTAGCTCGTTCTCTGGACCGGATGTGGAAAGTCCTGGTGAGTGAAGCCAGGCAGATTGGAAATCCTGGTGAGTGAAGCCAGGTGAAAACCCTAGTGAGTGAAGCTAGGTGAAAGTGAAAGCCCTGGTGAGTGAAGCCAGGCAGTTGGAAAGTCCTGGTGAGTGAAGCCGGGCAGATTGGAAATCCTGGTGAGTGAAGCCAGGTGAAAGTCCTGGTGAGTGAAGCCGGGCAAGGGAAAATCCAGATGGATCAAGGGTGATCGGACATCTGGTGTTGAGAAGATCAAGTAGGTCAAGGGAGTGACCGGATACTTGACACGAAGAGAAAAGTCCAAGTGGGTCAAAGGGATTGACCGGACACTTGGGGAGAAGTCCAAAGGGAGTGACCGGATGCTAAGCATGAAGTACCAAGGTAAAGGTTGACTAGATGTTGGTTTGAAGGTTTGGACTTGGTTTGGGCAAAACCAAGCTCGATCGATCAATGATACATCGGATCCGGATCGTCGTGACCGATCAGAACCAAACAACGAGTCATCGGTGTTATCGATCGGCCCGCACCGATCGGTGAGACAATGATCGAAGGCCGGTTCGGGAGAGGTGCCGATCGGTCCCTGGACCGATCAAAAGTTCTTGCGTCCCAGAATGACCTGATCACGTATCAGAGTTACTGATCGACCTCTGATCGGTCCGGGACCGATCAAGATAGAGCCCGATCGGTCCCATGACCGATCAGACCCATCCTGGAAGGTGAGCTGATCGGTCCGGAATAGCCGCTGTGAGTGACAACGGCTATCTCCGCCTTCTTCGCTGTCTTCTTTTGCGCAGTTATAAAGGAGATCGAGGGCCGCTCAGAATACTGCTTCTTCCTCCTTGAGCTGCTGTTCTTCTGACTGCTGTAATTTGAGCTTTGCTGAGCTCGCTTCTGCTTGAAGCTTCGTGTGAGCTTCATCGGCTGGTTCCTGCTGTTGTAGGCGTCTCGTGAAGTTGTTGCTTCATCCAGTCGACAAGAAGGCAAGCTAGGGTTATTACTTTTGTATTGTACTTAGTTTCTTGCTGTATTCTTGTACACTCTGATCTTGCTGTTGCAAGAAAGTATTGTGGCGAGGTTTCTCCACCCAGAAGGAGTTTGTTTTAGCCGGTTTTCCGGGGACTCATCCACCGACGGATTGATAGGGCTCGTCTACCTTACGGACACGCCGAGGAGTAGGAGTTTCATCTCCGAACCTCGTTACATCGTCGAGTTCGAGTTTGAGGTTTGCTCTTCCTTATTTTCGTTTCTATTGGTTTATTTTCCGCTGCGCTAAATTTTGTATGGGTTAGGGAGTTGAAATAAATAAATTGATTTGGTTAGACATGGGGATTGAATACTGATGCGGTGATGAGGGGCCCACCTTGCAGAGGGTCATGACCACGGTGTAGGTCAAAGTCAAGGTTGACCAACACCCTATATCCTCGGTCGTTCGGGCAACCCACTCACCCGATGGAGATAAAGAAGACCCGACCCAACATCAGTACAACTCGGTAACACACCGAGCATCCAACACTCCGAAAAGCAAGTATTAGGTATCCGCAAAGGCATGCTGAGCGACAACCTCGTTCGGCCGTACATCAATCCTTGAAATCAACAGAGCAGAGTGACAACCGAGCAGAGTACATTCAGACACATCAATATTATGGCCAACCAGCTTCCCGACTCGGTCAGGGAGTAGATCCGTCAGCCAAGCACTAATCCCGTTCGACGCATTAGCGGAACAAAGGATAGTGGAATGTCAGTCGAGCGTCTATCTTGCTCGACCCAGGGGCAGACAGTGTTCGGACAAGATGAAGGTTGACCGAGCGGCTCTTCCACTCGGCTCAATAACAGACAAAAGGAGTATTTGTCGGTATCCTTTTGGGAGCCAGTGCTGTCGACAGACGACATGGTCAGCGGCATGGACAGACAGAGGATCATACGGTGGAAGCTTCTACTGTCACGTCAGAGATATGCTCGGCTCGTTAAGGTATTGTATCAGAGACACTTTCCTGACACATCTTTTCATGGAAATTGTGGAGAAGCGCACATGCCTTGGGAAGAGTGCACGCGCGCTACAAGAGCCCTATATAAAGGGGGGTCCAAGGTTCAACGAAGGTATGCGATAATACTCTATAGCTGCTATTGTTTGTTACTTTTACACTTCGAATTAATGCTGACTTGAAACTAAGTTAATCCTACTTAAGGCAGTAAATGAATAGTTAAAGTTATAACTAGCACATCATTAAATCAACTCAATCAATTAATATGAAATTTAAATTATTTTAATAAGTATTAAATTATTGAATCAAGTAAAATTTAATCGATAAATTATTGATAATGATTAATTGTTATTGAATTAATAACAAGTTATCTTATTTAACCTTAAACTAAAGTTTAAGGACCTGAATCTAAAATTAATTAATTTTAAAATAATTGATTAATTAAACTTAAATAAATAATTATACCAAGTATATAGAGATACTCATGTAAATAAAAAGGTGTTAAGGCTTTGAATATTAATATATCCAAATCTTAGTGTTAACTTAAGAGGGAGAAATAAATTAAGGAGAGTAATAAAGTCAAGGGGAGTATCAAATTCAGGGGGAGGAATTAATTAAATATCTATTTTTCCTTTATTAAAAATAACTTAATTTGTTTTTGAAAAATGTTGAAGAAGTGCTTCAAGTTCAAACCTAGTTTGAAAATTAAATACAAATTAATTTTGAAATTCGACTTGAAAATTTTACATTTGCATTTATAAAACTTATCATGTTTTAAACTTGCAAAAAACTTCTTTTTGAAAATTTGATCAATTCTACAAAGATTTTCTTTAATTCTTTTTACAAAACTATTTTTCAAAATTATCTTACTAAAGTTGGATTTAATTAAAAAAATTATGTCAGGTTTAGGGGGAGGATTAAATCAATCTATTTTCATACTTAATATCAAAATTATTTTCTCCGTTTTAAAAGTAATGTCTTTTCTTAAAAATTTTCTAATACTTGATCTTTAGAAATCTAATTTGTTAAATCTATTTTTGAAAACTAGCTTTTATAAAACTAAGTTTTTAAATTGGATTTTATAAACTAAGGCTTTCAAAATTGAATCTTTTACAAACTTAGTTTTGAAAAATAACTTTTAACTAGTTTTGAAAAGTAGAATTTTCAAACTTAGTTTTGAAATTTTGATTTTGAAAACTTATGTCTGAAAAGTGTTTCAAAGTTAAAACTTATTTTGAAAACTTAAAACTTGATCTTGAAATTTGGAACTTATACACTTATGTTTGAAAATTAGACTGTCTAAACTTAGCTTTCCTAAACTTATACTTGAAAATTAGCCTTTCAAATTTTTGATTGGAAAATTCTTTCTAAGTTTGCAAATTCATTTTGAAAAATAAATTAATTTTATAAAAATTATCTTTAAAAATTACTCAAAATATACTAACTCATTACTAAGTTAGCTTGCTACAATTATCTTTAAACAAGTTTTCAAAAGCTTAAACTCTCCTAAGTTAACTTGACATCAGTTCTTGTAATTTTTACTTTATCTGTATTCTGTAATATTGATTACTTGACCTATGTCCTTATTTGATGAATGCCAAAGGGAGAGGGATAGGTGATTAAGTTAGAGCAACAAAATGTCAAATTTAAAAACTAACTTAAACCTTAAAAATCATGCTTGTTTTTTTACTTACATATTTTTTCACTAACTTAACCAGGTTGTCATTCCATCAAAAAGGCGGAGATTGTTGGTGCGGTTAGCACTAACAGTCTAACTCAAGTTTTGATGAATGACAAATTAGGTTAAGTTAGGTCTGTCGTTATTTAACACTCTGATCGTGTGTGCAGGCGAAGTCCAGACAGGTCGACAGGCTGATCAGATGTCTGGCAATGAAGCCCAGCTAGGTCGACGGGTAGACCAGATAGTTGGCACGAAGTCCAAGCGGGTCGACGGGCTGATCGGACGCTTGACACGAAGTCCAGCTAGGTCGACAGGCTGACCGGATAGCTGGCGAGAAGTTTAGCTAGGTCGACGGGTTGATCGGATAGCTGGCGAGAAGTCCAGACGGGTCGAAGAGCTGATCGGACGTTTGGCAGGTGAGTAAAGGTAAGTCCCTGGAAGGGAGTGACTGTGAGGACGCATTCTCGGGAAGGGAACTTAGGCGCCGATCTGACTTAGAACCATTTCGGAACTCTAAGTCGAGATCTTGACTAGATTCCGGTCTCAGAAAGACGGAATCTAAGTCATACTCTTTATATCAAATTATAAACTGTGCTAACACTTTGTTTTACAGGATATACATTGCCTCGGACTAACCTTGTCTTGCAGGAAAAGGAGCTTCTGGAGAAAGGGGGTCCAGGCGCCCGGAGGGGATCCGGGCGCCTGGAAGGGATCCGGGCGCTTGGAGGCAAATTAGTTCCAAGTCACGGCGTCAACACGTGGAGCTCGCTGGTTGGGACTGCTACGTCACACCAGGGCGCCCGGAAGGGATCCAGGCGCCTCAAACATCCTATAAAAGGAGGGTCAAAGGCGGAGCTCAAGAAAAAATTCAGAATTGACGATCTGCTCTCCTGTGCTCCTGCGACGTTGCGAAAATACTCCGACCATGCACTGCTTTTGTTGTTCTTCTTTTGTTGTCGGTATTACTTTTAATTTACTTAGCATTCCTGTACTCAATTTGTATTCAGACTTTCGAATTGCTAGTAATTGCCCATCGAAAGTACCCTCGTGTGCGGGCCTTGGAGTAGGAGTCGCCAAAGGCTCCGAACCAAGTAAATCCTTGTGTTCCCTTTGGCTTGTCTTTTGTCTTTCCACTGCGCTTACTTTTTACGAACGTTTTTCGATATTCACCCCCCCTCTATCGATTCTTCACGATCCAACAACGCGTGTCTCCACCAATGGTCGAGCACCGACCTTAAACTCGGGTCCACATTAAATCATTGAGAGGCGACGTTAAATGCGTGTCTCCACCAACAGTCGAGCAGTGACCTTAAACCCGAGTCTTCATCAAATCATCGAGCGGCGACGTTAAACGCGTGTCTTCACCAATGGTTGAGCGGCGACCTTAAACCCGATTCTTCACCAAATCGTCGAGCGATGACGTTAAATACGTGTCTTCACCAACGGTCGAGCGATGACCTTAAACCCGAGCTAGCTCTTACGGTCAAGCGGCTAGTCACAGATACGAGATCATGAGCATTTACAGTCAAAGCAGGAGACGCTGTGAAGGGAAATGCTTTGCCGAACGAGCGCACATATATTAAGACCTAAAAAATTCTCAAAATTATAGTGGTAAGCTAAATATAAGAGATTCGCTGAATGGGCAAGCTTATATAAGACTTCAAAAATTTTTACAACGCTCGACCTCACTCAAGGTAATCCAGAGCGTCGTCGGGTAGTGACTCAGTCATCTTATCCCGACTGATAACACTGTCCTTCAAGGTCGCGAGAAGGTGGTCGCCTGCCTTGAGCTGGTTGATCGTCTCGTCTTTCGTGAGGTTACATAGCTGAAGATAATGAGCACCTACTTTATCATTGAATACGTTCGAGCGGATGTAGTTCTGTTTCATTACTGCAAATCGACTCAGCTCGGCGTCTTGATAAATCTTCAACGCCGCTCGGGAGCCCTCCAGCTCGGTCTTCACCTTCCCTAGCTCATCTTGGGCCAGCTTCAGTGCTACGTCCTTATCAGAGAGCTGGCCCTGGAGCTCAGTTTCTCGACCCTGACCGACACGCTTGCTTGGTCACCATGAAATCTTCAGCCTCCTTAAGCTTGTTGGCGAGGTCTTGAACCTCCTTGTTCTTCAGCTCTAGGTCCTCGATGGTCCGGTTCTTCCTAACGATGGCCAACTTGATCTTTTTGTCAAAGGTGCTGACTTGCTTCTTGAGTCGGCTCAGCATCTCCTCCTGGCCAGAGGTTTTGGCCCGTTTGGCCTCAAGGAACTTGGTTGTCTTCTCTAGGTCAACCTTCAACTTGGCCACCTCCTTCGGATCGGTGGCGGGTTGGCTGCTTGAGGCTCTCAGCTTCTTGAACTCATCTTCTAAATATGCGAGTCTGTGACATATGGTCAGGCTCTCCACCCAATACTACAAGAAGTGAAAGGGGTTAGAGCCGATCGGAGGAAAGATAATTACAATAAGAGCTTACCCCAGTTGTCATTTATGTATGACTATTGGCGAGCGCGCCCGGGGGCATCACCGTCTCTCAGGCTCGGGCTTCTTCCCAGACTTGGACAAGAGGGCCTTGGATGATGACTTGATGCTCAAGAGTGCGCGACTGGGCGCTCGGCTCGCTGTACTCTTCTGTTGGTAAATGGAGAATCGCTGTGATTGATCGTCGGCCGCCCGGGGCCTAGTGGGCTGAGGCTTCTAGAGCGATCGGCCGGGACGCAGATGCTGGGAGGATGGCCGATCGCAGAACCCTCGATGGTTGCGAGGATGGCGGCATGGAGGCCAAGGGCTCTGCGGCAATAAGCTCCTGTGGTAGCTCGGCCACCGAAGGAGTTCGGTCGGAAGATCTCTCGGGCGTGGTCTCAGGAACTGCGGGGGGATTTGAGGTGCCGACCTTGACCCTTTCGGCGGACCCCACCACCGAAGTAGCAGAGCACGAAGATTCTGCTCGGCGCCTCTTACGCCTTAACAGCGGCTCGCCAAAAGAGCCTGAACTCTCTGCTCGGGCGATAGGCACCCGTTCGGATGGTTACTTCAAGCCGCCAGCAACCTCAACACTGGGTGCTCGGCTAGCTGCCCCTCCACTTGTCGGGGCGGGAGTTGCTGCGCTCTCATCTTGAGAGCCGACCGACTATAGGTCGCGGCTCGCCAATTCTTCAGTAGAGATCGCCTTGATCGTGGTGTCCTGAAGCTTCGTAAAGCCGATCATCCGAGCATGCGACATGATTTCAGCTGCAAAAGAAGCAGAAAAATCAGTTAGAATCAAAGGTAAAACGTACATGTAACCTCTTACCTAAGCTGCTCGGGAACCCAGTGCAGATCGGACTCAAGCTAAAGATGTACAACACACCCTCAAGCAGCAACTTGTGGATGTCATACTTCTGATCGGCCAGCATGGATGCAGCATGAAGGTAGTCCGAGTGGCTCTTGTATTTTTTTCAGATCGGGTTAAGGAGGTAAGCCGACTTGCCAGCGTGTCCGAAAGCTTGGGCTCTCGGGAAAACGCATAAAAAAAGAAGTATTCCTTCCAATGTTTATTGAAAGTCGACATTTTATCAAAGAAAATCAACCCGACCCGAGACTGAAACAGATAAGTCCCCAGTTCGGATTGTTTGGGGTAATAGAAGTAGTGGAAAATTTGATGAGTCAAAGGGATGCCATGCACCCGAAACAACACAATGACACCGCACAGAAGGTGAAAGGAGTTCGACACAAGTTGCGGAAGGGGAACACGGAAATAATTATAGACTTCAATAATGAAGGGGTGAATAGGGAAGCGAAGACCGACCACAAAATGATCCTTGAATAAACAGATGGTGTCGGTCGGTGGATCATTTGGCCGATCAGAAGAAGAAGCTAAAGTGAGCTTGTGATGGGGGGATCTCAAAGGCATTCTTGAGGCTTTCAGCGTCGCCCTCATCGAACCTGGTCTCTATGGTGGTGTACCAGAGTCTGGGAGCGACGTCCGACGATCATGGGGAGCTCGTCATTGTCAAAACAGATCGAGAAATTTAAAGAAAAGAAGGGCGAACGAAAAGCGCACACAACTGGAAGACCGAGAGTGAAAAGAAAGGCCAAGGATAGAGGATGATCAAGAAAGGAAGGAAAGCTTACTGGAGAAGAAGAAGTCGCCGGAGAGGGGACGCAGGAAGTCACCGGAAGGTCGCAAGGGAATGGGTCACCGACAGCTCTCGAGGAAGACGCTAATGTGGAGGAGAAGCTGGCGCCGTAAGGTTATAAACCTATGGCTTGGCCGATAGAGACAGTCCGATCTAGGGCGCCAGATCCGATGACAAGATCGAGCCATTGATTTTGAACCTCCAAAGCGTCAAATCATCGTCCGTCGTGTCAAGCGTGCGGCAAGCGGGGGCGCTACACATGGCATTGTACCATAGGTTAGCATTTAATGTAGGCATGGGAAAGCGCTCGACCTTAATGCACCAAGATCCGCATGATTCCCAAGACATTTGGGTGACATCATCCCCAACTGTTTTCGTCCACAAAAAACCAGGAAAAATTCGTTCCAAGTCCAAATGCTCATCTTGCCGATCGACCCAAAGTCAGGGGAGGAGCTACATCCGAGCGGAAGAACCGTTTCAGAGACAAACTGTTCAGTCAGTCAGACTTGTAGCCTCCTTTGACTAGACTTGAGGGGGAGACATGTGATGTAGTGATAAGGGGCCCACCCCGCGGAGGGTCACAACCATGGTGTAGGTCAAAGTCAAGGTTAACACCCTATATCCTCGGTCGTTTGGCAGCCCACTCGCTCGACGGGGATAAAGAAGACCCGCTCCAACGTCAGTACAGTTCGGTAACACACCAAGCATCCGACGCTCCGAAAAGCAAGTATCAGGTATCCGCAAAGGCGCGCTGAGTGGCAACCCCATTCGACCTTACATCAATCCTTGAAATCAATAGAGCGGAGTGACGACCGAGCAGACTACATTCAGACACATCAATATTATGGCCAAGCGGCTTCCCGACTTGGCCAAGGAGCAGATCCGTCAGCCAAGCACTAATCCCGTTCGGTGCATCAGCGGAACAAAGGATAGTGGAATGTCGGCCGAGCGTCTATCCTACTAGGCCCAGGGGCAGATAGTGCTCGGACAAGATGAAGGTCGACCGAGCGGCTCTTCCGCTCGACCCAAAAACAGACAAAAGGAGTATCTGTCGGTATCCTTTTGGGAGCCAGTGCTACCGACAGACAACATGGTCGGTGGCTTGGACAGATAGAGGATCGTATGACGGAAACTTCTACTGTCACGTCAGAGATATGCTCGGCTCGTTAAGGTATTGTGTTACTTCTACTGTCACGTCAGAAATATGCTCGGCTCGTTAAGGTATTGTGTTAGAGATACTTTCCTGACACATCTTTTCATGAAAATCATGGAGAAGCGCGCATGCCTTGAGAAGAGTGCACACGCGCTATAGGAGTCCTATATAAAGAGGGGTCCAAGTTTCAACGGAGGTATGCGATAATACACTGTTGCTCTACTGTTCGTTACTTTGCTTCTACACATCGTCGGTGACTGATTTGAGCGTCGGAGGGCCAACGCCGGGGACTCCTTCCCTGGCTCGGTACTGACGTAGTTGTGATTGCAGGGCCACGTAAAGTTAATACACAATTAATCGAAGTGCCAGATCCCTAGCTTCTGCCCCCTCGATTATGGGAGAGGATCAAATACAAATATTTAAGATTGCATGAGGATTTTAGGACAATTTCTCTAATAAAATACGAAAAACGAATAAGATAAACAATACTAATACAAGATACTCGCGTGATTTTAACTCCATTTTATAATACTTTCTTGTCTACTGAATTATTAGATAATCGCTCTTTGAAAAGCATAATTAATTTCCTTTTAAAAGTAAAAAAAGTCTTATATAAGAATTTTACTTACAAAATAGTATAAAAACTTAAATTTTACATTAAAAATCTTTAGACAGCCCATATTAAAATCCTTATCTAAAATCTAAAATTTAAAATAAAATAACTATTTTATTAAATTTAGATATCTATTTTTCACATCATACTTAGCTTTCTTATAATTTACCATATATTTATTATTTTTTCTCTTTTCTTTCTATTTTTTATTATTAGATGGATGAGTGAGAAATTTTTTTTATTATTAGAGGAAGGAGAGAGAAATACTATTTTAATATTTAGAAAATAGAATCCATTATCTAAATTTAAAGCACTACTAGGGTGTAATTTTTTTTACACAAAATGTAAAATTTAAGATAAAAATTTAATTTAGGGTAATTGATATGTATGCTCTTATATTTGCTATCATATCCATTCCATAAATTTAGATTTCACCAATAGTGCTTTTCTAAATTAGGAAATGAAATATATTCTTTAAATATTAAAATATTATTTAATTTAGGAGAGAGAAAAAAGAATGGATTTGATAATGAAAAGCATATATCAGAAGAGAATAAAAAAATAAAAAAAAAGAAAAGAATAAAAAATAAAGAATAAAAATTTTAGAGTATATGATATAGTGTATAGTGAAAAATAGTTGTTTAAATTTAATAAAGTGGATGATTTATTTTAAAATTTTAAGATATTATAGAAAATTTTGTGTGGATGCTCTAACAACATAAATTAACGAAAAATCGTAGAATATGATCTTTCCCTTTTCCAAAGCCCTCGTATAACATTCAGATTTTGCGTATTTTATAATTCACGGGCTCAATCAATCTTGGAGTGGAATGATATTTCTCCTGTTTCACTATTTGAGTAAATTTCGAAGTGCAAGTGACTCCTCACTTAATAGTCAACGTCTCACATTTTTCATTCTACTAGAGAAAAATATCTTATGATACACTGTAATTACGATTCAAACTAAATACTTGGGATCTTGGGTAATCTACTAAATGTCTTGCTGCGGCACAATGAGCTTAAATTTTGCTCTTTTATCACAATAGTATATTATTTAATCTAGTGCATGATAGCTAAACACTTTTCATTGAACCTACTTAATTTGCTTCCAATTAAAATTAAAACAAATTATTAATTGACATTAACCCATGATTTTTATAAAGTTAAACATTCTATTATATCCTAATCACTTGATGGGTTGAGTTGTATTCAGATAATTTCAAATGGATGAATTATTAATCTCGTGGGCCCCAATGGCGATGGGCAACAACTACATGGGCCATACCCTATTTAATTGCAAACACATTGCTTCTAAGTTCATGGATGTCATGTCATGCAACAAAAACATTTTTTTTCCAATAAAAAATGTGTTTACTTATTTATTTATTATTATTTTTTTAAAAGAAAAAAAAATGGGAACCGTAGTTTGAATATTTTCAGGACGTTCTAATACCAAACCCACCTTGTTGGTTATATTTTAAAAGAAGTTTTAAGTCAAATATAAATATTTAATTAAAACATGGAAGTGCTTTATATTATTAGAAACTAAATAATGACATGGAAATACCTTTGTATCAATAGACACATTAAAAAGGTAATTTAATTTTTCCACTATTTATGAAAACCAAATTAATCGAGAATGAAAATAATATGTAAAATCACAAAATATATCAACTACATAATTATTTTTTTAGAAGATAAAACTATGAAAGATGTTTGATAAATTTTAATAGATACACATTCTTCAAAATAATAAAATTTTAGCCTTTAAATTAAACACATAATTACATTCCTTGAGTGAAGTTAATTTTAGTTTTAACGTTGACCAAACTTTTCAAATATTAAACTAATTTATGTTTTTAATTATTTTGGGAGAAAAATAAAAGAAGAGAAAAATCCATGCCAAAAATTGACAAAGTAGACAGCATCATTGCAACTTTGGAAAGAAATAAATGCTTGCCGATTGGTTTTTTTCAATCAAATCCTTTGCATTAAATGGAGCCACCAACAAATAAAAAAGAAATATTAATCTCCCTTTTTACCAATAATTAAAAAAACCCAAATACATACTGTATACTTTGATTCATCTCCTCTCTCCTTTACATTAACAAAATTAAAAAAAATCTTGTTCAAGCATTATTATAACATATGTAACTAAGTTGCTCCAATAGTTTTAGTATTTATTTTTTAAAATATTAATTAAAATCTCTTTTATTTATCAAAATTGACCTAATTATATTAAAATTTTAAAAATAATATTGAAACTTGGACAAAAATATTTTCAAAATATGGAACATCCCTTTGTTATTTTTTTTTTAAATGGGTTTTGATAGTAAATACTTAAACTCTAGATGGTATGTTGAAAGAGTGAAATATATTCCAAAAACCTAAGGTGCTAAATGAAACTTTCCTTTTACCACCATTGAACCCGGCCAACCACGTGGAAAATCGGTAGGTCTATCATTGGAGACAGGAGACGGGCTCCGTATAATTATCCAATAAAAGTTCAGGTAAACTCTAAAGTGAAGCATCGTCTCAGGCCTGTACGGGATCTGTTTGTGATCATTGCCGCGCCGGCAGAGGCGAACGCCTGCAAGAGTGCTTCCTCGCTAGTTACGGTGCAAGGCCGGTCGCATCGTCGCGCGTGGCACTTAGTGAAACACGCCGCGAGGGTCCCGCATCGGCTTCATTCAAACTTGTCCTCTTTTGCGTAACCGACTGGCGCAATATACAGTTCGTTCATTGGGTGCGAGCAGTGGGCCCGGGTTAAATTACCGAGTATAAATGCGGGGTGGATGTAAGCCGTTCAAAAGGGGTAGGCGACACAGCTAAACAGCGAAGTTATTGTTAAACTCATTCTAATTCGGGTCGTTTAAAATTTTATATTACATACGAGTATTTTGATGCCCGAAGACTTAACTCGGTTGACGTGAGTTCCCTCAGTGAGATCAAATCCCGTCTGTTTGTTGCTTCGATCTCCGTTCCTCTCCGATCCAACTCAATCGGTAGATCGCACAGGAAGGGGAGATCCGCGCCGCGGTCGATCTACTCCGAGAGCAATTGTGCAGTCACTCAATGTTGGGCGTTTGAAGAACCTTGATTACGATTCCGGGTAATGTTTATTTATGTGCTGAATCTCCGATCTATTTTTCTAGTATCTCTGATTGCTTACTATCTCGTAGACTTCACTCAGTTCGAAATTCTGGGGTTTTATTTTTTTTCCTTCCTTCGTGTTGTTTTAGATTTAATCGTGGAGATTTGGGATGAAGCATACCTGATTCGAGGTGTTTGTGTGAATTGGAGATCCAATAATTGTGGGGGTGTGTGTGTTTTTTTTTTCGGTTCGAACTGCAAAGAAAAAAAAAAAAGGATTTTGTTCTGAGTCTAGTAAACCCGGACGCTGAGCTAGCATCATTAAATGCTACTGGCTGCAATGTTCAAACCTAATCTTTTTCATTTTTTTTTTAATCTGTAACAGAGCGTTGAGTTGCTTTTAATTCGCTTGTTTTTGATAAAATTTCAGATAGTCGCAGGAATTTTGTCCACCCAAACTTTTGTAAACTTCTTTGATCGATGTGTCGGCCGTATTGTTATTTGGGATTAGAGAGAGATAGCTCCCTGATTTGGTGTGGAAAGGTTTTTGTTTTTTTTTGAGTCTGAGCTGAAACCAACCCACTAGCAATGGCGAGGCAAGGGAGGAGAAGGGACCGGCTCCAATGGAGCAAGCTCTACAGCTTTGCTTGCGTCCGCCCGACCGTGTTAGATGATGAGCAACCTTCCTCCTTCGTTGGACCCGGTTACTCCCGCATTGTCCACTGCAACCAGCCGCAGCTCCACCGTAAGAAGCCCTTGAAGTACACCAGCAATTATATCACCACCACGAAATACAATATCATCACTTTCCTTCCAAAAGCGCTCTTTGAGCAATTCCGCCGAGTAGCCAATGTCTATTTTCTCCTGGCTGCAGTCCTGTCTCTTACCCCTGTTTCCCCTTTCACACCAGTGAGCATGATTGCGCCTCTGGCGTTTGTTGTTGGGTTGAGTATGGCAAAAGAAGCACTGGAAGATTGGCGGAGATTTATGCAAGATTTGAAAGTAAATAGCCGAGAGGTCAGTGTCCACAGGGCAGAGGGACAGTTCAGTTACAAACAATGGCAGAATATTCGTGTTGGGGATGTCGTGAAGGTTGAGAAGGACCAATTTTTTCCAGCTGACTTGCTTCTACTATCCTCAAGCTATGAAGACGGGATTTGTTATGTTGAGACAATGAATTTGGACGGTGAGACAAATTTGAAGGTCAAAAGGTCTTTGGAAGTAACTCTGGCTTTGGATGATGATCAGACTTTCAGAGATTTTACAGCTATCATAAGGTGTGAAGACCCAAATCCTAGTCTATATACCTTCGTAGGTAATATTGACTTTGAACAACAGCTCCATTCGCTTGAGCCAAATCAGATTCTGCTCAGAGATTCCAAGCTTAGGAACACTACTTACGTCTATGGGGTGGCTATCTTTACTGGTCATGATAGTAAAGTTATGCAGAATGCCACTAAATCACCTTCTAAGAGGAGCAGAATCGAGAAGAAAATGGATCAAATCATATACTTTCTCTTTACTGTTCTTGTACTCATTTCAGTGATTAGTTCAATAGGGTTTGCTGTGATCACCAAATATAAGATGCCAGATTGGTGGTACTTGCGGCCAGATAAGGGAACGAGCTTGTATGATCCGAAAAGGGCAGCGTTATCTGGTCTGTTCCATCTGATAACTGCTCTTATTCTCTATGGATATCTGATACCTATTTCTCTATATGTTTCTATAGAAGTTGTCAAGGTCTTACAAGCTACGTTCATTAATGGAGATGTTCTCATGTACGACGAGGACACAGGAAATCATGCACAAGCGCGAACTTCAAACTTAAATGAGGAGCTTGGGCAAGTTGATACAGTTCTATCTGATAAAACGGGTACTTTAACATGCAACCAGATGAATTTTTTAAAATGTTCCATTGCCGGAGTTTCATATGGTGTACTTTCTAGTGAAGTGGAAATTGCTGCTGCCAAGCAGATGGAATCAGAAGCTACTGGTACTCCTCGGCCGCAAAGTGGCACTCATGATATTTGGAGAGATGATGCATATATTCATGGGTCACCAGCAACTGATTTGATACATGAGAAAAAGTTCACCATTGATAATCCAAGAAAGCCTCCCATTAAAGGTTTCAGTTTTGAAGATGAGAGGCTAATGCATGGAAATTGGGCAAAGGAGCCCACAGCTGATACCATTCTTCTGTTTTTCAGGATCCTTGCTTTGTGCCACACTGCAATTCCTGAACCAAATGAGGAAACTGATGGCTTCACTTATGAAGCTGAATCTCCAGATGAAGTAGCATTTCTTGTTGCAGCTAGGGAATTTGGCTTTGAATTTTGTAAGAGAACACAATCTAGTGTGTTCATTAGGGAGAAATATTCTCCATCCGAGGACTCCATAGAGAGGTAACAACTTGTTTTGCATGTTGTAATCACTAGGTTGTTATTTTCATTTGAAATTCTTGGCAACTTAATGGTTTGTTCTACTACAGGGAGTTGAAGATTCTCAATCTGTTGGAATTCAACAGCAAAAGGAAGAGAATGTCTGTAATTGTGCGTGATGAGATTGGGAAAATTTTCCTTTTCTGCAAAGGTGCTGATAGGTATGTGTCTTAACTTTCATTTTGTGGAATCTAAATTTTTGTGAGCAGATATATCTGTTTGTGCCAATTAAGTGTTCAGTCAGATCAGAAATTACTGATGTATGGGTGAATGTAAATTAAACTGAAACTCATATTTGATATATGAGATTATTTCTCTTGCACAGCATCATTTTTGATAGACTGGCTAAAAATGGAAGATTGTATGAGAGTGAAACAAGCAAACATTTAACTGAATATGGAGAAGCAGGGTTGCGAACGTTAGCACTAGCATATAAAGTGCTAGATCAATCTGAATATTCTGCTTGGAATGCGGAATTCCTAAAAGCGAAAACTACTATTGGATCTGATAGAGAAGCTCTAGTTGAGCGAATCTCTGATTTAATGGAAAGAGACTTGATTCTTGTTGGTGCAACTGCTGTGGAAGATAAATTACAGAAAGGAGTAAGCTTTTAAAGGATTCTCTATGACTAGTAGTTCTTTCTTCCTTACTTCATCTAACAATGCCCCTGCTTCCTGTACAGGTTCCTCAATGTATAGACAAATTAGCCCAGGCTGGTATCAAGATCTGGGTGCTTACGGGTGACAAGATTGAAACTGCAGTTAACATAGGGTACGAATATGTGGCCTCTCTAATCATTCACATAGTTTTATTGAGGAAAGGGAAAGGAAAATGGCCTCCCCATCTCTCTCTCTCTATGGGAGCAAACATTCATTTGGTGAGGCCAAATTTTGCACTCAAGACCTTGGCAACAAATGCCAAGATCTTTAGCAACTTGGTAACAAGCACCTTCTAGTTGTTCACATAGCCATCTTCTAAGTCTTGTATGTTAACAATTTCAGATAGCTGACCACAAGTCATAAATGATGGGATAAAATCTTTTGTATTGATGAGGAAATTCTTTTTTTTTATACCATTCTTTTGTTTTCAGATTTGCTTGCAGTTTGCTTAGGCAAGGCATGAAACAAATTTATCTATCTACTGTAAACAATGACATGCTGGTACAAGATGCTAACAAGGTAAATGGTTGTCATTTTCATTCCACTTTTATCCACTTGTATTCAATTACCACCAGGGATCAAATTGAAGTGCTAGAGGCTTAATCATAAATACCATGTAACAGAAAGTTTATAAGTGTAATTTTACATTAATGAAAAATAAACATAGGCTGAGCGTACTGTTATGGCCATCAAATCGTAATAATTTCCCTATTATTTGTAACATGGTGTTAGAGCTCCCTCCATGATACTGCCTCCCCAATGCTGATCTTCCGTGAATTGGTAACATTCTTTTGATGCATGTTATTCGTAACCCTAAACCCTAGAGTGCATTTATGTGCAACATGACAACATCTTTGCAACTGTAGAAGCCCTCTTGAGCATTTGTGCAGATAAAAGATCTTTGACTTGCTTTTGCAACATCTTCAGCTTCTCCGAGCCAAATCACAAATATGCCCCTCTTGTATGAGCAACATAACAAACATCTTGCCATGCTGAGAATCCTTGTGCAAGAGAAACTCTCATTGCTCTCCCTTCCTCACATGCGCATTGGACCACACCAAGCTCCTTTTTGTCTTCGCCACTAGCTCTGGGTATCTGATACATGGACTTTTCATCTATTCCCTTCACATGAATGTCAAATACCGATATTCAAAGTGGAAATTTATTCCTATTGAGCATGTGAGATTTGTTTAGAAATAGTCGACACTACAATCTACATGTTTGTTGGATACTCAAGTTTGAGTAACATAGCTTCGTGTTTATTCTTTGTGAAGCACTTCATTTTAGGATTTTGACTTTTAAGGTTGCTCTTAATTTTCCCCAATTCAGAAGGGTCAATAGACATCATATTCTCTTTTGCAACCTATAGTTTCTTATGAACTTTAGGTTTGGTTAAGAAAGTATCTATTGGCTTAGATTTGGTGTTTCCTAGTTGTAACTATCGTTGAAAGTGCTTCTCAAAAACTTGCAATAACTCTTTCAAGAAGCCTATTGAGATTAATATACATAATTATAATTTCCATTGTTTGCTAGCCCAAAAATAATGGTCATGACCTTAGGAAGTGAAAGAACAATAGTCCCCGCCGGCCACTTATTTATTTTTTTTTGGCAAACAAGGAGCTGTCCCCCTTTTTGTTTAGGATATTCACAGTGAGCTCTACAAAATTTGAGTTGACAGTTGGGATCATGGGATATAAACTAGTAGTATTTCATTAACCTATGATCCTTGGAATAACAATTCAAACTCGACCCATTCATTTAATCTATGAGTCAAATTGTATAATCTGCACATGACCTATTTATAAATAGGATGATCGATTATTGAACCATAACTAAGACCTGTTAATTAAAATGGTTAGACGGACATGCGACATGACTAGTATAATTATATAAGTGAAATGATAACTCATTTAACAAACTCAAATAAACAAAACACAAACAATGCACTATTTTTTTTTAATTATACAAAAACTTTGAATATAATCCATATAGTTATATTATATGATATTATGTTCCGTATTTAACTTATTTATTATTATTATTATTATATATATATATATATCAGTCACAAGCAAGTTGAGTCATTTATTTGCAGATCATAAATAGGTCCTAAACTTGTGTAGTATGTATCTGAACCTGCAAACTGGTCTTGTCAATTTTTTGCAAGAGATGTAAAATTGTAAAATGATAACCAAACGTTTATGCAAATAACCTCTAGTCAGCGGATTTGCTTTATCAAATCAGTCCTAGTTTGGTTATATATGCAAGTTGAGCTTTCATAATATTTTTTAGTGAGTCTGAGGCAGTGTTAGAATCAACTTGCAAATACTAGGCCTAATTAATACAAGGTTTAAAAGTAGTTTATATTGTTAAATAATAAACATAGATAATGGGGACAATCGTGGGCATCTAACCCTGCTAGTTTTCCTGTTAATTTTAACTGTTACATCTATTTTGGTTCATGAAAAAAAAATATTTATCTCTGGTGATTGATCAGGCAGCCAAAGAGAACCTTTCGATGCAAATAGCTAATGCCTCTCGAATGGTCATGCTGGAGAAGGACCCATATGAAGCATTTGCTTTGATAATTGATGGGAAAACTCTGACATATGCATTAGAGGATGATATGAAGAATAATTTCCTGAACCTAGCAGTCAATTGTGCGTCTGTCCTATGCTGCCGTGTCTCACCTAGGCAGAAAGCACTGGTATCTTATGCTATCTATTACTCATTCAGTGACTTTCATGTGCTAAATTTGCAATGCAAGTTTTATATTAGGAGAAACTGTTTTTCTCTTGCTTTAGGTAACAAGGTTAGTAAAAGAAGGTACAGGAAAAGTTACTTTAGCCATAGGTGATGGTGCAAATGATGTAGGCATGATTCAAGAGGCTGATATTGGTGTTGGTATCAGTGGTGTGGAAGGGATGCAGGTTGGTATTATTACATGATAGGCACCTGTTTAAAGTTCAGTAATTATGGACTTGCTAGTCTGATTACATGATTTCGATGACTTTTCGCAGGCAGTCATGGCTAGTGATTTCTCCATTTCTCAGTTTAGATTCCTAGAAAGACTTCTTGTTGTCCACGGCCATTGGTGTTACAAGAGGATAGCACTTATGGTGAGAGCAAATGACTACAACTAATTTTGCAGTACTTTTGCACTTAATGCTTTTAGGTACCTTTTTAGTGTAGAAAATTACTGATTCAGAATTTTCTTTTTTCGTTTCAGATTTGTTATTTCTTCTATAAAAATATAGCATTTGGGCTCACAATATTTTACTTTGAGGCATACACTGGCTTTTCTGGGCAATCAGTATATGACAACTGGTACATGCTCCTGTTCAATGTCGTTCTAACATCATTGCCAGTCATAACATTAGGCGCCTTTGAGCAAGATGTTTCTTCTGATGTATGTTTACAGGTATTCCAGTAAGCTTTTTTCTCCAACTACCATTATATTCCCACAATATTTTCACCAACTAAGACCAGTGAACTGGTTTTGCAGTTCCCAGCATTGTACCAACAAGGACCAAAGAACCTATTTTTCGATTGGTATAGGATTATTGGCTGGATGTTCAATGGCCTCTACACATCAATCGCCATATACTTCCTCAACATTGGGATGCTATACCATCAGGCATTTCGTGCCGGAGGGCAGACGGCAGATATGGCTGTTGTCGGAACCACAATGTTCACCTGCATCATTTGGGTAGTCAATGTGCAAATTGCCCTTATTATGAGCCACTTCACATGGATCCAGCATCTCTTTGTTTGGGGCAGTGTTGCCACATGGTACCTATTCTTGGTTGCATACGGAGCCTCGTCTCAAACAATCTCCGAGAACTCCTACCAGATACTCTCGGAAGCTATCGGACCAGCACCCATGTTTTGGATTGCAACTGTTATAGTCACCTGTGCATGCAACATTCCCTATTTGGTACACATCTCCTTCCAGAGGATGTTCAATCCATTGGATCACCATGTGATTCAGGAAATCAAATATTACAAGAAGGACGTGGAGGACCAACGCATGTGGAAAAGAGAGAAGAACAAGGCTCGTCAAAAGACTAAGATTGGGTTTACTGCTAGGGTCGATGCCAAGATCAGGCATCTTAGAGGGAGATTAAACAAGAGAGTCCTATCGACTTCGCCCAAAACTGTACAAGAACAGATCATCTGAGGCCTAAAACTGTACAAGAACAGATCATCTGAGGCCGTATACACATACATACATACATTTTTATGTTCCTTCTTACTATAGTTAAGGTTTCCAAATCCCAATTATTCAATTTTGATAGCTAATTGATTCGTTAAATAGAAGTCTTCTTTCAGGGTTTGCTAAGTGCTTCCCATTGTATAAATTGTGGAACATCGATTGCTTCATGGAAATAGTTGTTTTATAGGTAAAGCAAATTCATTTCCATTGTTGTTGCTACTTTTTACAGGAACAGTCAAGTTTTTTATCTTGTTCAATCATTCAATGTGAGTAGTGGATACTGGAAAGGCTTCGTCATTATTGATTTTAAACTATTTTGAGCTTGTTTTCTTTGTATATAAACACTGTAAAACATTTTAAATAAACTTTTTTTTAATGGAGAAATAATTAATAATATTTCAGGAGATGATCTATTCGTCTCTATGTCTTCTTAAAAGTGTCAGAGCTTTGCTCGCATAGAGAACAAGATTGCTCCCTGTGCACTCCAACAATACAAGGAGTAAAAAAACCATTTTATATATAATTGTTTAGAAAATAATAACATATACATTTAAAAAATGCTCAAGAAATTATGAAATAAAAAACAATAATACCTAGATTTATTGATTTTGTTCACCCGAAGTGTTTGGTTAGGAGCGTGAAGGTTTTTTTTGTTTTTAAAGGCATCCATTTAATGAGAATTGATTTTTTTCTTGTTATAGTAAATATGTCATCTGGGCACCTCAACCCTCAACCCTCAACCCCTAGATTTATTATCATTATTTGATCGTGAGCGTTCCTCTTGATAATAATAATGAATATGTTGTTAAAATCAAGACCTTTATCAAGCGTGGGGCCCGTGCTAGGCGAACAACACCGAGAATGACGAACATAAATCATATAAAAGCTCATTTAAATTAAATTAGGTAGTTTAACAGCCGTCCCGCTCCAATCCTCTCATTCTCGCCGCTACTCGTCCCTCTTCATCACCCTCTCATCTCTTCCCTCGTCGTCGCCCTCTCATTTCTTTCCTTGCTGCCACCCTCTCATCTCTTCCCTTACCGTCGCTTGTCATTAGGTTACTCATGTGCTTTGATTTACTTATATTTTTCTGATTCCTTTGCACTTGATGGTCTCTTTTTCCATTCACTCGAGCTCCTCCTCTTCAAAAAGCTAGATCTGCCTTCCAACTCGCGAGATCTAATGCCCTAAGAGATAACACATGTTAGGGCTTGGGTTGGCCTGTCGGCATGACACTACAAAAAATAAGGGATTTCGGGACAAAATTGGGGACGAATTTTGAAAAAAAATTCGTTGCAAAAATTTTTGCGACAAATTTTGGGACGAAAATTTTTTCGTCCCAAAATGGTTGATGCCAACTTTTGGAACGAATTATGGATTGTTGCAAATTTGGGGACGAATTTGGCGACGAAAATAATTTTCGTCCCCAAATTCGTTGCAAAAAAGTATAGAAATTTGCAACGAAAACTGTTTTTGTTGCAAACCTAGGAACAAATTTAGGGACAAATTTATATAAATTATCCGCCAAAATTGTCTTGATTTTTGCAACAAATTTGGGGACGAATTCGGTGACAAATTATATTTTGTTGCCAAGTTTGTCCCTAATATTGCAACGAATTTGGGGACAAATTCGGGGACAAAATTATTTTTGTTGCCATCTTTGTTCCTAATTTTGCAACGAATAATAAATTTGTTGCAAAACTGGCAACGAATTTCGCAACAAAAACTTGCCAAGCTCATTACACACTAGATAATTTTTCGTCCCAGAATTCGTCCCAAATTCTGGGACGAAATTTGGGACGAAATTTGTGGATTCGTCCCAGAATCTGGGACGAATTTTGGGACGAATCCACAATTCGTCCCAGATTCTGGGACGAAATTTGGGACGAATTTTGTGGATTCGTCCCAAAATTCGTCCCAAAATCTGGAACGAATTCTGGGACGAAAATAATTTTGTCCCAAATTACGATAGAATGGGGACAAATAATTTTCGTTGCCAAATTCGTCCCTATTTCAAATAATTTTTTCCAACTTCAATCTCTTTCTGCAATACAATCCAAATACATACAAACCAAATTCAAATAACAAATAATATGCATTCAACACAATTTAATTTAACATTCAACACATCCTAATTTAACATTCAACACATACAAATTTAACATTCAACACATCGATCAACTCATAATTCAAGAAGTATAAAGTTTGCAACAAAGTTTACAATATCCATCTTGTTCAAGCTACTAGAAAATATGATACAAAGTTCAACAACCCAATGTTTTATAAATCCATCATCCAACCAACAACACTAAGAATACATATAGTCATCTTCATGAGCCACAAAATCTTTGATCCCCATCAAATCTCTTTTGCCTACATAACAACAAACAAATAAACTAGATCATGTCTAACAAGAAAGATTGTAAATATTATACGATATGACCATGTAAAAAGAATAATTGGAAACAAAACATAAATATGAAATTCCTTAAACATTCTAATAAAAGGCCTAAATATAATAAAAGTCATATTTACCAACGATATGAATCATCTATGTCATAACAACGGTAAAGAAAATTATAAGAATTATTTTGAAGCTAAGTACATGTATCGTAACTACGATACAACCTAATATAATTGACACATCATATAGAGAAAACGAGAGAGAGATATTGTGAAGTATGATATTAGGGTTTAAATTTTCTCACTTAGTTAACTTTATTTTTCATTTTAATTTGCTGAATTTATAGGTTTGTCTTTGGTTGATATTTAATGTAAACTAAAGGATGTTTAAAATAATTGTTCATTTCATTGTGTTAACTAGTTGACAATTTCATATGAATAAGTTTAGCACATTTTTAACAACTCTTTACAAAATATTAAGGTAGGAGGATGCATCGTTATCTAGTAAAGAATTTTAGAATAGTGTAATGTAATTCTAGATGAAATATAAAACTTTTATGTATCTATATAGTTTTGAAACTATACATAGATCAAATTCAGAACTTTTATGCATCATTATCATTGAAGATAAAACAAGAAAGAGTAACTTATCAAAAAGAATGAACACAATTAAACAACTATTTAAAGTTAATTTTAACATAATTATTTAAAGTTAACTTTATATAATTAAACAACTATAACATAATTATTTAAAGCTAACTTTATATATAGATCAGTCAATGCATATTAAAGAACTTAGGAATACCGAAAAGAGGTGAACAGCTGTCTTCAACTACACTGAGATCAGACCAACTTGAGACCTGCACAAACAACATTATCAAATCAGGAAAAAAATAAAGTCAGAGTATTAGAGACTTCATTCATATTGCCTAATTATGCTTTAATTTTGTTATTGGTACACAACTAAGAATCATATAGATTAGTCTACGTCAAAGATAAGTCATCTCATACATTGACAGTGGAACAGTGCAAGAAGACAACAGACTTAACCTACAAATGGCAGAGTTGAAAAGTTAAAAAACCATTGATTAATGTGTAAAGCAGTAAACATAAGAAAAAAATCATCATACATTATTAAAATTATCAAAAATCATCACCGCCATCATCGTTATCATCGTAGGCATCATCATCGTCATCATTGGGAGGATTCTGACATTGAGCGGAGCTCAACTGAAGGTGTTGCATAATAAATTCTTGTTGTCGGCGCATTTCTCTAATATCTTTCTCCAAATTAGCCCGTTCTAGGTCTCTTTGCACCCTTTCTTGGTCTCTTTGCGAAATTATTTCCTTCAGATGGCTAACCTCATCAGTCAAGGTATTTACTTGGGTCGTAAGTGCTGATGTGGAGGAAGAAGTTCCAACTAATCTTTGGGTTCTACTCAAGGAACCCATCCCCAATATCCTTCCCCCTTTTGGTCCTCCACTGGCCTCTAACCATAAACTCAAATTATTGCCAACAGACTCCTCAGACCCCTGACTATCGATGCCAGCTTGTGAGCATGTTTGAGCTAGCTCGAGTTGATCATATTTTTCCTGTTTTGTAAAACACATACGATATTGATTAGATATAATAGAAACACATATAATATTAAGACAATAATGGTAGGTAAATAATTAAATTTAAACCATATATTAAGGTAAAATAAAAATTAATTCCAACCTTGACTGCTTTTGCTCTCGCCCCACTCCATGTGTTATCTTTTTTTTTAAAAGTGCGAGTGAAAGCATCAATGAAAGAAGGCTCCTTCCCTGTCTCCTTGGTCTAAAAAAACATTATTTCAAATAACGAAATAATTTGATATATATTAAAAATTTGTGAAAGAGTGAAACTATTACCATTCTCCGTCTATGCTCATCTATGTTAATGGAGCCTCCCGCATATATAGCACTTGAGTCACCAGAATTGTGAGATTGATTCATTCTATTCAGGTCACTCCTTTGTTTACTTTCCTCCGTTGCCCAAAATAGAGTGATCCTCTCCCAATTTTCTTCAGTGATGAAGTTTGGTTTTTCCCACGACTCTTTGCGTGACTTAATACATGTCTAATGTGATCGCCACATTTCTTTTTAAATATTCTTCGTATCTCCATTTCGTCATTCGGGTCCCAATTATTTAAGCGCTGAAATAGAAATTTATTTTATTATATAATCACTGTAAAATTGAAGTAAAGTTAAGAAAATTTACTTTGAACTCGCTCCACCAAAGTTGTTTTGTGGCTGGTGGAGTGCTTGAATATGTCAAACATTCCCCCCCCCACTGGTTGTCCACGACCCTACTTATTTCTCGAACAACTTGTATCGGATTTTCAAAGCTGCATTAAATTACAAAATAATCAGATAATATAATTAAGATAGATCTAACAAATAAAATATTTTATAGTACTTACGAATCACCGATGGGGACTAAAGGAGCTCTATCATTCCTAAACTCAGCAAATGAGTTTCTTGCTGAGTCAGGAGGATCTGAGTGGACAGGTAACTGCTCTGGGTAAGGTACTTGTGGTGGCGAATATGAAACCGGTGCAGAAGGTACATGAGAAGGGCCCGGCTGATGAAGGGGTGGCATAGGTACACTGGCAGGAGAATATGATGCCGGTGGAGAAGACACATGGGATGGGCTTGCTTGAGTAGGGGGTGGATTAGGTTCACTGGCGGGTGATGGATGTGTCTGGTCCTGTGGTCGCCGTTTACGTCCACCACGTCGAAATATATGCTGGAAATTTCAATAATTTAATAAAGTTAATTACAGATCTGATACATAACAAAGGATAATTAAAAACTTACCATTTTTATGTAAAGATTATGGAAAAGGATGGAGGGGAAATTTATGAAATGTGACCTCTGATGACCTGTAGGAATAAATACAATGTGTTAACAGATAAAGTAAATCAAATTATAAAAGAGACAGTATATACAATAAAATATGGGAAATTTCTTTAAATAAGCTAACAAAACTTACCCATCATCAAAAATCAAAGTCATCATTGTCATTATCATCCTCATCCTCCTCTTCCTCTTCCTCTTCCTCTTCCTCTTCCTCCTCCTCCTCCTCCTCCTCCTCCTCCTCATCATCATCATCATCATCAATTTCACTTCTATCTACGTTGATTACTACACCGTTGGGATCTCGTAAAGTTGGAATAATATATTCCTCAGTCTGAAAGGTATTTGAAACTTCCTCTTGTTGATATGCAATGTTTTCCCAACGTGCCTCAATTTTTTTTCGTGCTTTAGTTTTACAAACAGCCCACCAATCAATCTTATCGCGTTTCAAACTCGGATATGAAGAATAGAATACTTGAATTGCTTGTTGTGCCAACACAAATGGTTCATATCTCTTATAAAATCTCTTATGATTTATTTCAACTAAATTATAATGTGGATGCACTTTCATCCCTCTAACAGGGTCAAACCAGCGACACATAAATAATATAACTTGCATTTGTGGTCCTGGGTATTCTACTTCTATAATTTCATCCAACAAACCATAAAAATCATTACTTGGACCTCCTTCATTGGATGACGATACGCACACCCCACTATTCATGGTATTCTTGCCCATTCCATAGTCTTGAGTATGAAAATTATATCCATTTATGAAATATGGCCAAGTGCGTACGCATGAATTTGGACCCCATGATGGATGGATTAGCCATTCTTGTTCAAGGTGAGATTGATTAGCTTGAACCTAAGGTCAAAACACAAATTGTTAAAAGTATGCATATGTATCACACAAATATAGATTTTTTACTTACATATGATTTGAACCATGCAGCAAATTCTTCTTCACAAAATCGATCGAACTCTTGTGCCGATAATTCAGAATATAAGTTGGTAAATATCCTACTCAAAAAAACATATTGTTACACAAATAATTGAAAAAATAAAGAAATAAAAATAAAAATATATACTTACTCGTAATATGATGATACTTCTGGACAATTTAGTAAAATATATGTTTGGGCTCCTGCCATTCTTTACCAGTTAAGTATCTTTGTTTACATGGTCCACTTGGTCGACCAAGGTAGTTAAAAATTGAAAATGAGGTAACATTTGGATCAATAGGACCCTCATCATTTCTGCCCGCTCTTCGCCTTTTGCATTGAACATGAGGTTCAAAATAATATGATGCAAAAGTGGTGACTTCCTCCACAATGTATGCATTAACAATAGAGGCTTCAACTCGTGCTTTATTTTTCATTTTTTTCTTCAAATGATATAAGAATCTGTTGAAGATATATAAAATTATATTAAATATATATATATATATAAATAATCCAGGAGTAGAAATATTTTTTTTTCATTCAAACATTCGAATTATACAAATAACACACTCTACCTCTCAAATGGATACATCCACCGAAAATGAACGGGTCCTCCAACTTTGGCCTCATATGGCAAGTGAACCAAAAGATGCTCCATGGAGTCAAAAAAAGAGGGTGGAAATATTCTTTCCAAATTGCACAAAATGATTGGAATATCTCTCTCTAACTTCTCCATGTGTGAACGTTTCAAAACTGTTGAGCAAATATCATGTAGGAAAATACTTAACTCCGTAATCGCTCCCCATACAAATTGTGGTAAGAGTTCCTTAAAAGCAATAGGAATCAATCTTTGCATTATGATATGACAATCATGACTTTTCATACCAATTAACTTCCATTCTTTCATATCAACACATCTTCCAAGATTAGAGACATACCCATCTGGAAATTTCAAAGATTTCAACCATTCACATAGGACACGTCTTTGATCCTTATTTAATGTATAAATTGCCTTTGGCTTTGGTCCTCTACTATTTTCATCGACATCAAGAGTGGGTCTTTTACATATGAGTCGCATATCTTTTCTTGCATTGAGATTGTCTTTTGTTTTTCCGGTGATATCCATCACAGTATTTATCAGATTATCAAAAACATTCTTCTCAATATGCATTACATCGAGATTATGATGTATCAAATGACTAAACCAATACGGTAAATCCCAAAATATACTTCGTTTAGTCCATTTATGTGTACTCCCATATTCATAATTTGTACCATATGGTTGTTCAATAACAGAGGAAAAGTGATGCACTCTGTACCAAATATCTTAACCAGTCAATCTCAATGGCGGAAGTGTTCTTTCGATCCTATTTTTAGTGAATTCATCTTTATTCTTTCTGAACTTATGATTTGTTGGTAAGAATTGCCTATGACAATCAAAATAACTTGGTTTCTTTCCGTGTTTCAATCTGAATGACTTTGATCTCTCCATACATATTGGGCATCCCAAGATCCCAGCAGTACTCCAACATGATAGCATACCATAAGCTGGAAAGTCATTTATGGTCCAAAGAAGAGCAGCCTTCAGTATAAACATCTGGTTAGAATGAACATCGTATGTAGGAACACCTTCATCCCATAGTTGTTTAAGTTCTGCTATCAGAGGTTGCATATAAATATCTATTAACTTTTTTGGATTTTGCGGACCTGGTACAACCAATGTTAAAAACATATAAGGTGTTTTCATGCACATCCCAAGTGGAAGACTGACGTTAAAATAACTCGCCAACAAGAATAATTTCTTCCTGATTTACCAAACGGAGCAAATCCATCAGCACAGAGACATAATCTAATATTTCTAGTCTCCTTTGCAAAATCTGGATATGTTCTATCAAAATTTTTCCAAGCATCTGCATCTGATGGATGACACATTAAACCCTCTTCTGTTTGATGAGTTGCATGCCAAGTCATGTGTTCCGCAGTTGCCTTTGATGCATACAATCTTTGTAACCTAGGAGTTAAAGGTAAATAAAACAACTGGCTGTGTGCTTTACGTCGTTGTTGACTCCTGGTTGTCTTATACCTATCTTGATTACAGAATTTACAAACCTCTACTTCTGCATCATCTCCCCAATATAACATACAACCATCTCTGCAAACATCAATTCTTTCAACTGGAAGACCTAAATCTTTCACCAGTTTTTTCATACTGTAAAAATCAAGAGGCAAACTGTGATCACGTGGCAATGTATCGTCAAACGCTTGAACAACATCATTAAAACAATCTTGCGACATATTATGATCTGCCTTTATATTTAATAATCTGGATGTGAGAGATAATTTAGTCTGACTGTCACAACCGGAATATAATGGTTCATTTGCAGCACTCAATACTTCTTGAAATTTGTAATATATTTCATCCAGACATGGTACATCAGGCTCCTCCAACGGCAATGTATTAGTGGCAAACATTTGTTCACTTGTTGGAGGAAAACTAGAACTTGCACCAAGCGTCTCGGGAATATAATTCTGACAACTTGCATCAATTACCATCCTCTGATATGGATTGAATTGTTCATAATAACTCTGATCCCCACTAGCAGAGGCTTGAAAATTCCGTCCATAATCCTCATCAGATATGAACGGTTCGCCATGACTTGTCCAATTATAATAATTCGGAGTAAAACCAAATCTACAAAGATGTTCTTCAACTTTATCGGTGGATAAAAATTTCCCATTGTGACATTTTCTACACGCGCACCTTATCTTCTTGCCATCCATATACATAACTTGAGTAGATGCAAAATTTAAAAATTGCCTCAGTCCAGTGATAAACTCAGGAGTTAACCCCTGACGATTAGGCAAATTTTTGTTATACATCCAACTTCGCTCATTCTGCATTTTACCTGAATTCAACTGTTTAGTTAAACATTATTAAAAGTAACTATACATAAATCTTATCATTGAAGACAAAACAAAAAACAACAGCTAATTAAAAAGACGGAACGCAATTAATCAACTATAATAAAATTATTTAAAGCTAATTTTATATACAAAGTAAATGCATAATAACGAACTTAAGAATACCGAAAAGAAGTCAACAAATACAGGTCTTCAACTACACTGAGATCACGTCAAAATGAGATCTGCACAAAAGAACATTATCAATTCAGACAGTAATTTTTGAATATTAACTTAAACAACTGATAAAATGGCCAGTCCGCAGATGTTGTCGAAGGTGAGCCGGAGGAGGAGGTCCTGCAGGTCGACCGAGGCGGAGGCGGCGGAGGCCGCCTGCAGAATAGGGATGAGGCAGCGGTGGATGGACCGCGAAACCCACCGCGACATGGCGGCGCGGAGCGTGCGGGTGGTGAACTCGAGCGCGGCGGTCTTCCGCTGCGCGAGCCACGTCTCGCCGGCGGAGTTGAAGATGCCGTCGCCGAGGAGGTCGCGGAAGACGGCGTGCTTACCAAACGAAAACCTTCCACCGCCGATCGTCGTAGATCACGCCGTCGTCGGTCGGAGATGTGGCCGAAACCAGGAAATCGCAGATGGGAAGAAGGGGGAACGGGGGAGAGAGAGGAAAGAAAAGAGAGAAGGGAAAAAGAATCGGGTTGGGAATTAGATCTAGGGTTTTTAGGAACAAATATTTTTTGTTCCCAATTTCGTCCCTAAATTTGGGACAAATTTATGTATTCGTCCCAAATTTTGGGACGAATCCAGGATTCGTCCCAAACTTTGGGACGAATCCAGGATTCGTCCCAAAACTTAAATTAATTTAAAATAAATTAAATCAAAGACCGAAAGCTTATATCTTGACCTAGATACATCGGAATTTGATGAAAAAAGTTTCTATGCGTTCGTATCGTTGCCTTGATCGTAAATATGTCACCATCCATATTTTTAAATATTATTTTAAGTGATTCAAATTTTTAATACCAAATTAGGTCAAATTGGAATTAAAAAATTCCAAAAATAAATATATTTGGTAAAAAATATTTTTTTGGATATATTTACGATCAGGACAACGATACGAATGCATAGAAATTTATTTCATCAAATTCTGATGTCTCTAGGTCCGTATATGACGCGTCCCATTTTGTTTTTTTTTTTAAGATAATTAAATTTTGGGACGAATCTCTGGATTCGTCCCAAAATTTAAATTAATTTAAAATAAATTAAATCCAAAACCGAATTCTTATATCTTCCCAAATTTTGGGACGAATCCAGGATTCGTCCCAAAACTTAAATTAATTTAAAATAAATTAAATCAAAGACCGAAAGCTTATATCTTGACCTAGAGACATCGGAATTTGATGAAACAAGTTTCTATGCGTTCGTATCGTTGCCCTGATCGTAAATATGTCACCATCCATATTTTTTAATTAATAATTTAATTTATTTAAATTTTTCATACCAAATTAGGTCAAATTTGAATAAAAAATTCCAAAAATAAATATATTTGTTAAAAAATATTTTTATGTATATATTTACGATAAGGACTATGATACGAATGCATAGAAATTTATTTCATCAAATTCCGATGTCTCTAGGTAGATATTTTTTAATACATATATAGGTTGCTATTAACTAAAAAGGTGTTGTGCAGTGAACGGTTGTAAATTAGTGTCTGAAAACTTAAATATGGACCTAGAGACATCGGAATTTGATGAAAAAAGTTTCTATGCGTTCGTATCGTTGCCTTGATCGTAAATATGTCACCATCCATATTTTTTAAATATTATTTTAAGTGATTCAAATTTTTAATACCAAATTAGGTCAAATTGGAATTAAAAAATTCCAAAAATAAATATATTTGGTAAAAAATATTTTTATGGATATATTTACGATCAGGACAATGATACGAACGCATAGAAATTTATTTCATCAAATTCTGATGTCTCTAGGTCCGTATATGACGCGTCCCATTTTGTTTTTTTTAAGATAATTAAATTTTTGGGACGAATCTGGATTCGTCCCAAAATTTGGGATGATCCGTATATGACGCGTCCCATTTTGTTTTTTTTTTTTAAGATAATTAAATTTTTGGGACGAATCTTTGGATTCGTCCCAAAACTTAAATTAATTTAAAATAAATTAAATCAAAGACCGAAAGCTTATATCTTGACCTAGAGACATCGGAATTTGATGAAACAAGTTTCTATGCGTTCGTATCGTTGCCTTGATCGTAAATATGTCACCATCCATATTTTTTAATTAATAATTTAATTTATTTAAATTTTTCATACCAAATTAGGTCAAATTTGAATAAAAAATTCCAAAAATAAATATATTTGTTAAAAAATATTTTTATGTATATATTTACGATAAGGACTATGATACGAATGCATAGAAATTTATTTCATCAAATTCCGATGTCTCTAGGTAGATATTTTTTAATACATATATAGGTTGCTATTAACTAAAAAGGTGTTGTGCAGTGAACGGTTGTAAATTAATGTCTGAAAACTTAAATATGGACCTACAGACATCGGAATTTGATGAAAAAAGTTTCTATGCGTTCGTATCGTTGCCTTGATCGTAAATATGTCACCATCCATATTTTTTAAATATTATTTTAAGTGATTCAAATTTTTAATACCAAATTAGGTCAAATTGGAATTAAAAAATTCCAAAAATAAATATATTTGGTAAAAAATATTTTTTTGGATATATTTACGATCAGGACAACGATACGAACGCATAGAAATTTATTTCATCAAATTCTGATGTCTCTAGGTCCGTATATGACGCGTCCCATTTTGTTTTTTTTTTTTAAGATAATTAAATTTTTGGGACGAATCCAGAAATTCGTCCCAAACTTTGGGACGAATTCCTGGATTCGTCCCAAATTTTGGGACGAATCCAGGATTCGTCCCAAATTTTGGGACGAATCCAGGATTCGTCCCAAAACTTAAATTAATTTAAAATAAATTAAATCAAAGACCGAAAGCTTATATCTTGACCTAGAGACATCGGAATTTGATGAAATAAGTTTCTATGCGTTCGTATCGTTGCCCTGATCGTAAATATGTCACCATCCATATTTTTTAATTAATAATTTAATTTATTTAAATTTTTCATACCAAATTTGGTCAAATTGGAATAAAAAATTCCAAAAATAAATATATTTGTGAAAAAAAAATTTTATGTATATATTTACGATCAGGACTATGATACGAATGCATAGAAATTTATTTCATCAAATTCCGATGTCTCTAGGTCCGTATATGAGGCGTCCCATTTTGTTTTTTTTTTTTTAAGATAATTAAATTTTTGGGACGAATCCTGGATTCGTCCCAAAACTTAAATTAATTTAAAATAAATTAAATCAAAGACCGAAAGCTTATATCTTGACCTAGAGACATCAGAATTTGATGAAACAAATTTCTATGCGTTCGTATCATTGCCTTGATCATAAATATATCACCATCCATTATTTTTAATTAATAATTTAATTTATTTAAATTTTGTATACCAAATTAGGTAAAATTAGAATTAAAAATTCCAAAAATAAATATATTTGTTAAAAAATATTTTTATGTATATATTTACGATCAGGACAATGATACGAACGCATAGAAATTTATTTCATTAAATTCCGATGTCTCTAGGTCCGTATATGAGGCGTCCCATTTTTTTTTTTTTTAAGATAATTAAATTTTTGGGACGAATCCAGGATTCGTCCCAAAACTTAAATTAATTTAAAATAAATTAAATCAAAGACCGAAAGCTTATATCTTGACCTAGAGACATCGGAATTTGATGAAACAAATTTCTATGCGTTCGTATCATTGCCCTGATCATAAATATGTCACCATCCATAATTTTTAATTAATAATTTAATTTATTTAAATTTTTTATACCTAATTAGGTAAAATTAGAATTAAAAATTCCAAAAATAAATATATTTGTTAAAAAATATTTTTATGTATATATTTACGATCAGGACAATAATATGAACGCATAGAAATTTATTTCATCAAATTCCGATGTCTCTAGGTCCGTATATGAGACGTCCCATTTTGTTTTTTTTTTTAAGATAATTAAATTTTTGGGACGAATCCTGGATTCGTCCCAAATTTTGGGACGAATCCAGGATTCGTCCCAAAACTAAATTTAATTTAAATTACATTAAATCAAAGACCGAAAGCTTATATCTTGACCTAGAGACATCGGAATTTGATGAAATAAATTTCTATGTGTTCGTATCATTGTCCTAATCGTAAATATATCCATAAAAATATTTATTACCAAATATATTTATTTTTGGTATTTTTTAATTGCAATTTGACCTAATTTGGTATTATAAATTTGAATCACTTAAAATATTATTTAAAAAATATTCATGGTGACATATTTACGATCAAATTAATGATACGAATGCATAGAAACTTGTTTTATCAAATTTCGATGTCTCTAGGTCAAGATATAAACCTTCCATTTTTGGAACAAATCCTGGATTCGTCCCAGATTTTGGGACGAATCCTGGATTCGTCCCAGAATTTGGGACGAATTCTGAATTCGTCCCAGAATTTGGGACGAATCCAGTATTTGTCCCAAAATCTGGGACGAATTCTGAATTCGTTCCAGATTTGGCGACGAATTTAGCAACGAAATGTTCTATTGTTGCAAATTTGAAACAAAACTTTTTTGTTGCAATTTTCGTTGGTTATTTGGGTCGAAATTTTTTTTCGACCCAAAATTTGTCGCAATTTTGGGACGAATAATTTTCGTTCCAAATATTTGTCCCCAAATATATGTTTTTTTGTAGTGTGACCCTCCAACACTCAAGTTACTGGTCAAAGAGGAAGAAGAAGAGCTTGGTGGAGAAGAGTTGTCTCCACTTGCAAGAATAAGAAGACCAACGTACCTATGACTTACCTCCTTCCACTCTTTATATAGCCCTTCCGGAAGGAAATCTCCATGTAGCCTATTAGCTAACCACTTAAGGAGTGATTAGAGGATTAGATCTGACAACTGTCACCTACTTCTCCATTCATTGATTGCCACATATTGTTAACCAGAAGCTTTGGAGCCTTTGATGCTCGATAAAACTTGATAATATTGCTCATCAGATAATATTTTTATGTAGAATGGATTAATTTCCATAGTATTGTAACTTTATTTTACTGTAGCTTACTATAACAATGTGATACTATAGTACGGGAACGTGAGTGTTCGGAAGATTAATATAATTTCTAGAAATATTGTAGCATCAATGTAGCTACTATAGTAGTATTGTACTGTGTTACGTACCGTAAGTGCACGGTTACATCGTCAGTAATACAAAAGATATCGAACTCACAGGGATTGGTTATAAGTACTAGTATCGTTCACGCAGAATTAGATAAACTATCAATGGTCTGAAATTATCTATTGAGAAGGAAAGATGAAACTTAGAAGGAAGATGAAAGAGCTAGAGGTAAAGTTGTTTATCTCAGTTTGGGGAGTATTCTAGAAGTTTGGTTTCATTGTGGTGTGTACCAATGTGTCACGATTTACCATTTTCCTATATTCAATTAACATGCCCTTATATGAAGTTAGAGTCATTATCTTTAAGTATCGAATATAGATGATCCCTGTGAAATTCGGAAATGGTTAACCCTTGTCATGAGGGCACCTCGATCATAGATCACAGGAATACATGACTAATTAATAATAATAAAGATCAAAATATGAGTTCAGTATGATTTTCTACTTCTTTATGAAGGAGTTGCTTCTCCCTTCAAGGGAGTATCCTAGACGTCCGTGAATAGGTTACCTGTAAGATATCGTAAAATTAAATAATAAATGTTATTGGACGAAAAATCTTATTGGATTTTTCTAAAATTTTTAGAAATTTTTCGGGATTTAAACGGAGTCCGTATGACCCGTTTTGAGGGGATAGATTCGGGGTACAGTGAAAGTCTGTTTTGAAATACCCATTTAAGTGGGAGTTGATTTGAGAATTAACTTAGACCTTAATTAAACTAACCTAAGTTTAATTAACCTATGTTAATATACCTAATCGGCTTCTCTTTTCCCCCATTCTTCCTCTCCCGATTTCCCTTTTCTCGCGCGACTCTCATCTTCCCGACCCATCTTCTCGCCTCACCGACGCCGAGCTCACGATCGCCGGCCATCTTCCTTCGGGTGAGGCTAGGGTAAAGATTCCATTGGCTCCTCTTGCAATCCTTTCTCCTCTCTCACGCGTGGGCGCCTGACACCGACGGAGAGCTCCCTCTGGCCACGATTTTGTCTCGTCTTGTCGCCTGAGGAAGAGCCGCCGGACCTCGACGGTACCGGCCTTGTCCAGATCATCTCTGCTTGCGTGGTCGGCTCTTCGGCCATTCCTTGTGCGTGATCGATGGGAGATCGAATCTAGGGCACAGTGAGGGGCCTTGACTCGCGTTCCTGATCAATCAATGGTTCCTCCTCATCAACTTGTTTGCTGGAGAGTGACCGATTGCTCTACATCAGCCGGAGTGAAGTGCCGACGCCATTTGGAAACACCCGATCAAGGTAGGTTTTTGGTTTAGAATCATTAAGCTTCAAAGATCTTGCTTAATTGGGTTTGTCTTTGATGATCTTTCTGTTCTGGATTAAAGGAAGCAGAGGATCAGAGTGATATGGACTTGCCCTGTTGTCGGCCATTTCCTATTCCACTTCTTGAAGTTGTGCATGCCTCAGGTGAGGAAGTGAGGGTTCTATTGAGGTAAGTAAGGTCCGAATTAGTAGGGTTTTCAGCATATACACTGCTGTACAAACTGAGCTATGGATTAATTCTTGAAGGAATAGAGGTGTGGGTGCTTGTGTAGCTTATGGACAGAGATCTTGGTGCTGTGGGCTACTGGTTTTGGTTACCTTATCTCAAGGTGAGTGTATTTCATTGATGTACTTCTGATTCTTGGTAGTGTGTGGCTAAATTAGGTTTTATGGGTTGTAGGGTTTTGTTATTCTTGCTTAGATTGATTAGTGAGAATTAAGGAATCAATTAAGATGTGGATTGATAAGGATTTGTATCGTATTATATTGGAGATTTCATGATTTGTGGTTGTTTGGATAAATTGTTAGAGGTGAATCATGAGGGTGATTATACATGTTGGATTCATGATGTTTAGTGGTTAATTTAATGGATTAAATGATTGGATGATTCTTGTATTTGGAAGTATTGTGATATGTGGATTTAGGTGAGTTTTGAAGATTAGTTTCATTTCTACATTTGTTGGGATTAGTGGAGATGATTGTAGAAATTGATTTAAGGTGCATTGGGTAGATTGATGAATTGTGGATTATGGTTGGATTTAGAAAGAGTGGAATTTAAGGATGGACCTATCATCTACTTTGGTTTGGATCGTTGGGTGGAAACTAAACAGGGTTACCTAATCGACGTAGGATTAGGTTTTGAGTTTAGTTTGTTGTTGATTATGTGATTAGCTACACATTATATATATACCATGTGATTCGCAGGACTTGGGTTCGGGACGAGCGTCTCAAAGTGGAATTGATTTATCTGACGCGGTCGACAGATAAAGGCGGGTATTTCTTCCTTGGCCTCTACTTAGTTTTTCTTGTACTTAGTGCATGGTTATTATTGGGTGAATTAGGCTGTTTTATCTTATATCATGATCGGTTGCTGTTTATTTCCTGCATGATACTTATGCTTGACCTTTGTGATGATCTATTTAATTCATATACCGTCTCTACTCTTGATATCTACTCTGTTGTGATTACACGTGTAGAGTATGCCTTGTAGGGATTGTCGGGTTGTTGGTAGTATTACCATGCTGATTGGGTGTGTGATGTGGACTGTACATAGATGGGTATGTCTTATAGGAGTTATCTTGTTGACCGTGCATTTGCATGTTGTATGTACACACGTATTTGTCATGTACTTTTGGAGGAGTTGTGTTGATTGTATGTTCGGACTATATACACATGTCCGTTGTGTTTTTATTGGAGGATACATGTTGATTGTACTTATATTTTTGTGTACATGTGTTTGGTGGGATTATTGGAGTTTTGGTTGATTATACATGTGTAGTGGGTACATATGTTCGGTGGGATACGTGGAGGTATCATGTCGATTATACTCATGTTGGAGGTATTTATGAGGGTTGGGGTTGTTGCATGGATGATGATTATATATATATATCATGTTCATCATTCATTGCATCTGATGACCATTGTCTCCCTTGTGGTGAGAGAGTCATCAGTTGGTTTGGTTTAGCGCCGCACACTCGGCCACTCATGGGTAGTGGTAGCTAGAGTAGTTGCCGCTCGTCCTGTCGTGCCACCCGGTCACGAGGTTTAGTGAGATCCGGCGTTGTGAGCAGTCAGGGACCCTGATGCTATTTAGCTAGATAGCTATTAGCGGACTGTCCGCCTCGACCACTATATAGTGGGCTGGAGGGTAGTACAGTCGTCACAGACCCAAGCCTCTCGGCCATACAGGGGTCGTGGTGTTCGGAGAGGTGGCGGGGGTGACCATGGAGCATGCATGCACTTTTGCATATGATGCACGGTGCATCTGGGTGTTATATTTGCATACATGCCTAGTAGATACTAGTTGCATGTGATTGTCGTTGTTGCACTTGATTGAGATATGGTTGTTGCATTTGTTTGCCATGCTGCATACATGTCATTTATTTTACATGTATATGCAGTCGTATCTATATTGCACAGGTGTCACGGGTATATCTGTTGCAGATCCGGGGAGTTTATTGATCATTGTACCATGTGTCGATTCTAGATTGGGTATGTATCTGTCATTATGTTAGTTGTGGTTTGTACAGTTTATATGTCAGGTTATTATGTCAGATATGTTTAGGTGCATTGATTATGATAGTATGATCATGTTCTTTATTCCCTACTGAGACTGTATACTTGTGATCTCCATGTTTGTTTATGGACCATGCACTATCTTGTCTATTACCCGCTGAGTTACCTATACTCACCACCGCATGTATACATTTATGTTTTCAGGTAGATGGTTGGAGTGTCGCTCGGAGTATCCTGTCTGCCGGGTCCCACGTCACATCCGAAGACTGTGTTCGTTTTCTATTGTATATTCTTTTCTTATTTGTGGCATTGTGTTTGTGTTTAGCCATGTGGCTATCTTATTCTTTTGGTGTTGTATTTGTGTTTAAGCCGTGCCGGCATGCATTGTATCTATTTGTCTTGTGTGGGCTTTCCGTTTCGTTTTTCCGCTGTGTTGGTTTTTAGTGCAGCCGTGTGGGCTGTTTTATATATAACTGCGTGGTTGTGATTGTTTCATTCCAGCTGTGTGGGCTATTATTATAACTGCGTGGTTGTGTATATAAATATTCCAGCCGCATGTGGCTGATGTATTGTGCTTGTAGTGATGCTTTATATTGTCACTGGTACAGGGGAGACTCTATCGGATTTTTGTCTGGCAGGGACTCCTTTGGGGCGTGACAATTTAGTGGTATCAGAGCGGGTACGATGCCTGTTTTGTTTTTGTTTTGAATTTTCGAGATTTATCTGATACCAATTTTTGGTATCAGAGTAGGTACGATGCCTATTATTCGTGTTTTGGATTTCGTGATTCGGTTTTCTTGATGTGACTTTTCGGCTTTGGGACCAGGCAGCAGCAGGACATCTCCAGGCTATAGGAGGTATGTTTGCATTGTTATCATACATTTATGTTGGTGTATGTATTGTTGCCCATGATAGTTAGTTATGACATGTGTTAGTACTCTTGTTAGTACCTGCCTATTTTAGCATGCATTGCATGTGTTAGGTCAATCACTGATCATGATTGACCTAATGGAGATCAAGGATTTACAGTCTCAGGGGATTTTCTCATACCATACTGCCAGTAGTTTTAGTGTCTGTTACTACGAGTTGGTTGAGAGTTAGAGTCACATACCAGTCTCTATTACTATTAGCTGGGTAGTTGATGATGTTGGTATACTCATATTGACTCAGTTAGTAGAGTACTGGTTTACTCCTGTTGAGGTTTGATTTACTTGGTTGACTTGTGTAGTTATGGTTTGACTTATTACCCTTGTTGACTTGGATAGTTGAGGATTGATCTACACCTGTTAGTTCGGTTAGCAGAGGATCGTTTTACTCTGGTTGACTTGGGTAGTTAGGTATCGATTTACCTTAGTCTCATCAGTAGATGATGGATTTACTTGCGTTGGATTAGACAGTAGTTGATCGATTTATTTTATTGGTCCGACCAGCAGGGGACTGTCTTACTCTATTTGTGTAGAGATTCTTATCTTTAGGATACTCATGATTGGTTAGATATTTTGGGAGACATACTAGAGTACATGACTTGTACCACCGTGGAAAGATTGAGTTGGCCGTATACCATTGTCGGCTTGGTCAGTCTATAGAGGGTTGTCGTATCCTATTCCATGGGGACTTTGACCATGGACTGTCTGCACCTAGTTGATTGACTTAGAAGGTACATTCGGATAGGATACCTCCATTGATGTGGAAAAGTGTAAAGCTACCTGCTTAACACTTATGAGATACATCCATTACTAGGGTGTATGAGTTTGGGAGTACATTTGGATATATGATTTGTACTGACGTGAGAGAGTTGAAGTAGCTGCTTAACCTTTACGTGACCCGGTACCACGTGAAGGAAGAAGCAGAGGATGCTTTTGGAGATTAGGTCATCACTTAGTGATTTCTTTGAGGTGTTTGGAGAGAGAGTATTTCTTTACCTCTTTTAGTAGCATGATGGTTTGTAAGGCGATGACTAGTAGACTTGTCTAACGTTGTTTCATGGGAGATCCTGACTCATGGAGCTATTGGATATGATTAGATATCCATGATGTACTTAGGGATATATACCCCGCAATGGTACGGAGGAAGTGGTGTTAGTTGAGTAATGCCTAGGAGGTTCGACCGTAATTAGGTATAATTTCAGATGATGATCTTTGAGGGTAGAGCAATCACAGTATGATGGGGTACAAGACAATGGTTAGACGACTAAGCTAACATTGTCTTTATCAAGTGGTTCAAGACCTTAACCACGTGATCATTTTACCAGATCTTGTAGTCTATATCTCGGATCAGAGGATTCGATCTTTTATTGATATCTGTCGAGGGACAATTATAGGATGATTATGAGAGTTGCGTAGATACTTTCTTGATGGGTAGATTCTTAGTCAGGAGATTGTGTGATCCTTTGACTTTGGATTGATATCCTTTTTCTGTGGATATTTGATTATCGGAAAGGATGAGATGATGAGATTTGTAGACCTTTTTGGATACATTTAGTTTGCTGATAGTGAGTGTGGAAGGTTGGATGAGTTCCTTTTACTCTATCTTTGTTTAGGGGATTATCTGGTATGATTGATTGATGTTGAGGATGATTTGGGATTGATAGATATTAGGAGATCAGGTGTGATGATATGTTATTTGTTGATGACCTATTAGTGGATATTTGATTTAATGATCTATTGTTTAGTATTTGATGTTGATAGATGTGAGGAGTAGCACTTGTGTGGTATATATGGATTTGTTGATTGTAGTGCGTGATCAGATCACAGGTTTGTCGAGGATCTTACGGTTGGATCGGCTTATTGTACGGATATTATGAGGATATGGTTTTATCATTTAGGCATACAGTGCTCTAGATGTTTTGATGGACTCGATGTACTTGGTATTCTTAGGGTTTGGATCAGTTTTCATTGTCTTTATTCGCGATGTTGTGATCTATTCCCGATCCAAGATTGATTACGTACACTATCTTCGCATAGTTCTAGAGATGTTTCGACGGAAACATTTATATGTGAAGTTTAGTAGTACGTATTATATTGTCTTCTGCGAGATTTTTGGGACGCGTTGTCTTTAGTAGAGAGATATTAGTGGATCCATGGGAATTAGAAGTTGTTACCAGTTGGAAGTAGTCGTAGTTTATACTAGAGACTCGCAGCTTCCTTTAGTTTGGCTGGATATTACTAGAGATTGATCGAGGGTTTTCTCCAGTATTTATGCCGTTGACGGGACTGTTCAGGATGAGTATGGAATTTTCCTGGATAGACGCTTACGAGATCAGTTTTGGGAGTTGAAATGAGAAGTTGTTAACTGCACTATTTTAGTTGTACTTCCTAGTGTAGACGGATTTGTACTCTACACAGATGTATTGTACCTCAGATTTAGTGCAGTTTCGATGTAGCATGAGCAGGGTAGTCTTGTGCTAGTAGTTAGAATTCTCAGGTAATGAGAATTAGATTCTCTTTCTTCGTGGGAGATTATGTGTGTTTCTGAGTCACTTCTTGTCCGAGAGGAGTTACTGCAGGAAACACATTGATCTGGATTTGCGATACATTCGGATGACTTCTGATGTATGGAGAAATTTGGAGCATTCCTATTGGTGGAATGACATTAAGAAAGACATCGCAGATTTTGTAGCTTGATGTCTAGTGTGTCAGCAAGTGGAGGCTGAACATCAGAGATTAGTAGGATTGCCTCCGTTGATTTGGATACTCGGGTGGAGTTGGGAGCATGTTATGACGGATTTTGTTGTGGGATTATCCAGGACTTGGAGAGGATATTTTGGTTTGGGTAATCATTGTTTGGCAATGACTTGCTCCCGAGCTATCTATTTGTAGGATAGATTCTTTGAATTGAATAACAGGATCATATTGTAGAGAGATTACCGGATCCTTATGGTATATCTCTGAGGGTTGTATTGGATGGAGATTAGTGATTTCGTGTCATGGTTTTGATTTTGGTTACAGCAGACTTTGGATTAGGAGTTTCACTTTAGTATAGATTTTCATCTCAGACTGAGGGATAGTTTGAGCGCTTTATACAGGTGTTGGAGGATTTATTGATAGTAGATTTTGGATTTTAGAGGTGTTTGATTTATCCACAGTTGGTTAGATTGCAGAGCGGGAGTAGCAGGAGCAGAGTGAGCTCATAGCTCACAGAGTCATCACTATTCACTTGGAGTTGGATTGCCATGTTTGGAGATATGTTTATGATACTAGGGTTGGAGATTTATTTATGATGTTATGATGAAGTAGCGGACGAGGATGCTGATTGGATGTTACCCTTGGATGAGGATCCCTGAGTTGACAAGTAAATTTGGGGACCAAATTTTTATTAGTGGGGGAGAATGTAAGATATCGTAAAATTAAATAATAAATGTTATTGGACGAAAAATCTTATTGGATTTTTCTAAAATTTTTAGAAATTTTTCGGGATTTAAACGGAGTCCGTATGACCCGTTTTGAGGGGATAGATTCGGGGTACAGTGAAAGTCTGTTTTGAAATACCCATTTAAGTGAGAGTTGATTTGAGAATTAACTTAGACCTTAATTAAACTAACCTAAGTTTAATTAACCTATGTTAATATACCTAATCGGCTTCTCTTTTCCCCCATTCTTCCTCTCCCGATTTCCCTTTTCTCGCGCGACTCTCATCTTCCCGACCCATCTTCTCGCCTCACCGACGCCGAGCTCATGATCGCCGGCCATCTTCCTTCGGGTGAGGCTAGGGTAAAGACTCCATTGGCTCCTCTTGCAATCCTTTCTCCTCTCTCACGCGTGGGCGCCTGACACCGACGGAGAGCTCCCTCTGGCCACGATTTTGTCTCGTCTTGTCGCCTGAGGAAGAGCCGCCGGACCTCGACGGTACCGGCCTTGTCCAGATCATCTCTGCTTTCGTGGTCGGCTCTTCGGCCATTCCTTGTGCGTGATCGATGGGAGATCGAATCTAGGGCACAGTGAGGGGCCTTGACTCGCGTTCCTGATCAATCAATGGTTCCTCCTCATCAACTTGTTTGCTGGAGAGTGACCGATTGCTCTACATCAGCCGGAGTGAAGTGCCGACGCCATTTGGAAACACCCGATCAAGGTAGGTTTTTGGTTTAGAATCATTAAGCTTCAAAGATCTTGCTTAATTGGGTTTGTCTTTGATGATCTTTCTGTTCTGGATTAAAGGAAGCAGAGGATCAGAGTGATATGGACTTGCCCTGTTGTCGGCCATTTCCTATTCCACTTCTTGAAGTTGTGCATGCCTCAGGTGAGGAAGTGAGGGTTCTATTGAGGTAAGTAAGGTCCGAATTAGTAGGGTTTTCAGCATATACACTGCTGTACAAACTGAGCTATGGATTAATTCTTGAAGGAATAGAGGTGTGGGTGCTTGTGTAGCTTATGGACAGAGATCTTGGTGCTGTGGGCTACTGGTTTTGGTTACCTTATCTCAAGGTGAGTGTATTTCATTGATGTACTTCTGATTCTTGGTAGTGTGTGGCTAAATTAGGTTTTATGGGTTGTAGGGTTTTGTTATTCTTGCTTAGATTGATTAGTGAGAATTAAGGAATCAATTAAGATGTGGATTGATAAGGATTTGTATCGTATTATATTGGAGATTTCATGATTTGTGGTTGTTTGGATAAATTGTTAGAGGTGAATCATGAGGGTGATTATACATGTTGGATTCATGATGTTTAGTAGTTAATTTAATGGATTAAATGATTGGATGATTCTTGTATTTGGAAGTATTGTGATATGTGGATTTAGGTGAGTTTTGAAGATTAGTTTCATTTCTACATTTGTTGGGATTAGTGGAGATGATTGTAGAAATTGATTTAAGGTGCATTGGGTAGATTGATGAATTGTGGATTATGGTTGGATTTAGAAAGAGTGGAATTTAAGGATGGACCTATCATCTACTTTGGTTTGGATCGTTGGGTGGAAACTAAACAGGGTTACCTAATCGACGTAGGATTAGGTTTTGAGTTTAGTTTGTTGTTGATTATGTGATTAGCTACACATTATATATATACCATGTGATTCGCAGGACTTGGGTTCGGGACGAGCGTCTCAAAGTGGAATTGATTTATCTGACGCGGTCGACAGATAAAGGCGGGTATTTCTTCCTTGGCCTCTACTTAGTTTTTCTTGTACTTAGTGCATGGTTATTATTGGGTGAATTAGGCTGTTTTATCTTATATCATGATCGGTTGCTGTTTATTTCCTGCATGATACTTATGCTTGACCTTTGTGATGATCTATTTAATTCATATACCGTCTCTACTCTTGATATCTACTCTGTTGTGATTACACGTGTAGAGTATGTCTTTTAGGGATTGTCGGGTTGTTGGTAGTATTACCATGCTGATTGGGTGTGTGATGTGGACTGTACATAGATGGGTATGTCTTATAGGAGTTATCTTGTTGACCGTGCATTTGCATGTTGTATGTACACACGTATTTGTCATGTACTTTTGGAGGAGTTGTGTTGATTGTATGTTCGGACTATATACACATGTCCGTTGTGTTTTTATTGGAGGATACATGTTGATTGTACTTATATTTTTGTGTACATGTGTTTGGTGGGATTATTGGAGTTTTGGTTGATTATACATGTGTAGTGGGTACATATGTTCGGTGGGATACGTGGAGGTATCATGTCGATTATACTCATGTTGGAGGTATTTATGAGGGTTGGGGTTGTTGCATGGATGATGATTATATATATATATCATGTTCATCATTCATTGCATCCTGATGACCATTGTCTCCCTTGTGGTGAGAGAGTCATCAGTGGTTTATAGTTGCCCTTTCGGCCACTCATGGGTAGTGGTAGCTAGGAGTGGAGCTCGTCCTGTCGCGCCACTCAGTCGCTCAGTGTTCTGGCTGTTAGAGTGATACCAAGAGCTTAGCTTTAGCTAGATAGCTATTTTAGAAATACCGCATCACCACTATATAGTGGGTGGAGGGTAGTACAGTCGTCACAGACCCAAGCCTCTCGGCCATACAGGGGTCGTGGTGTTCGGAGAGGTGGCGGGGTGACCATGGAGCATGCATGCACTTTTGCATATGATGCACGGTGCATCTGGGTGTTATATTTGCATACATGCCTAGTAGATACTAGTTGCATGTGATTGTCGTTGTTGCACTTGATTGAGATATGGTTGTTGCATTTGTTTGCCATGCTGCATACATGTCATTTATTTTACATGTATATGCAGTCGTATCTATATTGCACAGGTGTCACGGGTATATCTGTTGCAGATCCGGGGAGTTTATTGATCATTGTACCATGTGTCGATTCCAGATTGGGTATGTATCTGTCATTATGTTAGTTGTGGTTTATACAGTTTATATGTCAGGTTATTATGTCAGATATGTTTAGGTGCATTGATTATGATAGTATGATCATGTTCTTTATTCCCTACTGAGACTGTATACTTGTGATCTCCATGTTTGTTTATGGACCATGCACTATCTTGTCTATTACCCGCTGAGTTACCTATACTCACCACCGCATGTATACATTTATGTTTTCAGGTAGATGGTTGGAGTGTCGCTCGGAGTATCCTGTCTGCCGGGTCCCACGTCACATCCGAAGACTGTGTTCGTTTTCTATTGTATATTCTTTTCTTATTTGTGGCATTGTGTTTGTGTTTAGCCATGTGACTATCTTATTCTTTTGGTGTTGTATTTGTGTTTAAGCCGTGCCGGCATGCATTGTATCTATTTGTCTTGTGTAGGCTTTCCGTTTCATTTTTCCGCTGTGTTGGTTTTTAGTGCAGCCGTGTGGGCTGTTTTATATATAACTGCGTGGTTGTGATTGTTTCATTCCAGCTGTGTGGGCTGTTATTATAACTGCGTGGTTGTGTATATAAATATTCCAGCCGCATGTGGCTGATGTATTGTGCTTGTAGTGATGCTTTATATTGTCACTGGTACAGGGGAGACTCTATCGGATTTTTGTCTGGCAGGGACTCCTTTGGGGCGTGACATTACCCCTATCACTAGAGTCCATCGGGTATACGATTTAAAGTACCCTCTCTACAATATTTTCAATCCCTACACAAACATTCAATCTACATGGCAATCAAACGCAAGCAATTCTCATGCATGTCAAATAGAATAGATACAAGAGCAAGTCAATATCACATAATATGTAAAAGGCATAAACATGAGTTGTTACATCGTACCCTTAACCACAACTACTCTTTAATCCTAGAACAATGAATCTACTCCATAGACGAAAGAGGAGAACCCAAAGACATCATGATATACAACATTCAATTCCAAATTAAGAGAAGAAAGGAAGAGAAACACTTATTCAATGACGTCGAGTGATCCTTTGATCCAACCCTTTGCTTCCGGAGTTGATGTGATTATGAAGACACCCTCGGATCGTCAAACGGAGGTTCGACATGGCTTGGAATGGCACCAAGGTGATCTTTTTTTGAACAGCCGCCTCCTCCCCTTGAGAAGTAGTTTAGAATCCCTTTTATAAGATAGGGCACGGGTACTACATGACTCGTGCCACGACCGTGCGGGATCGCACGACCAACTCCTTCTTGGTTGCGGGTTAAGTGACACAGTCGTGTGAGATCCACACGACCGTGTTCTTCTCTGGCTCTAGATGCTTCACACAACCATGTAAGGTCACACAGCAGTGCCGGTTAGCCTTCTGCTTTGTTCCCCAGTACGTCGACGATCATCGTTTTTGCTCCAAAAGTTATTCCTGTCAACACAATTCACACAAAGAGTAAATCTCCGAAATAGAAGAGTAATTATGCTGTAAACATGATAAGGGGTGTAAGAATGCATAAATCCATCATGAATAAAATATGTGAATGTGCGTCGAAACATGCATAAAATATTATAAGATCTACGCACATCATACTATAACATTTGGGCACTTAGATTGCTTGGAGAAAGAAGTATATCTAGAAACACTCTAGCACACTGTAGCATATGGTGGCATTTAAGGTTTCCAAGAACACCGTAACATACTATAGCTATTGTGGTAGTGAGTATTTGGACACTTGGACAACTCGAAGAAAGAATGTTTCCCGAAATACTGTAGCAATGAGTATGTGGACATTTGGATTGCTTGAAGAATGAATGGTTTGTAAAAAGCACTACAACAATATTGTAGCTACTGTAGTAATACTGTAGCAATGAGCATTTTGATATTTGGATTGGTCAGGGAAAGAATAGTTTTCAAAAATACTATAGTAATACTATTACTATGATGTACTATAGCATTTTGAGTACTTGGATAGCTCGAGAGATTATAATGGTTTCCCAAACACTATAGTAATATTATCACTGTAGCATCACTGTAGCATTTGAGAATGTAATTACTTAGGAGAATACTCTAGCGACTCGAAATGCTCGGGAATAAATCCGGATACCATCAAATGTCTTTCCTTCAAGTCGGACTGATGAGCGAAGTCGAATGAAATCTGATTAAAAATATGAGGTTGAATAGGATTAGCTCGGGGATAAATTTGGATACCATTAGCACTCATGTCTTGATTTTTTGAATTTGGCATTCCCTAGTAATGGAAGAAAATGTATGTGATGATCAATTATATATTCCCTATGTCGTTGATGATTGAAAACTAAAAATTAAGATGAAATTTATAATAGTAGAGATATTTTCGTTCTATAATCAATATGTACGAGAAATCAAATTTAGCACAAGAATAAATAATAATAAAAAAACTAAGAGGATAAATGAAGTTGTCTGAAAAATATTTATATATTTTAAATAAGAGCATATAGATGATCAAAGGAACAAACATGTAAAAGGTGATTAATGGAAAAAGGGAAGAGCACATGATAAAAGTTAAAACTAGTTGTAAGTTACTCGTTAAAGAATAAACAGGATTTGATTGGATTGTCACGAACTTTACGAAAAATCATAATGAAATACTTTCGACTACTATGCTAACATCTAATATTTCAACAATAAAGAAAATTTTAATTCAATAGTTTCTAGAGATCCATTTGTCAACTTATTAATAAATTATTAATAAATATGATTATTGAAAATAGAGTAGGGAGGACTTGACCGTCTATGTTGCTGAAACACTGGTAGAACCATTTGCATTGGGAAAATGAGAAAATTTAGGCGTTATCTTTCATGGTTGGATTGATTCAGATAACACAAAAAAACAGGTGCATAGGATTTTAAAAAGAGAACCCAGTTTTACAGCTATCCCATTCGTTTACTATTTGATCTACATTATCATGGACAAGAGTAGCGTGAAGCACCTCTGGTGAAAATGGCGTTTGCAATCTACAGATTCTGAAAAGCGATTTACATGTGCTTCTGATTTCGTAAATTTCATTTTGAAAAGCTATTTTTCTGTAAAGATGTCTTGTTTTTCCCTAGAGTAATTTCAAAGGTAAATAGCATTTATTCTTGATTTGTTTATTAGATAAATTCAGAGCACAGCTTATGTAAACTGCTGATCTTTATAAAATACTCACTCAAAGACTGATCTCTAAATTATTCAAATTCGGATCCTCTTATGTTAGTATTTTACCATTATCCAGCGATATAAAAAATTGATTACTTATCTTTGTCTTTTATGAGAGGTGCTTTTCGCACCCTCTCTCACACGCCTCTTTTTCGGCCCGATCTTCAATCTTCCATTTATATCCTTGCAATCTTACTTTTGTTCATTTTTTTAGTTTTATTTATTTTTTGATTGATTTTATTTTATTAACTTTTTTAAAATTGAAAGGGAATAATTTAAATGGAGAAGAGATTCGATAGTTAGAGAAGGTAGTTTAAAAAGAGAGTGATTTTTGACATATGTCAAAGATGGGAATATGAATAATTTAAGAAAGGTACTTTTCATACTCCTTATACATTTCTTTCTGGATCCGTCCTAAATTTTAATTTTATTTATATGTATACCCTTTTATTAGTTTAGTTTTATTTTTTTAACTAGTTTTTTTTTATTTTCTTGTCAGTTTTATTTTTTTAATTATATGTTTGTAATTTTAGGTAAATTTTAGGATTTATTATTTGTAAATTTTTTTAAAATATAAAAAATATAGATTATATATATATATATTTGAAACTAATAAAAATACTAATAGTAAATACATTTATAGCTTATAAATACGTTTATTCCTTTTATTAGTTTAGTTTTATTTTTTTAACTAGTTTTTTTTATTTTCTTGTCAGTTTTATTTTTTTAATTATATGTTTGTAATCTTTAGGTAAATTTTAGGATTTATTATATGTAAAAAATTTTAAAATATAAAAAATATAGATTATATATATATATATATATTTTGAAACTAATAAAAATACTAATATTAAATACATTTATAGCTTATAAATATTTTTTTTCAAATAAAATAAATAATAATCTTAGTTAGTCTCATTAATTATCCTTGGATAATCGGTCCAGTCCCACGGAAGTTTTCCACCGACTACCATGGTAAATCAAGAAGCGCATGTGGTAGCCAGTTCAGAAACCTAACATCTTTTGATTGCGCCTCTCATTTGGAGGGAATTTTTTTACAAATATGCTATAGCTGGGAATTGAACCGCGGATGCTTGAGTAATAATCTGGATGTCCTACCGCAATATCATAACCCCAGGGACGGAGCCAGATCTCCTGGTCCACAAAAAAAGTGGACCAGGGGATGGACCACTCTTAATTGTGGTTGGATCGTGATCACGATCTGACCGTAATTGATTGCGATACCTTCCTACATTCACTGTCCCCTTCAGGTTATAGTTTGGATCGGAGCGGATGGTCGAAGGCCGCTTGAAAACTGTCAGAGGTGGGCAAGTGGCCAGGTTGTTGGGCGTCAAGCGGGGGCAACTTTCGGCTGCCCGCTCCGACCCAAACTATAACCTAGATGAGACAGCGAATCCAAAAAGGTATCACAATTAATTACGACCAGATCGCGGTCAAGATTTGACTACAATTAAGGGTGGTCTGTCTCCTGGTCCATTTTTTTATGGACTAGAAGATCTACTCCTCTGGGGACATGTAATAATACATACAAAAAAAATATAAAAATATACAAAAATAAAATTTTAATCAATATTATCTTTAAATTTTACTCCGACTTATTTGAAGGTGTACCTATTACTTCGTATCATAAATAAACATGTGTCATATAACGAGTGACGTATGTTAAAAATTATATAAAATAAAAAATAAAAAAAATTGATTAAAAAAATAATAAACAAAATTGATTAAAAAAAACTAAATTAATATTAAATAAAATTAAAAACAAAAAATACAAGTAAAAGTGTTAAAATAACTTATTATTAAAAAGGAAGAGGGATAGAAAAGTCATTTCAAAGGGAGACCACAGGAAGGGCTGTGTCAGGGGAGAGGAGGGAGAAGCAATTTGCGTTTTTATTTATCAATTATAAAATAGTAAATGATGGGTCAGAAAATAGTCTGGCAATTAGTTTTTAATTTTTAATCCGTTCGAAATTGGACGTAAGAAGTTTTATTTTTCCTTCCCCACCAAACTGGACTCGCTCAAGTGTTTCGCCATAGCGAGATCACTCATTGGTGGCCTTGCTTGTGATCTCATGGCTAAGGGCGGCCTTATGGTTTTTTTTTGTTTTTTTTTTTGTTTTTGGTAAAAAATAAGGTGCCGCTCATTTAATAAAAAAAAAAAAAATGAACAGGTAATATCAATCTGGGACGATTGATAAATTAGGTCCGCGTTATGGCTTGATGTTTTATATCAAAATTATTTTTTTTCAGATGAAAAATTGACTATTTGATTTTAATAAATTACTATACATAAAATATTATTATATTAAAATAATATTTATCAACTTATCAAAATTACTTAAATTTAATTAAATTACTTTAAATGGGTTGAAATTATTTTAAAATACTTAGAACAAGCCATACTACAACAATATTATATTAATTATTACATATTATAATAATTAACAGGTGTAATAACTAGTAGTAATGGCTATAATAATATTGTAGGTAAGATACAACTTTGTAGTTGCTATTGCAGTTGTCATAAATATTGATTGATACTCGGAATATCGTATTGATTCCTCTGTATAAAATTTTGTATAAATTCTGAACCATTTCTAACAATCTATTGTATTTTTTAGAAATTAAATTAGGAATCACAAACGGAACTTAACATTATTGATTCCAAATTTAATTTATCTATTCTTAGAGGTTTAGACTTGGATCGCAAACGATACTTAACATTATTGATCCAAATCCACTCATGTTACAAATTCAATTAAATATTAATTTCAGAAATTGGCTTCCAGGTTAAATGTGACGAGGCACTAGGCCTTCTTGGGTATGGGAGCATCCATCACTTCCTAGACAAAGTCTTTCAATGAAATCTAATATTTAATTTCCTTATAGTAACCTTAGGTTTAACCAAAAGGAACAATCGAATCACAAATTCAAAAAATAAAAAAACACAAACTCGAATCACAAATTCGAAACCTAGAATCATATGCCTCTTGTGTTTGGTATTTCAAAAACTATACAAAGGAAACTAGTATGATGCGGAATAGAATTACTAGTTATACCTTTCTTTGTAAACAACAACCTCTTGATCTTTTATCGTATTCCTCTTCTTATCTTGGATGTTGTGTGGATAACGATCTACCAAGATGAGAATCACCAAGACAACTTCCTTCTTGCAAGTTTCGGCCACCAACCTTCAAGCTCCAAGGGATGCAAGAGCAAAACCTCCTTTCTCTCATTCTTCTTCTAGTAAGAACCGGCCACCAACAAGAGCTCCAAGAGAGGGATGCACCGACCACTAAAGAAAAAGAGAAAGAGAAGAGAATAGGGTCGGCCACACACCAAGGAAGAGAGGAGAAACAATAGAAGATATATTATTAAGGTGAGGCACATCTACCTTCTCTTTTATATTCCTTGGTCTTGGTAAATAAGGAAATTTAATTAAAATTAAAATTACCTTATTTTCTTTGCCATTGGTTAATAAGAAAATTTTAATTAAAAATTCCTTTTAACCCTTTACATGGCCAGCCCTTTCACATGCTCCAAATTTTAAACACAAAATTAAAACTTCCTTATTTGTTTCCGGAAATTTTAAAATAAAAATTTCTCTATTAATTTTTCCAAGTGGTTGGTTATAAAAGGAAATTTTATAAATCAAAATCTCTCTATTAAAACATGTGGATGATTTCCAAAAAGGAAAGTTATCTTTAAAATTAAAATCTTCCTCTCAATCTACAAATAAGGAAAGATATCAAATCTTTTCTCAATCTTTTGTAGAAACTATAATAGGAAAGATTTAATTTTAAAACTCTCTTTTAGATCAATAAGATGTTACAAAAAATGAAAGTTTTATCAAAAATTAAAATCTTCCTTTTAACTACAAATAAGGAAAGTTATCAAACCTTTCACTTAATATTTTGTAGAAAGCTATAAAAGGAAAGATTTAAATTTTAAACTCTCTTTTAAAACCATGGTATCCACATAAGAAAAGCTTTTAAAAAATAAAAACCTTTTAATTTTTATATGGCCGACCACACCAAGCTTGGACTCCAAGCTAGGGCCGGCCACCTTTACTTGGCTCAACCTTTTGCATGGTCGGCCCAAGCTTGGACTCCAAGCTTGCTTGGCCGACCATCTAAGGTTGGGTAAGAAGGTAGGTATAGGTGGGTATACCACTTTATAAATAAGAGACTACAATAGGGATCGAGAGGAGAAATTGATTTTGGTCTCCCGATGAAATTAAGCTTCCCGTGTTCGCCTCGAACACCCAACTTAATTTCATCAATAATAATTCATACAACTAAAGAATTATTATTGAACTACCGCACCAATCTCAAATTATATTTTGGGTTCCTTCTTATTATGAGTATGTTAGTCTCCCTGTATTTAAGATATAAAATGCCCACTAATTAAATAAGTTTCTGACAACTCACTTAATTAATATCTAGCTCCAAGAGTAGTACCACTCAACTTCATTACCATGTCGGACTAAGTCCATCTACACGGTTTACATGACAATCCTTATAAGCTCCTCTTGGGGACATCATCAACCTAGATTACTAGGACATAGTTTCCTTCTATAATCAACAACACACACTATAAATAATATTATTTCCTAACTTATCGGGCCTCTTGATTTATTGAACTAAATCTCACCAATTGATAAGTCAAAGAAATAAATACTAGATATATGTGTTTGTTATTATATCAGGATTAAGAGCACACATTTCCATAATAACAAAGGTCTTGTCCTTTTATTCAGTCAGTATATAAAGAACTTACCTTAAATGGTCTAGCTCAATACACTCTGAGTGTACTAGTGTAATTTTATAGTTAAGATAAACTAATATCAAATTACACTACGACTATTCCAATGGTTTGTTCCTTTCCATCTTAGTCGTGAGCTACTGTTTATAATTTATAAGGAATTGATAACATGATCTTTTGTGTGTGACACCACACACCATATTATCTACAATATAAATTAATTGAACAACTACACTTAGCATATAAATGTAGACATTTGACCAATGTCATTCTTTATTTCAAAATAAAATATTTAAAAAAGATTAGACTTTTAGTATATATTCTAATAATAAATTATAGCAATAGGTACCATGACGTAGTTAGGAATTTTATATTGAGGGGATAGAAGATGTGTGTCAACATTGAGGATAAGGGCAGAACTAATTTTTTAGAGTTTTGGGGATGGGGATTGAACGACACTAAAAGTAGGTAATATCAAACTGGGACGATTGATCGAGTCTTATAAGAATTTTTCATTGAAAAATGATAAATTAGGTCAGTGTTTAAAAAAAATTGAAAAAGACATGGCTTGATCTTTTATATCAAAATTTTTTTTTCACGTAAAAAATTGACTATTTGATTTTAATATCATTATTATACATAAAATATTATTATATATAAAAAATATTTATCAACTTATCAAAATTACTTAAATTTAATTAATTACTTTAAATGGGTTGAAATTATTTTAAAATACTTAAAACAAGCTATAATACTACCACAATATTATATTAATTATTACATATTATAATAACTACCAGGTGTACTAATTAGTAGCAATTGTTATATGTCCCCAAAGCAGTGGTGTATATTTAGGTTATCATCCAGATATCTACGGTTCGAACCCTAACTACGACATATTTATAGGAATTTTTCCTTCAAATGAGAGTGTAATCAAAGGATGCTGAGCTTCTGGGCTAACCGCCGCGTGCGCTTCCCGATTTACCCTGTTGATCGATGGGAAAATTCTGTGGGGCGGGACCGATTTCCTGATTTACCCTGGTGATCGGTGAGAAAATTTCGTGGGATCGGATTGGTCACCCCTAGAGATAGTCAATAAGACTAACTGAGATTATTATTTTTTTTAAGTAGTAATTGCTATAATAGCGTAAGATACAATTGTAGTTGCTAGTGTGTTACCATAAGTCGTAGCAGTAGGTACTGAGACGGAATCAAGAATTTCATATTAAGGGGATAGAAGATGTGTCTTGACATTGAGGGTAAGGGCAAAATCAGATTTTTTTTATTTGAGAGGGGGCTGAACTGCACTGATGATTTTTTTTTAGAGGTTGGGTAGTTAGGAATTAGGGTTTCGAAAGAGGAAAAGGAGGAGGAAGAGAGAGAAGAAAGGAGAAATGAGAAAATTTCGGAGGAAAATCACTTTAAGGCTAGCTTTCCGCCTGGTAAAAAGGTTATTTTTTTTAATACGTTTTAGAGGAATGACATTGTTCCACTAAACGGTATTAAAAAAAAATAAAATCTACTAATTTTTCATGGCTTTCAAAAAAGAAACTCTTCTTCTCCAGCAGCTGGGTAACCAGAGAAGAATATTGGATGTTATAAAAGTAGCTCCCACAGTTAGGAATTGTCATATTAGACGGTTTCAACATATTTTAACCCCCCATATAGTCATTGGTTGAGGGGGAAGACCACGCCACCGTCACCCCCTTGGCTTCGTATTTGACAGTAGCTTCTATAAATACTGAAAGTAAAGATATATTCAGAATAAAATATGTTGGATCTTCGTTGACTGACAAGAGGGGGTGAATTGCCTGAAATTTAAATTAACACTTTCTTTTGTTATTGTTCTTAGCAAAGACAAACACACATTATTTAATCAAAATAAACATAAATAAAAGTAAGAGATAAGAATATTTTACTTGGTTTGCAACCAGAGAGGTTGCTAGTCCAAGATAGTAGAAACTCACTAAAATTCTCCTTTGATGTAGGCGGAGAAGCCTCTTACATGATTTGAAGTATGAACACTTAAAACAAGAAATGAAATCAATTACAACATGTATTGTTTTTAACTTCGAAGACCAGAACTCTATTTATAGCCTATTGGTCGAACTAGTCATTTGATGACATGACAGCTCCCGGGCGCTTGGACCCGATCCTAGCGCATGGATGTGATTACCTCAATCAACTCTGTAATAGCTCTTCGTCAATGACTTATTGACTTCCGGATGCTTGGACCTAGTTCGGCCTCCTAGAATCTGCTGATATGGACTCCATCTCTGATATTCTTCGCAACAGGTCACTGATATGACTAGGGCATCCCGGGTGCTTGTACCTGGTCAAGGTGCTTAGAGTCTGGGTGCCTAGAGCTGATCTAGGTGCTTGGACAGAGTCAACTCAAATTGACTTGTCTAGTTTCTTGGGTGATCTTACAGCCATCCAGAGTTAAACTCACCTGAACCCATCTCCGACCTTTTCTTTGAGCAATCTTCCTCCTAGCTTCTCATCCCTCAGAAGCGTCCCACGCATCCTTCTTATCCGTTGGTGTACTCTTCCACAGCTTCTCGTCCCTTGGATGCACTGAGCTCGTCGACTCGCTTCCTGTGCTATCCTTCTAGCTAGCTGCGTCTTCCACTTGACTTCTGATGTTCCTAAGTTCCTGCATACTTAGATACAAAATATCAAATCACAAAACTTAACTTAACTCGGTTGATCACATCAAAACTCACCTAGGGTATTTACAATCTCCCCTTTTTGATGTGCATCAACCCAAGTTAAGTTAAGATTAAATCACAAATAATAAAACAATTTAACTAAGTTAATTTACAATTATTATAATTAAAAAATTATAATCAAGTTAAAGAATATTAAATTATATATCTCTCCTTAATTTAATCCCTAATTTTCTTTTTATTTGATCACATTAAAAACACGTTAAGAAAAAATTGAAAAATAGTCAGAAAAATATTGAGATTTTTCCTAGGAGTTTAAAACACAATTTCCAGTGATTTACTTTTTTACCAAAATTAATTTCCAAGAAATAAATTTTATCAATTAATTCACAATTAGCAACAATAATTTAAAAATTATTTTAAAGTCTCAAAAAATCTTGAAAATGTTTGAGAATTATAATCATAAGTATTAAAAACATGATAAAAATTTCATGGATAGAATATGTTTATTTGAATGACAATAAATATTTTTGAACAGTTAAACTTATTTTTAAAATTAAAATATTTAAAAATAGTTTTTGAGTCATTAAATTTTGGCTAATTTTTCTAATCATTCAAAATACAATGATGATTATCCGAAAAATCAAAATTTTCAAAAAATTTTAAATTTTAAAATTTAGTTTTTCGATAAAAAATTTATAAAAAATTAATTACTAGTGAAAAATTCTTAAAATTTTTATACAACCAGTTAATTAATTTGTGCATCAAAGTTAAAAATTTTAACTAAAAATATAAAAAGTAGGTATATGAACTAATTAATTGTGTAAACAATGTTAAAAATTAAAGCAAATTAAAATTAAAATATGTATAAAAATTAATTTTAATCAAACTAAGCATGGTTTATTAATCTAAAATAAATTTCTAGCTACTAGATTAACAAGATAACTTTTAGAATATATTTTTATATTAATTTTCTAATTTGGTCCTTGTAAAATCTAAAATATCAATTAAGGCCTTGAAAATTTTTAAACTTCTAAACATTTGAATATACATAATTCTTTTCTAATATTTTTATTTGATCCTTTAATTTATCATTTTTAATTTTCAGTCTATCATAATCTTCTAATAAGCATGTTTTTGCAAGGTAACCTTTAATTCAGTATTTTCTCTTTTTAATAGTAGAAGCTTTATTTTTAATTTGTATGAACTTCTTGAAAATATTTTTATGAATTCATACAATTTTTTGAGAGATAAGGAACGTACCTCACTTATTATATTGTTCTTTTTGAGTGATGTTTTGACTCGGCTCCTTTCTTAGTCCTGCACATCTAAATTTGTGAAGTTCTAATGAAGAAAATATGCTTTCTAATGTACTTACCTCTAGATCCTTAGAGATGTAGTAGGAGTTGATTATTGATATCCAATCCGGCTCCTCGGGAAAACATTAAGAGCATACCTTATGGAGTCTTTGTTTGTTATTATTTTTTCAAGATTTGTGAGTCCGACGATTAGCTCCTTCAATTTGGTGTGCAGTTGAGCGATCAACTCTCCTTCTTTCAGCCGGAGGTTTGTCAGTTGATTCTAGAGCAGGTCCCGTCTTGCAAGTTTGGTCTCGAAGATTCCTTCATGCAGCTCTAGGAACTTCTCCTAGAGTTCTTTCGCTGAGTTGTAGCTGTCGATCCAATTGATTTCTTGGGGTGGAAGAATGCTTAGCAAGTGGAATTCAACTCTCGCATTTTCCACGAAGTCATTCTTCTCCTTGTTTCATAAATGCTCTTTCTTTTCTTCTCTATGTTGCCCTTCGAGTACTACAAAATCATATTTGATTATTAAAATAATGTTAAAAATTGGTTTTAAAAAATACCTCAATTCTGTTGGTGTAATATCTCTTGGGTCAAGGTTGACCTGGTTGACTAAGCTTGAGAAGGCTTAAGTTTGAGTCTTGATGTTTGGGTTTCGATGTTTGACAATACATGGAGATTGCAGGTGCAATCGTTCATTTAGGGAGATTGTTGGTACAATTCTCCTCTGGTCAAGGTTGACCAATTAGATGTGAAGAAGAGTCAGGTAGGTCAAGACTGACTGGATACTTGACTGGAAAGTCTTGGTGAGTGAAGTCAGACAGTATGAAAGTCCTGGTGAGTGAAGCTAGGCAGATGGGAAATCCTAGTGAGTGAAGTTAGGTGAAAGTCCTAGTGAGTGAAGTCAGGCAGTTGGGAAATCTTGGTGAGTGAAGCCAGGTGAAAGACCTAGTGAGTGAAGCTAGGCAGAAGGAAAATCCTGATGAGTGAAGCTAAGCAGTATGAAAATCCTAGTGAGTGAAGCTAGGTGAAGGTCCTGGTGAGTGAAGCCAGGCAGATGGAAAGATCTGGTGAGTAAAGCCAGGCACGTGGAAATCCAGGTGGGTTAAGGTTGACCGGACACTTAGTATTGAGAAGTCCAAGTAGGTCAAAGGGTTGACCGGATACTTGGCACGAGGAGAAAAGTCCAAGTGGATCAAAGGGATTGACCAGACACTTGGTAAGGGAGTCCTAGCAGGTCGAGGGTGACCGGATGCTAGGCATGATGCCCCAACAGATCATGGTTGATCGGATGTTAGTTTTAGGAACTTTGGACTTGATTTGGCAAGTCACAAGTGAGCCTAATCGATCAACCAATAGATTGACTCATGCCCAATCGATCGGTTGATCAATTGGGTGAGTCCCGCGATAACTCTTCCTCATAATTAATCAGTGGATTGATTGGGAGAGAATCGTCATCGCACAGAACTCCTCCCAATCGATCAACCGATAGATTGGGAGCCTCTAATCGATCGGGTGATCGATTGGGAGGTTGAGAAATCGTTAGAAGCCTTGAATCGATCGGGCAATCGATTCAGGCTATTTCCAGATAGCATAGAGGTGCTTTGGATCGATCAACCGATCGATCTAAAGCCTCCCCAATAGATTGAGAGTCATTCAATCGATTGGGAATCGACCGTTGCGCAGGTTATAGCCGTTGGCGAGCGATTTCCTCATCAGCTCTTCGATTCCTCTTCACGCAATCACAACGACTTCTCTACAGAGACTCACGCCAGTTCTTGAAGCATTCTTGGAGTAAGGATTGTTGTCCTTCCAAGATCAAGAGGCGCTCACAACAAGAAGAAGAAGCTAGGGTTAGGGTTTATGCTGTAAATCTTGTAAGATCTTGCTTGTATTTGCTTCCCTTTCTTTCTTCTTGTACTGAGAGTGTTGTAAGGCTTCTCCGCTTTCGGTAGTTACCGTAAAGGAGTGTTTTCATAGTGGAGAGTGCTTGTGTGTGTGGATCCTTAGATTAGTCACCTCTTCTTGAGGTGGATACCAAGTAAATTCTTGTGTTAGTGTTGTATTTTTGTTTCTTGTACATTCCACTGCATATCATCACCAAGAAGCAAGCTACGACGAGTGTGACGAGCTATTCACCCCACTCTAACTACATTTCGACCCTAACAAATTTGACGTTTTCAGAGTGCAAACTCTCTTTCAAACTTTAGCGGGTAGATGCTGTTGGATCGAGACACACGTGAGAGGAGGGGGGGGGGGGAGGGATAAATCATATGGATTTTAAAAACTGTTCTTTTACTTTTAAAAATAAAGTAAATGCAATAGAAATAAGAATAGACACAGTTTATTTTTACTTAGTTCGGAGCCTTTGGCGACTCCTACTCTAAGACCCAGGTCTCGTGGACCAATTGACAGGTAATCCACTAAAAACCTCTTCCAGAACCATCGGAAGAGGGGATTGAGTATAGAAAGAATCAGAAGAGTATAACAAACTACACTTTCCATTTAAAGTAATTAAGAACATAAATTAACACTTCGTTACCAAATACTTTCTTTAGATGATCAGTTCGAGCTCGGTGTTTGGACGACTTCTCAGTGGCAGTTGGGCATAGTAGAGTTGTAGCAGAGTAGCAGCAAGAAGTCACAGCAGTCAGAAAGCCAATTGGGTGAGTAGAAACTTGTATAGAAGTTGATTATTAAAGCTTGGGTGAGATCCCCTTTTATGGAGGGTGGAAGACACCTTTCATAGCGTTGAAGGCGCCTTCCATAGGCAAAATCTTATCTCGAAATCACTGCTCCTTATCTGCAATGAGCTCTAAATATTATCCATTGGAAGATGTCTTTCATAGCATCAAAGGTACCTTCCATGAATAGTATGAAGGCGTCCTCCAACACTTGAAGGTACTTCGGGTACTATTTACCTGAAACCTTTTTGCTCCTTTTGCCCTACAAGTTAGGTTAGTCTAACATGATAATATCTAACTTGTAAAACAAAGTTAGCATAATAACAACAATAAGATTAATTTATGAAATAAACCGTCTTCTTTAGACCAAAATTTAGTTAGGGTCTCAATTTAGGTTTCTGAAACAAACCTAAATTGGACCGACGCCTATTGTCCCTTCAACCAGGACACATCCTCACTTAGTCACTCTCCACCAGTGACTTACGTCTACTTACCATGTGTCAAGCTACCTCCTTGATGTCAATCTGACCCACTAGGTACTTCTTCCGGAATCACACATCCGGACTTTGCCACTCGGTAATTGCACATTCCGATCTCCTACCGGAATCACACATCCGAACTTCGCCACTCAGGAATTGCACATCTCGATTGGACTTCCTGCTTGGTGTCAGGTCCTCTTGACCTATTAAGTTAGTCAACCGTGCACACTCGGTAACAAGGTTAGATCATGATAACACCTAACTTAACTAACTTATTATTTATCAAAACCTGAGTTAGACCATTAGTACAAATTGCACCAACATATACTTGGTCCTACCATTGTCTCCTTACTTTAGTAGGAGGTTAGTCCTTCTAGAGCGGTCTGACTCTGATACCAATTGTTGGATCCTTATTGACCAAGAAGAGGAGGGTGATTTGCTTGAAATTTAAATTAACACTTTTTTTTACTATCGTTCTTAGCAAAGACAAACATACATTATTTAATCAAAATAAACATAAATAAAAGTAAGAGACAAGAATATTTTACTTAGTTTGTAACTGGGAAGGTTGATAGTCTAAGGCAGTAGAAACTCACTAAAATTCTCCTTTGATGTAGGCAGAGAAGCCTCTTACAGAATTTGAAGTGCGAACACTTAAAACAAGAAACGAAATCAATTACAGCATGTGTTGTTTTTAACTTCTAAGACTAGGGCTCTATTTATAGCCTACTAGTCGAACTAGCCATTTTATAATGTGATAGCTCCCGGGAGCCTGGATCTGGTTCGAGCGCCTGGACCCAATCTGAATGCTTAGAGTCTACTGATGTGGACTCCAGCTCTGATTCTCTTCCCAAAGGGTCGCTGACGTGGTCGGGACATCTCAGGCACCTGCACCCGGTTTAGGTGCTTGGACTTGGACCAGATGCTTGGATAGAGTTAACTTAAGTTGACTTGTCCGATCGCTTGGGTGATCTTCTAGCCGTCCATAGTTAAGCTCATCCCAACCAAACTCTGGCCTTCTCCTCGAGCAGTCTTCCTCCCGACTTCTCGTCACTCAGAAGTGTCATACGCATTCTTCTCGTCCACCGGTGTACTCTTTTACAGATATTTATCTCTCGGATACACCAAGCCCATCGAGTCACTTCCCGTGTCATCCTTCTCGCTAGCTGCATCTTCTGCTTAACTTCTTATATTCCTAAGTCCCTACACACTTAGGCACAAGACATCAAATCGTAAAACCTAACTTAACTCAGTTGATCATATCAAAATTCACCCGGGATATTTATAAAATATACTAAGGCTCTTTGTATTTTTACCTTTCCCCCCTTTAAACCGAGCATAAAAATTATCCCGGCTCTCATCCATTAATCTTCCTAGAAAACCAAAAAGAGAGTCTTGACTTAGATCAAAAACTCCTCCATGAGCATTTTAACCTGAATAAAACAAAACGCATACTAAATGATTAAAACATTAATGGAATGATCAATCTATCTATTATATCATGGACCATACCGTTCGAGCAAGCTCTAGACCACCACAAATTCCCTCCAAATTCCACCCATACCATCATGGATAGAGTTAATTGTTTTCCTTAACCTCATGATTTCTAAGAACAAATAAAGAAATCCAAAGAGATAAACAATAAACCTAATCAAGATCTAGTTATGTCGTAAACATGACATCACATAAGAAAGCATAATGGACAAGGAACCTGATTGAAGAGTCAGGTCTTTGTTTTTAGAGTCGTCGGCTTGATCCCTATGGAAGAAGATACAACGGAAAGGAAGGTCTTCTAAGGAGTTTAGGGGATGACGACGCTGATAAGCACTAAGTCAATGGGGAACCAAAAGCTTTGTCAAGATTACCCTAAACTCTTGAGGACCTCCCCTTTATATAAGAATCTAATTTGTTATCAGCCCATAGATAATAACATATTGGGCTAAAAGGTTCTGCATATTAAATCCATATCCAATACCTAATGACTTTAAGTTAGATCACTTAATGAGTTTCAGTATCACAAGTCTCTTAAATCACATGTGAGCCCACCTTAAGGGATATTAAATTCAATAATCTCTCACTTATGCTATATGTGATTATAGACAATACGCGAATGTAACTTTAGTTGATATTATACTATACGGGTACAAGATACTCCTGTAAACAACCTGGTCCATTAAATTCATTGGTATATGACTAAAGAAGTCATAACTATTGTATATGATCGTAACAAGCCCTAATAATAATCGCAATACCAATGTCATTAATGTCATAGATCAAGATATGGATATGTAGAGGGGAAATTACATGAAATGTGATTAATACATGTCAATTTCTAATTGGTCATAAGTAACCCAAAATGGTCTGATCATATTTGTAAATATCATATGCTAAACTGCAATAGCAAATCATGATCTAAACCTTATGATTCCTAAATATAATTTATATCAAATTTACAAACACCAAATGCTAAACAATAATAGTAAATCATGATATTGTATTTCAGAGTGTGCAACAAATAAATAAAATCCCATGAATGTATTGAACTTTAAGTACATACAATAATTAAAATAAAATATATGTCGATATGCTTGGACTTCGATGAACTACGATTACTCTGGGTATAAAGTTCTACGGCTTTATTATCACAGTAGATCCTCAGTGACCTATCAATACCATCAATGATCTACAATGCTGTAATAAAGTTCCATAATCAAATCCCATGATTGGATGTTTCATAGCATGCTGCCAATTCTATCTCCATAGTAGAAGTGTCTACTGGCATTTGCTTGATGCTCTTCTAAAATATAGCCCCTCCAGCAAGCATGAAAATATAGCTTAAAGTGGACCTCTTGCTATCCAAACATCAAACAAAATCAAAGTCTGAATATCCAATTATCTCAAGATGATCTGATCACTGATATGTGAGCATGTGTCCTTTAGTTCTTTACAAATATCACATCACTCTTTTTACATCTTTCTAGTGTGATGATCCTGAGTTAATAACATATCTTCTTAACATCCTTGTTGGGATGTATATTATAAGTCTAACTTTTGTATGAACATCTGTTTTGAAATATTTTGAAATGAGAATCATTTTGGTCAAATGTTTGCATTTATATTTTTATATATGTCGATGCAGTTGTTCATTTAATTTATATTGTAGATAATATGGTGTGTGATGTCACATAGAAGATCATGTTATCGGTTCCTTATAAATTATAAATAGTAGCTCATAACCAAGATGGATTGGGACAAACCATTTGTAAGTGAAGTCATCTTGTTTTAAAAAGTAATCTTTTGATGAAACAATCCTTTTGGAAAAATAACCTTTTATGAAATAACCTTATATTGGTGAAGTAGCCTTTTTGGGTGATAATCTTTTGGTTTTTTGTTCTTCTTCTTCTTCTCTTTGTCAAAAATAATCTTGTATAGTTGTTAGTATAATAAAGGATGTTTCTTCTCTAAATAGTGAGTTTGTGAGATGAATAGAGAATGTGTTCATATGGATATTATAGAGACATTAATATACTGATCACATTAAGATCTATATTTTAATCAAAATTATTATTAGAAGTATCGATTCATATAATAAAAGTAATTATTCTATCTAGTATACAATATTCATACGAATCTCTTATGGAATTTTTTAACTATTGCATTATATATTATTTTATGTATAAGATTTCTACACGCCAATGATGATCCCGCTGACAACTAGAATAGCTTTGGTCTTCTCATTCCCTGCACCAAGCTCAAAATTTGCTGAACAGAACGTGAGTAAATTATTCAGATTATGGATAAACATGGTTTTCTTTTCTTTTTTTACTTTGGATAAACTTGATTCTTGAATTGTGGTTGCAGAAATTATGCTCTGATGGAAATTTAGTGAGATGCAGACAATTTAATTATGACGTTACAAAACAAGCATGCATGTTTACTTTGTTGAATAAAGAAAGAGCAGGGACACATAGGGCATTCTACGCATGAATACTCTCCAGGAGCTCATTATTAGCTCACGTAAACTAAAGCATTCATTTTATATTCTATTCAAACACTAATGGAATTGATTAGATTTTTCAGGAAAACGAAAAACATACAACATATCTAGCCACCAGTAGAAAACCCAAGAAGCTGATCCCCATTGTTACCGTTTGTCATGACCACTGCATCCACACCACCAACAAAACTCAGTACACCTACTAAATTACAGTCATTAACACAGAAGACGAAGAATCGAACGGTAATCCTGTTCAGAAGAAGCTGAGTTAGATAGAAATGTCGGTGATGAGGTGAGAAATGGCGGAGGAATCTGAACATACCACGGATCAATTATACGGAAATGTTAGCACCTAAAATCAGGAAAGATGTCTCTGATGAAAACTCTCCGACACTCAAATAAGAATGGGACCCAAGCAAAATGTAGGAAAAAGATGAATAGTAGAAATGAAGTAGATGCGCATGTGTGCGCGTACCTAGCTAATGGAAAGGATCTCCCATTTTATATTGTCTCTCATAACCTTCGTAATTGTAAGGGATCAGAGAATATCGAATGTCAAAGTATGTTGGGTGATGGATGAAGCACGGTGGACTGTCATTGGGTAGAGGAAAGTTATATGTTATGTAGGTGGCAGAGTATCAGAATATTTCCTTACACATATATGGTCGTTATTCTCTGACAAGTAGTTATGATTACCCGACAGTATTGTCTCTGGCTCATGGTCTGACCGGCATTGAGGTCATCTCGGAGTATACGGGGCGATATATATCTAGGAGAAAATGAGGGAACTGAGTCTTGAAAATCCGACCAACTAAGAGATCGGCTAGGAACTGACTGGGGCGATGCCCAGGAGAAAGTGAGAGGACTGAACCCTAGGGACATGATCGGCTGAGAATCTGGCCAGGAATTGACTGGAACGGTGCCTAAGAGAAAGTAAGGGAACTGAGTCCTGAGGACCCGACCAGCTGAGAAGCCGACTAGGAATTGACTGAGACCCAACCAGTTGAGAAGTTGACCAAGATTTGATAGGGGTGGTGTCCAGAAAAAAGTGAGGGGACTGAACCCTGGGGACCTGGCTAAGAAGCCAACCTAGAATTTATATCAAGAGTTGCACTTATAGGGTTGGAGAGTTGAGTCCTAGAAAAACTTCTTCGCCTTGACTATTGTTTCCTCTCTTTTTACCAGAGCCATTACATGTTCACCTCCTTTACTTTTTGACCGCCACATCACTTTAACTATTGGCCTCATTATATTACTGGGACCCCCTATTACACGCTATATCACAAGCTTCCCCTTCAAATAAGGAGGCCACGACGGATTGACTAAACCCAAGTCCCACTGTCATTTCGTCGTTTGACTGGGCATCAACTCTCATGGCTTCTCCCTAAAGCCACTTCTCTCGACACCTTTTTATAAGTAGCGCCTGATCGTTGTTTTAAATGTGAAGTAGGGCACCGGTGAGAGTGTATCAAAATAATGATTTGTCGATTTCTTTCATTATAAATGTCGCTTCATGGGTGAGCACCATGTGCCCCACCAACTTCATCCTGATATGATGGTTGATGCACACTTTTTCACATGAGCTTTGACTTTGATTCATTCTCTTTGATCTGGCGACTACTCTTAGTAGGATTGTTTTGATCGGACGATTCACGTTCCTGGGTGTTCTTAGGCTCCTAGTTTAAAACCCTAAGTACTGTGGAGAGTAACCCATTACTGCTTTGCCTTCCTCCACCTTCGGCTCTCACGACTATTTGTGCTTCCTTGTCCGTGCCCTTCTTTGTAAGTACTCATTCTCAATCTTCCTCTTTTCTTTGCTTCTTGAAGATGGCACAAGAAACTCTCGCCCCCTAGTATGCCACCTTCCATTCCGACTTCGATAATAGTGACCTTGTGTCGGCTAAGCTGAACCTAGAGATCCCTGAAACCTATTGCCTCCACATTCCTAGCCCTCAAGACCACCCTCATCATCCTCCCCTGGTTTCGTCACTTTAATTTCTTCAAGTACTAGCTTCATGCTGGTCTATGATTTTCCATTCCCTCATTTTTTTCTCACCTGAGTCGACATTTAACATCCACCTTTCTCAGTTTGGTGATCATATGCCACCTATATGATATCCCCTTATCTCCCCATCTCTTTCACCATTTTTACTACCTCAAGGAATTGAAACCTGTGTTTTCATGGTTTAGTCCCAACCTAAGTCTGTGTTCTTTGAAAACATGCCCTTCTCTAATAAGGAGTGGAAATCCCACTTTTTCTTTATCCAAGCACTTGAGCCCATAATTTGGCTGATCGAGTGGCGATCAGATCTCCCCTCTTCTTCTGAGTTAGGGGACCATCATCACATGCCTACCTATGCTGCTGCTTTAGAGAAGCTGACAGACATGTAGTTCATCCTACCCTCCTTGCTATGTGAAAGCCTTCTTATTTGGGCTAAGTCTCGTTTGCACAGCCCTACCTACTCCCTTCAGTAAGCTAGGACAGCTGAACTTCTATCTTCTCAATGACTGAGGCGTTGGCGCAACAGGGCCGGTAAGAGGGCGCAACGTTTGTTAAAAAATAAAATAAAACTTTTCTCTATTTTTCCAACTAAGATTAGTAGCACTATCACAATAATTATAAACTCAAATGAACAACTAATACAATTAAAAGAGGCTAACGGGTTTAACTTGGTTACAACCTAGGTAGTTATTAATCCAAGGTGATTGCAAAGCTCCACTAGAAATATCTCCTTCGTGTAGGCGGAGAAGCCTCCTACAATCTATGAAAAGCTCAAAAAAGACCAGGGAATTGATTACAACAGTTGTTATGTTATTTCCTAGCTCTAGGGGCCTTTTTATAGCTCCTAGAAATCCTATCCGTAGTTTGAGGGTGCCTCCCAAGTGTTGGGATGCATACTATAAGCCTAGCTTTTGTATGAACATCTATTTTAAAATATTTTGAAATGAGAATCGCTTTGGTCAAATATTTGTATTTTATATTTATATATATGTCAATGCAGTTGTCCATTTAATTTATATTGTAGATAACATGGTGTGTGGTGCCACACAGAAGATCATGTTATCGGTTCCTTATAAATTATAAATAGTAGCTCATAACCTAGATGGATTGGGACAAACCATTGGAACAGTTGTATTATAATTTGGTATTAGTCTGTCTTGACTATAAAATTACACTAGTACACTATGTGTGTATTGAGTAGGACCGTTTAAGGTTGTTCGATTTGTACTAACTACATAAAAGAATAGAACCTCTGTTATTATGGATGTGCGCCCTCTTAATCTCTATATAATAACAAGCACGTATATTTAGTATTTATTTTTTTAACTTATCAATGGGTGATATTTATTCGTTAAATCAATAGGCCCGATGAGTTGGGAAATAGTACTGTTTATATGGTGTGTTGTTGATTATAGAAGGAATCTGTGTCCTAATTATTTAGGTTGATGATGTCCCCTTGAGGAGCTCATAAGGATTATCATGTAAACCCTGCAGGTGGACTTAGTCTGGCATGATAATAAAGTTGAGTGATACTACTCTTGGAATCAGATATTAATTAATCTAGCTGTCAATAACTCATTTAATTAACGGACATACGATATCTTAAACACAGGGAGATTAACACACTCATGATAAGAAAGAGCCCATATTGTAATATGGGATTGGTGCGGTAGTTCAATAATAACTCTTTAGTGGTATGAGTTATTATTGATGGACTTGAGTTGAGTGTTCGAGTCGAACACAGGAATCCCAAGCCCATCAGGAGGCCTAAATCAATTCCTCCTCTAGGTCCCTATTGTAGCCTCTATGTATAAAGTCTCGCATCCACCCAAGTCATCCTTATGGCTGGCCACATCCTTGCTTGGTGCCCAAGCAAGGAGCCGGCCACCCCTTGCTTGGTGCCCAAGCAAGGGGCTGACCAAGATGGGTTTAAAAGTGGATTTTTAATTTTTTAAATCTTTCTTTTTTAGCCATCTACAATGTTTTAAAAGAGAGATTTTAAATTTTAAAAACTTTCTTTTTTTGAAGTCATCCACATGGTTTTAAAAGAGAGTTTTAAATTTAAAAAATCTTTCCTTTTGTAGCCATCTACAATGATTTAAAAGAGAGATTTTATTTTTGTTAAAACTTTCCTTTTTTGTAACCATGATTTAAAAGAAAGGTTTTAATTTTAAATTTTTTTCCTTTTTGTAGCCATCTACAATGTTTAAAAATGGGATTTTTAATTTTAAAACTTTCCTTTTGTATCCATCCACAATAGGAAATTTAAAAGAGAGATTTTAATTATTGTTAAAATCTTTCCTTTTTAGCCATTACTAAGGATTATAAAAGAGGATAGATGGTGTCTTAGAGGAAATAATCATCTACACTATTTCTATTCCTCTTCTATTCTCCTTGTGGTCGACCCCTTCATATTCTTATTCTCCCTTTGCTTTCTCACCTAAGGTCGGCGGCATCAAGAGGCTTCAACCATCTTGTGGTCGGCGGGTTGCAAGGAAGAAAGAAGAACAAGAGATGGTGTTTCTAGCTTTGATCTCTTGGTGGCCGAAAGTCTTGGAAGAAAGAAGGATTTGGGTGGATTTTGCGTCTTGGTAGATCATCACCCACACGACATCCAAGAGGAGGAGAGGAATACAACAGAAGATCAAGAGGTCTTTAAGCTACAAAGAAAGGTATAACTAGTTAATTGTTTCCGCTGTGTACTAGTTTATTTTTCCTTTGTATGGATCCTGAAGTACCAACACAAGAGGCTAGCGATCTTGTGCTTTGATTGAGGTCTCTGTAGTTTAACCTAGGGTTTACTGTAAGGAGTTTAAATATTCAATTTCTTTGAAAGGCTTTGACGAGGAAGTGGTAGATGATCCCATACCCAAGAAGGCCGAGTGTCTCGCCAACGATCTGGAAGCCAATCCTTGAAATAGATATTTAATCAACTTTTGTAATATGGTTTAACTTCTGATGAACACATGGGTTGAACTTGGATTAATAATGTTAAGTTTCGTTTGCAATCCAAGTTTAACTTCTGAAAAGCACATGGGTTGCTAGGAAAAGTTCTGTGCTTGTACAAATTTTTGTACAGGGGAAACAGAATGAAATTTTGAGTAGCACCAACAATTGGTATCAGAGCTAGTTTCCTGCCTCTGTGTGTTTGGTTTTCAGTTAAATTATGCACTTTTCATACATAAATTTAGGCAGGATAATAGTTGGATCTGCAAATAGATTAACTCTGTAGTTGCAGGCATCTTAGTTCCAACTATTATGACCCTATTATGTTTGTGTGTGATTTGGACCCTCGGGCATGTCGAGAACAAACTTATTGGTCCCAATTACATAGATTGAAAAAGAAACTTGGATATTATCCTAACTGCTGAAGGCTATAAGTTTGTACTGTTAGAGACCTTCCCTAATGTGCCTAATAGTGATTCTAGTGAAGAGGAGATTGAGTCTCATAAGAAATGGGTAAAGGCAGATGAGATGACGCGGTGTTACATTTTGGCTTCAATGTCAAATGTGCTGCAACATCAGCATCAGAACTTACTAACTGCATATGTCATGATGAGCAATCTCAAGGAACTCTTTGGACACCAGAATCGGGCTACTAGGCAAGAGGCAATGAGAAAGTTAATGACAGCCACCATGTCAGAGGGGACACCCGTAAGGGATCATATCCTCAAGATGATGACTTATTTGAACGAAATACAGATCCTTGGAGCTAAAATCGATGGGGAACCCAGATCGATATTATTCTCCAAACGCTACCCAGAAGTTTTGAGCAGTTCCCCCTGAACTATAACATGAACAAAAGGGCTTATACGTTGGCGGAACTTCTGACAGAACTTCAGGCAGCAGAAGGAATATTTCGTCATAGTTCTCATATTCACTTTACTGAAAATGTTTCTACTTCTAAGTCGAAAGGCAAGAAGAAGAAGAAACAGGCTGCCTCAGTAAAGAAGGTGAAAAGATCTCTAAGTACTGGACCTAAAGCTGGAGTGAAGAAGCCAAAGGTCAAGTGCTTCATCTGCAAGCAAACTGGACATTGGAAGTCGGACTGTCCTCGTAAGAGAGAGAACAATAAAGGTATATCTTATTCTCTAGTAGTTGAAATATATTTAACGGTGCTATCTACCAGCACCTGGTGTGTAGATACAGGAGCCACTGATCATGTCTGCAATACATTGCAGGGGTTCCAGGAAATCCGACGACTATATGAGGGAGAGATAACCATCTACATGGGCAATGTTACAAAAGTGATAGCTGTTGCAGTGGGAGACGTCTACTTATCATTTGATAGGAATAGAAGTTTGATTTTGAGAAATTGTCTTTATGTACCAACTTTTAGAAAGAATTTAATTTCAGTTTCTAAATTATTTGTGGATGAATATTCTGTTTCTTTTGATGACAAAGTAGTTATCAAGAAGAATAGGGTTATTATCTGTTCTGGTACATTAGTAGGCAATTTGTATACTCTAAATCCAATAACTCCCATAAAGTAACAAATGGAAATTAATAACACATCTTCTAAGTCTAATAAGAGAAAGGAACCTTCGGAAATGAACCAAACATATCTTTGGCATCTAAGGCTTGGTTATATTAACTTGAGTAGGATTCAAAGGCTTATAGCCGATGGACTCTTGGGTTCATTAGTGTTGGAAAAATTTCCAACTTGTGAATCTTGCTTGGAAGGAAAAATGACCAAGAGACCTTTTAAGGCCAAGGGGTATAGAGCCAAAGATGTGTTAGAACTGGTTCATTCTGATTTGTGTGGTCCTATGTCTATCCAGGCAAGAGGTGGTTTCGAATATTTTGTATCTTTTATAGATGACTATTCGAGATATGTGTACATTTACTTGATGCACCGTAAGTCTGAATGCTTTGATAAGTTCAAAGAGTGCAAGGTTAATGTGGAGAAACGTCATGGTAAAAGTATCAAGACACTACGGTCTGATCGTGGTGGCGAATATCTCTTTGGAGAGTTTAGGAATTATTTATCAGAGGCTGGGATTCAATCCCAATTGTCTGCACCTGGTATACCCTAACAGAATGGTGTGGCAGAACGAAGGAATATGACTCTTATGGAAATGGTTAGATCGATGATGAGTTATTCTGAATTACCAAATTCGTTTTGGGGATATGCTCTGGAAACAGCAGTGTACATTCTGAATATGGTACCTTCTAAATCAGTACCTTTTACTCCCATGGAATTGTGGAATGAGCGTAAGTCTAGTCTGAGTCATATTCGGATATGGGGTAGTCCAGCACATGTGCTGAAGGGAGATACTGACAAGTTGGAATCACATACAGAAGTTTGTCTGTTTGTAGGATATCCTAAGGGAACGAAAGGTGGTTTGTTTTATAATCTTAAAAATCAGAAGATCATTGTTAACACCAATGCTCGATTTTTAGAGGAAGATTATGTAATGAACCATAAGCCCATGAGTGAAATTATTCTATAAGAAATGCGAGAAGACACGCCTACTTTAGTGCCAACAGTGCAAGATTAAATATCACAAGAAACTACAACACGTATCACAAATAATACACAACAACAGATAGTACCTCGTCGTAGTGGGAGGGTTGTTAGGCAACCTGAAAGATTCATGTTTTTGGGAGAGTCGTCGGTCTTGGTCCTAGGTAAACATGAACCTGATCCCCGAACATATGACGAAGCACTCCAAGATATAGATGCAGAATCTTGGCAAAGAGCAATGAATTCAGAAATAAAATCTATGCATTCTAATAAGGTCTGGGAGCTTGTAGAACCACCAAATGGTGTAAAAGCCGTTGGATGTAAATGGATCTACAAAAGGAAATGAGGGACAGATGGGAAGGTGGAAACCTTCAAAGCAAGCCTTGTTGCGAAGGGGTATACTCAGAAAGAGGGAATCAATTATGAGGAAACCTTTTCACCGGTGGTCATGCTTAAGTCTATCTGGATACTCTTATCTATTGCCGCTCATATGAATTATGAGGTTTGGCAAATGGATGTCAAGACAACTTTCCTTAATGGAAATCTTGAAGAGAACATCCATATGAAGTAACCAGAGGGGTTCATTGAAAAAAGGCAAAGAGCATCTAGTGTGCAAGCTAAATCGGTCTATTTATGGACTGAAGCAAGCTTCAAGATCTTGGAACATCCGGTTTAATGAAGTAATCCAATCATATAGATTTATTCAGTGTCCGGATGAGTCTTGTGTATACAAGAAGTGTGATGGAAACGTGGTGGTATTTCTTGTACTATAGATAGATGATATTTTGTTAGTTGGAAACAATATCAAAGTGTTGTCGAAAGTAAGGATATGGTTGTCCAAGCAATTCGATATGAAGGACTTAGGAGAATGTGCACATATTCTTGGGATCAAAGTAATAAGGGATCGTAAGAAAAGGATGTTGTGCTTGTCCCAAGCTTTATATATCGATACAATCCTTGCTTGTTTTAGCATGCAAGACTCCAAGAAAGGTTTTCTACCTTTTAGGCACGGAGTAGCTTTATTTAAAGAGATGTCTCCGAAGATATCAAAGGAGATAGAGGACATGAAGGCAGTTCTTTATACTTCGACCGTCGGAAGCCTAATGTATGCTATGTTGTGTACGAGACCAGATATCTGTTTTGTCGTGGGCATGGTTAGCAGATATCAAAGTAACCCTGGACAAGGACATTGGACTGCTGTAAAGCATATATTAAAGTACTTGAGAAGGACTAGAGATTATATGCTGGTTTACCAAGCAGATGATTTGCTCCCTGTGGGTTACACGGATTCTGACTTCCAATCAGATAGGGACAATAGTAAGTCTACATCAGGTTATGTGTTTACATTAGGAGGTGGAGCCATAGCATGGAGGAGTGTTAAGTAGAAATGCGTTTCAGACTCAACCATGGAAGCTGAGTATGTGGCAGCCTCTGAGGCAGCCAAAGAAGTAGTATGGCTCAGGAACTTCTTGATGGACTTAGATGTGATTCCTGGTTTGCCCAAAATCATCACAATTTATTGTGATAATAGCGGTGCAGTAGCAAACTCGAAGGAACCACGAGCCCGTAAGGCGAGTAAACATATAGAGCGCAAGTACCACCTGATACGAGACATCGTAAAGCGAGGAGAAGTTGTTGTCGCCAAGATTGCATCAGCGGATAACCTGACAGATCCTTTCACTAAGGCCCTTCCGGTGAAAGCTTTCGATCAACATGTTGAAGGAATGAGACTCAGATGTATGACAGCATTTAATACAACATAGTTTTTTAGTATAAGTGGGAGATTGTTAGAGTGTATACTAAAAGCCTAGCTTTTTGTAAACATTTATTTTTGAAATAAAGAATCACATTGATCAAATGTCTACATTTATATGCTAAGTGTAGTTGTTCAATTAATTTATATTGTAGATAACATGGTGTGTGGTGTCACACATAGAAGATCATGTTATCAATTTCTTATAAATTATAAACAGTAGCTCACGACTAAGATGGAAAGGAACAAACCATTGGAATAGTCGTAGTGTAATTTGGTATTAGTTTATCTTAACTATAAAATTATACTAGTACACTCTAAGTGTATTGAGCAGAACCAATTAAGGTAAGTTCTTTTTATACTGACTGAATAAAAGAACAAGACCTTTGTTATTATGGAAGTGTGTGCTCTTAATCCTGATATAATAACAAACACATATATCCAGTATTTATTTCTTTGACTTATCAATGGGTGAGATTTAGTTCGATAAATCAAGAGGCCCGATAAGTTGAGAAATGATATTATTTATAGTGTACATTGTTGATTATAGAAGGAAACTGTGTCTTAGTAATCTAGGTTGATGATGTCCCCAAGAGGAGATCATAAGGATTGCTATGTAAACTCTGCAGGTGGACTTAGTTCGACATGACGATAAGGTTGAGTGGTACTACTCTTGAGCTAGATATTAATTAAGTGAGTTGTTAGTAAATCATTTAATTAGTGGACATTCTATATCTTAAACATAGGGAGACTAACACACTCATGATAAGAAGGAGCCCAAAATGTAATTTGGGATTGGTGGGGTAGTTCAATAATAATTCTTTAGTGGTATGAATTATTATTGATAAAATTAAGTTGGGTGTTCAGGGCGAACACGAGAAGCTTAATTTCATCGGGAGACCAAAACCAATTCCTCCTCTCGGTCTCTATCGTAGCCTCTTATTTATAAAGTATTATACCCACCCATACCCACCTTCTTACCCACCTTAAGGTGGTCGACCAAGCCTAGCTTGGAGCCCAAGCTAGGGTTGGCCAAACCAAGGTGAGTTGGTTTCATTAGGTGGTCGGCCCTAGCTTGAACCCAAGCTTAGGTGGCCGACCACAATAAATTAAAAAGTTTTTCTTTTTTAAAATCTTTTTTATGTGGAAGCCATGGTTTTAAAAGAGAGTTTAAAATTTAAATATTTCCTTTTATAGTTTTCTACAAAAGATTAAGTGAAAGGTTTGATATCTTTCCTTATTTATAGTTAAAAGGAAAATTTTAATTTTTAATAAAACTTTCCTTTTTTGTAACAATCCTCATGATTTAAAAGAGAGTTTTAAAATTAAATCTTTCCTTTTATAGTTTCTACAAAAGATTAAGAAAAGATTTAATATCTTTCCTTATTTGTAGATTGAAATGAAGATTTTAATTTTAAAGAAAACTTTCCTTTTTGTAAATTATCCACATGTTTTAATAGAGTGATTTTAATTTATAAAAGTTTCCTTTTATGACCAACCATGAAGGGAATTTTAAGAGAGAAATTTTTATTTTAAAAATTTCCGGAAACAAATTAGGAAGTTTTAATTTTGTGTTTAAAACTTTCCTTGTTTGGAGGGATTGAGGTGACCGACCATATATAGTTTGAAAGAAAATTTTATTAAACTTTCCTTTCATTGGAAAAGAGAATAAAGAAGTTTTAATAAAACTTTCCTTATTTGCCAAGACCAAGGAATATAAAAGAGAGGGTAGAGGTGCCTCACCTTAGAACAATATCTCTTCTATTATTCTTCTCTTCCTTGGTTGGTGGCTTGCCCCTCTCTTCCTCTCCCTCTCCTATTCTTCTTCCTTGGCCGGCGGCATCTTCATCTCAAGGAGCTTGGTTGGTGGCCGGATCTTGCTAAAGGAAGAAGGAGAGATAGGAGGTCTTGTTTCTTAGCATCCCTTGGAGCTTGGTGGTGGCCGAACCTCATATTCTCTTGGAGTTCTTGTGGTGGCCGAAACTTGCTTGGAGAAGAAGGAAGCTTGGATGGTTCTCGTCTCGGTAGATCATCACCCACACGACGCCCGAGATAAGAAGAGGAATATGATAGAAGATCAAGAGGTTGTTGCTTACAAAGAAAGGTATAACTAGTAATTCTATTCCGCATCATACTAGTTTTCTTTGTATAGATTTTGAAATACCAAACACAAGAGGCATATGATTCTAGGTTTCGAATTTGTGATTTGAGTTTATGTTCTTTTATTTATTTTCGATCTTGTGATTCGATTGTTCCTTTTGGTTAAACCTAGGGTTACTATAAGGAAATTAAATATTAAATTTCGTTGAAAGGCTTTGTCTAGGAAGTGGTGGATGCTCCCATACCCAAGAAGGTCTAGTGCCTCGCCATGTTTAACCTGGAAGCTGATCTCTGAAATTAAAATTTAATTGAATTTATAACATGGGTGGATTTGGATCAATAATGTTAAGCATCGTTTGCGATCCAAGTCTAAACCTCTAAGAACAGATAAGTTAAATTTAGAATTAATAATGTTAAGTTCCGTTTGCGATTCCTAATTTAATTTCTAAAGAACACAATAGGTTGTTAGGAATGGTTCAGGACTTGTACAAAATTTTTGTACAGGGGAACCGGTACGATATTTCGAGTATCAACCAATAGTCTGCAATTCATTGTAGGGGTTCCAGGAAACTCGACAACTACATGAAGGGGAGATTACTGTCTACATGGGCAATGCTATAAAAGTGGCGGCTGTTCCAGTGGGAGATGTTTATTTATCTTTTGATAGAAATAAAACATTGATTTTGAGAAATTGTCTTTATGTACCATGTTTTAGAAAGAACTTAATTTCAATATCTAAACTATTTATGGATGGATATTCTATTTATTTTGATGACAAAGTAGTTGTCAAGAAAAATAAGATAGTTATATGTTCTGGTACATTGGTTGGCAATTTGTATACTCTAAATCCAATAACTCCCACGATACAACAAATAGAAATTAATAACACATCTTCTAATTCTAATAAGAGAAAGCAACCTTCAGAAATGAACCAAACATATCTTTAGCATCTAAGGCTTGGTCATATTAACTTGAGTAGGATTCAAAGGCTTATATTCGATGGACTCTTGGCTTCATTAGTGTTGGAAAACTTTTCAACTTGTGAATCTTGCTTGGAAGGAAAAATGACCAAGAGACCTTTTAAGGCCAAGGGGTATAGAGCCAAAGATGTGTTAGAATTGGTTCATTCTGATTTGTGTGGTCATATGTCTATCCAGGCAAGAGGTGGTTTCGAATATTTTGTATCTTTTATAGATGACTATTCGAGATATGGGTACATTTACTTGATGCACTGTAAGTCTGAATGCTTTGATAAGTTCAAAGAGTGCAAGGTTGATGTGGAGAAACGTCATGATAAAAGTATCAAGACACTACGGTCTGATCATGGTGACGAATATCTCTTTGGAGAGTTTAGGAATTACTTATCAGAGGCTGGGATTCAATCCCAATTGTCTGCACCTGGTATACCCTAACAGAATGGTGTGGCAGAACGAAGGAATAGGACTCTTATAGAAATGGTTAGATCGATGATGAGTTATTCAGAATTACCAAATTCATTTTGGGGATATGCTCTGGAAATGACAGTGCACATTTTGAACTTGGTACCTTCTAAATCAGTAACCTCTACTTCTATGGAATTGTGGAATAGGCGTAAGCCTAGTCTGAAACATATTCGGACTTGGGGTAGTCTATCACATGTGCTGAAGGGAGACGCTGATAAGTTGGAATAACGTACAGAAGTTCGCTTGTTTATGAGTTATCCTAAAGGAACGAAAGGTGGTTTATTTTATAGTCCTAAAGATCAGAAGGTCATTATTAGCACTAGTGCCCGATTTTTAGAAGAGGACTATGTAATGAACCACAAGCCCATGAGTAAAATTATTCTTGAGGAAATAAGAGTAGACACGTCTACTATAGTACCAACGGTATAAGATGAGATACCACAAGAAACTACAACACGTGTCACAAATGATGCACAATTACAAGTAGTGTCTCGTCGTAGTGGGAGGGTTGTTAGGCAACCTAATACATTCATGTTTTGGGAAGAATCTTCGGAATTAATCCCTGGTGAACATGAACCTGATCCCTGGACATATGATGAAGCACTCCAAGATAAAGATGCAGCATCTTGGCAAAGTGCAATAAACTCTAAAATAGAATCTATGTACTCTAATCAGGTCTGGGAGCTTGTAGAACCACCAAATGGTGTAAAAGTAATTGGATGTAAATGAGTCTACAAAAGAAAAAGAGGGGCAGATGGGAAGGTGGAAACCTTCAAAGCAAGGCTTGTTGCAAAAGGGTATACTCAGAAAGAGGGAATCGATTATGAGGAGACCTTTTTGCCGGTAGCCATGCTTAAGTCTATCTGGATTTTTTTATCTATTGCCACTCATATGGATTATGAGATTTGGCAAATGGATGTCAAAACAGCTTTCCTTAATGGAAGTCTTGAAGAAAATATCTATATGAAACAACCAGAGGGATTCATTGTGAAGGGCAAAGAGCATCTTGTATGTAAGCTCAATCGGTCTATCTATGGACTGAAGCAAGCTTCGAGATCTTGGAACATCTGGTTTAATGAAGTGATCCAGTTTTATGGATTTATTTAGTATTCGGATGAGTGTTCTGTATACAAGAAGAGTGGCGAAAATGTGGTGATATTTCTTGTACTATACGTAGATGACATTTTGCTCATTGGCAACAATGTCAAAGTGTTGTCAGATGTAAGGGTATAGTTGTCCAAGCAGTTTGATATGAAGGATTTGGGAGAATGTGGACATATTCTTGGGATCAAAGTAATAAGGGATTGCAAGAAAAGAATGTTGTGCTTATCCCAAGCTTCATACATCGATACTATTCTAGCTCGTTTTAGCATGCAAAATTCCAAGAAAGGTTTTCTACCTTTTCGGCATGGAGTACCTTTATCTAAAGAGATGTCTCCTAAAATATCAAATGAAATAGAGGACATGAAGGCAGTTCCTTATGTTTCGGCTATAGGAAGACTAATGTATGCGATGCTATGTACGAGACTAGATATCTATTTTATCGTGGGCATGATTAGAGGATATCAAAGTAACTCAGGACAAAGACATTGAACTGTCGTAAAGCATATATTGAAGTACCATAAAAGGACTAGAGATTATATGTTAGTTTACCATGCAGATGATTTGCTCCCTATGGGTTACACAGATTCGGACTTCCAATCAGATATGGACAATAATAAGTCGACCTCAGGGTATGTGTTTACTTTGGGAGATGAAGCCATAGCATGGAGGAGTGTTAAACAGAAATATGTTTCAGACTCCACCATGGAAACTTAATATGTGGTAGCCTCTGAGGCATCCAAAGAAGTTATATGGCTCAGAAATTTCTTGATGAACTTAGATGTGATTCCTGGTTTGCCCAAAATTATCACAATTTATTGTGATAATAGAGGTGCAGTAGCAAACTCGAAGGAACCACGAGCCCATAAGGTAACTAAACATATTGAGCGCAAGTACCACCTGATACAAGACATCGTAAAGCGAGGAGAAGTTGTTGTCGCCAAGATTGCATCAGAAGATAACATGGCATATCCTTTCATTAAGGTCCTTCCGACAAGAGCTTTTGAGGGGCATGTTGAGGGGATGGGGATCAGATGTATGGTAGCATATATGACAACATAGTCTTTTAGTATAAGTGGGAGATTGTTAGAATGTATACTAAAAGCCTAGTTTTTTGCATAAACATTTATTTTGAAATGAGAATCCCATTGGTCAAATGTCTGCATTTAGTTAAATGCAGTTTTCCATTTAATTTATATTGTAGATAACATGGTGTGTGGTGTCACACAGAAGATCATGTTATCAGTTCCTTATAAATTATAAATAGAAGCTCACAATCAAGATGGATTGGAACGAACCATTGGAATGGTTGTAGTGTAATTTGGTACTAATTTATCTTGACTTAAAATTACACTAGTATACTATGTGTGTATAGAGTAGGACCATTTAAGGTTGCTCCTTTTATACTGACTGCATAAAAGAACAAAACCTCTGTTATTATGGATGTGCGTACTCTTAATCCCGATATAATAACAAGCATATGTACTTAGTATTTATTTCTTTAATTTATCAAAGGGTGAGATTTATTCGTTAAATCAATAGGTCTGATAAGTTAGAAAAGAATATTATTTATATAGTGGGTTGTTGATTATAGAAGGAAACTGTGTCCTATTTATTAGGATGATGATGTCCCCTTGAGGAGCTCATAAGGATTGTCATGTAAATCCTACAGGTGAACTTAGTTCTGACATGACAATGAAGTTGAGTGGTACTACTATTGGAGCTAGATGTTAATTAAGTGAGTTGTCAGTAACTTATTTAATTAATGGACATTCGATATCTTAAACACAGGTAAATTAACGCACTCATGATAAGAAGGAGCCCATAATGTAATATGAGATTTGTGTGGTAGTTCAATAATAACTCTATAGTGGTATGAGTTATTATTGATGAACTTGAGTTCTGTGTTCGGGTCGAACACAGGAAGCTCAAGCTCATCAGGAGGTCAAAACCAATTCCTCCTCTAAGTCCCTGTTATAGCCTCTATGTATAAAGCCTCGCATCCACCCAAGTCATCCTTATGGCCGACCACATCCTAGCTTGGTGCCCAAGCAAGGGGCTGGCCACCCCTTGCTTGGTGCCCAAGCAAGGGGTCAGCCAAGATGGGTTTAAAAGTGGGTTTTTAAATTTTTAAATCTTTCTTTTTGTAGCCATCTATAATATTTTAAAAGAAAGATTTTAAATTTTAAAAACTTTCCTTTTTTGAAGCCATTCACATGGTTTTAAAAAAGAGTTTTAAATTTAAAAAATCTTTCCTTTTGTAGCCATCTACAATGATTTAAAAGAGAGATTTTATTTTTGTTAAAACTTTCCTTTTTGTAACCATGATTTAAAAAAAAGGTTTTAATTTTTAATTTTTTTTTTCTTTTTTAGCCATCTACAATGTTTTAAAAGGGGGTTTTTAATTTTAAAACTTTCCTTTTGTAGCCATCCACAATAGGAAATTTAAAAGAGAGATTTTAATTATTGTTAAAATCTTTCCTTTTTAGCCATTACCAAGGATTATAAAAGAGGATAGATGGTGCCTTAGAGGAAATAATCATCTACACTATTTCTATTCCTCTTTTATTCTCCTTGTGGTCGGCCCCCTCATATTCTTATTCTCCCTTTGCTTTCTCACCTAAGGTCGGCGGCATCAAGAGGCTTCAACCATCTTGTGGCCGGTGGGTTGCAAGGAAGAAAGAAGAACAAGAGGTGGTGTTTCTAGCTTTGATCCCTTGGTGGCCGAAAGTCTTGGAAGAAAGAAGGACTTGGGTGGTTTTTGCGTCTTGGTAGATCATCACCCACACGACGTCCAAGAAGAGGAGAGGAATACAACAGAAGATCAAGAGGTCTTTAAGCTACAAAGAAAGGTATAACTAGTTAATTGTTTCCGCCGTGTACTAGTTTATTTTTCCTTTGTATGGATCCTGAAGTACCAAAACAAGATGCTAGCGATCTTGTGCTTTGATTGAGGTCTCTGTAGTTTAACCTAGGGTTTACTGTAAGGAGTTTAAATATTCAATTTCTTTGAAAGGCTTTGACAAGGAAGTGGTAGATGATCTCATACCCAAGAAGGTCGAGTGTCTCGCCAACGACCTGGAAGCCAATCCTTGAAATAGATATTTAATCAACTTTTGTAATATGGTTTAACTTCTGATGAACACATGGGTTGAACTTGGATTAATAATGTTAAGTTTCGTTTGCAATCCAAGTTTAACTTCTGAAAAGCACATGAGTTGCTAGAAAAAGTTCTGTGCTTGTACAAATTTTTATACAGGGGAAACATAACAGGATTCCGAGTAGCGCCAACACCTGTGGCGACTCTTACTCCAAGGTCCACACTCGTTGAGCATTTACTTTGGGCAATCACTATATGTTCGGAAAATACAACTTTGAAGTACAATTTAGAACAGTAACGAAAATTATACTGACATCAAATACAGAGAATTTGAAGCTTCTGGTTGTCGGAGTCTTGTTACAGCTTTGTTGGATAGTTCTTTGAGCAGCACAAGGAAGACAGATTGCGATTAGAAGTGTTGTCCTTTGCTGCTACTTGAGACAAGCTTATATAGCCCGTTGAGGGCGCCTCCAACAGCACCGAGGGCGCCCTTAAAGCTCGCCGGATCCACGGCGTGGATAAGCTCTGCTTCACCCGCAGCCTATCTGCCCGAGGGCGCCTCCAAGCCCATAGAGGGCGCCCTCCACCCAGCGTCCAGGGTGCCTTCAGTTCCATGGAGGGTGCCTCCTAATCTGCTGCGCGGAGTCTTCAAGCATTGCACCCGAGGTGCCTCCAAGCTCCATGGAGGGCGCCTCGGGTACTGTTCATCCAAGGCTTTAAGGATTTTTCACTCCCTGCAAGATGTGTTAGTCCAAAATACAAACATATCCTATAAAATAGAGTTTAGCATAATAAAATAATATTAAGATAAATATTTGATAGTCACCAAACTATCCGATTTTGACTTCGGATTTCTAGCCGGAAATCCTAGGTCGAACCGATGGGTACTGTTCCCTCACCGGGGAACACGTCCTCACCTACTCCACTCAGGAGAGTTTACCTGTTGCTAGTCCATCTGTAAAATACCGGGAAATAGGCAAATATTAATAAGGAAATTTTCCAGAATTTTTGAAAATTTTTCGGAGCTCGTACGGACGAGTTAACGGGGATAAAAAAATGGGGCCCGGGAAAGCCTGTTTAGGCTACCCCTTTAAGCGAGGAAATGTTTATATTTACATTTCCTTTTCTTTTATTTCTTTTTGTTTTATTTATTCCTCCGTTTCTTCCCCCCCCCCCCCCCCCGAACCTGTGCGTGCCTCTCCCTCGCGCACCAGAGCCGCCTCGCCCGGCGCCTCTCCAGCGAGCCCTAGCGCCGACCACCGGAAGCCTCTACCTTCCTTCCCCTCTGATCTGCGCGCCGATCGCCATTGCCGCCGGTGATTCACGGAGCAGCGCCGGTCATCTTCCTCTCTTCTCCCGATCGCGCCACTTTTCCTCGCCGGTACTCAAGCCGCCGTTGTGCCCTAGGTCTTTGCCGCCGGCCACCGCGAGTTCTAGCCGTCTTCACGGCTGTATACCCCTCTTCTGCGCTCAGCCCTAGCCAGCACTGACGCCACTGCCGGCACCGGTTTTCCAGCGTCGGCTGACTTTGCCGTGCCCTAGCACCGCCGTCGACCCAGCTCCTCACCTCTTACCGCCGGCCACAGCCCGAGCACCGCCGGCCACCAGATCCGACTCAGCACAGTGCCGACGCCGCTGTGCCCTAGCCACATCACGCCAGCCCTCTTCCTTCTTCATCACCAGATTTTTGTTCACCTCCGACCAGTGGAGAGGGAGAAGGCCAGTGGGAAAGAATCCAGCAGGGAGATCCTCACAGCCACCTCCCCTCTCTGTTCTCCTCTGTGCCAGCCACCAGGTCCAACCCAGTGCTGGCCACCGGCTGATTTCCTGTGCCCTAGTCACCGTTGTGAGGTTTAAGCCGACCAACAGATTCACTGCCACCACCGTCGGCCAAGTTTCCACTTCCGTGCCGCTGATATGGAAAGACTGCTGCCGTGCTTCTACTTTGTGGGCCACCAAGAGTCGAGAGCACGAGAAGGCGGCAGAGGGCAACAGTGTTTCGGCGGTGGAATTTAAGGTAAGGGTTAAGGTTTGGTTTTTGATTGTGTGCTCTGACTCTTGTTGTATTGTGAGCAGCACTTGTGTTGGGTGGAAGATCATGCTAACTAAGTATAGTGATCTTTTATTGTAGGTTGATTGCGCTGGTAGTGTATCGGGGTTCCAGAGCCACTGTGATTTTTCCGGCCATAATTTCTAGCAACATTCTTGCTGTGAGAAGTGAGGTAAGGTTTTTGGGTTTAACGTTTGTGGATTTTGGTCTTGATGTGGATAAGTTAATCGATGATCAGTTAAGGTTGATCGATAATTAGGGTTTTCCTAACTGAATTAGGAGTTTGATTTAGTTATTTGATACATGTTGAGTAACTAGATTATATGTGTTAAATTAGGTAGGTTAATGATTAAGACTTAGGGTTTTGCCCTAAATTGTGTTGGGAATTTTATTTAGCAATTTAGTTGAATTTTTAGCTAAATAAAATATCTGTATATTGGTATTACAGGACTTTCACGCGAGACGAGTATCTCGATGTCGGATTTGGACATTCCTATTGGAGGCGAGTACTTTTGACTTATGTCATTTCATATACATAGTAGTGAATTTAACAAGTTGCGTTAATTATGTTCTTATTTGTTCCGGTTAATCACTACCCGATACTTGTTACATGATTGATTGATTGCTTGTTTTGCATCTCATGTATTCCTTACCTGTTGATACATGTTTATAGGGGTAGTGATATACCATGCTTCACCATGTTCAGGACCTAGGTTTTATACCTTCTGTGTACCTTTGATTTGATTTGATTCGTTGACCTATGATGCACTTTTATATATATATGGATTAGGTCAGGATATTTTGTGGTTAGTGCCATACACCATTTGCATGATTGCATGCTGTGCGATAGTCCACTCTATTATTGTTGAGCACATCGCCAGTTACATGGATCTGCACACACCACCACTCATGGGTTAGTGGTCGATTCAGGCAGAGTGTGTTGCAGCAGGGACTCTGTTAGGCACCGTTGGCCCGCTCATGGGTAGTGTGACACAACGTGTTATCCGGCAAGGATTCCTCCCCGTCATTGTGTACCGGGAGATGAGAGCATTGCGCTCCCCCATTTATGATTTGGGGTAGGAGGATAGGTGTCCACTCGGTCACTCATCAGGAGCAGTGACGACAGAGTGCACGGTTGTCACAGTCCTACCCACTCGACCTCATTATTATGTGTGAGATGGTTGACTGGCGTCAGGGGTGACCAGGACGCATCATTGGCATCATATGCATGATGCATTTATTTCTTGTGTTTGTGCTTGATGCATTTATATGCTGCATATTGTTTGGATGCCTATGTTTGACATGCATACAGAATTTGTATACCACTCGGACTGTTTGTCCTTATACCCAGGTCCTGGTTAGTACAGTTTCTCTCCTGTTTACTTCAGTTGCATTTTTATTTTTCTTATATCAGGAGACTGTACGCATGATTAGTGCTAGGGGTTAATTCCCTACTTTGTATATCAGTTGTACCTGCTGAGTGTTGGACTCACCCCGCCTCCATTGTTGTTATTTTCAGGTTGATGCTGTCAAGAGAGAGTTCTAGTTGCTAGTCCCCTGCAGACCACGAAAATGCTGGATTATCATTTAGTTTTATTGTTTTGACTATGTCCGACTTATTCTGGTTTTGATACTATGGATTTTTGATACTATGGATCTGGCATGAATGTATGTGTCGATGGTTTTGGTGTTTGGATATGTTTTACTATATGCCTGCCTGGACGGCAGAAGAGGTGAGTAAATCATATTTGAGCTTTATGAGTGTGGTGGAGTAGAGTTGATTTCGAGTCAGGATATTATTGTTTTCTTTGCTTATATATAAACTGCGTGGATGTTTCTGTGTGTTGTATTTCTTATTTGTTATTATTCTAGCCGCATGTGGCTGAGGTATTTGAGGATGTAGAAAAGTTTCAGATTGTCCGCCGTACAGGGGAGATGCTGTCGAAATTTCTTCGGACAGGGACTCCTCCGGGGCGTGACAATTTAGTGGTATCAGAGCTTAAGTTTTACAATCTTTGTTTTCGTATTTTGAATATTTGGGATAACCTGATACCAATTTAGTGGTATCAGAGCGCCAAAGTTTGGCGATACTTGTTTGATTTCCGTGTGTTGGATTTCCGAGATTTATTTGATACCAATTTATTGGTATCGGAGCAGGGTGTGATACCTGCTTTTAGTATTCTGGATATATTGTGCTAGCCCAAGTTTGCGAGTCAAACTGGGTAGTTATTTTGGTTGCGCGGATTTTCCATTACGTATATGTTTTGGACTTTCGTTTCGGATTTATATGAAGTTTCGGTGATTTTCATGTTTGAAATTTTGAGGTCAGAAGTTGGGGACTGGACAACGACGGAACATCTCCAGACGACATATAGGTATGATGTTTAATTTGATAGTTATGACATGTATTAGCACTTTATCTTTAGTACATGTCTGGTTGTTGTAACACATATTACATGTGATGGGATAACCATTGAGCATGGTTGACCTTAATAGAGATCAAGGATTATAGTCTCTGGTGATTTTTCATATCATACCATCAGTAGTTTTAGCTTCTGTTACTACTAGTAGGAGATGGAGGCACATACCAGCCTCTACTATTGTTAGCTGGCTAATGGATGATATCTACATATTCTTGTTGACTTAGCTAGTAGAGTTTTTATACTCATATCTTTTGGATATTAAGGTACCCGATACGATGAAAATTTGGTCATTGGGGAGTTATCAAGTTTGATCATTGTTGAGAATGGTTTGAGGTTGAAGGATATTGTGAGATCAGATATTATGATATGTTGATTTCTAATGGTTTGTGAGAGTAAATGTTATGTGGTTGTCTGATGATTTATTACTGGATATTTGTTTTGATGATCTATTAGTAGATAACTATTTTGATGATCTATTATTTGGGTTGTCGTTGATGATGACATAGTGAGTGTCATGTATGATATTCATAGGTTTGATGATTATAGTTGGTGATCAGATTATAAATCGGGTGCTAGAGATTTTACGATTTAGTGTGCCTATGAGATTTTAATAAATCTGGTTAGTTGTGGTTAGTTAACAGGATGATAAAATTGATATTTGCTTCCTCTGATATTGAACTATGTGGATAAATAATGATTTGATGTTTTGAATGTTAACTTGCTCTCATGGGGAGTAGAGACTGAGTCATCTGATATTATGTGAGCTGATATTTTTGAAGATAAAAATGAGAGTGTCTTGATATTCTTGAATTCTGACTGTCTTTTGGGTCGTACACATTTATATATATGATTATTGTGGGTTTCTAGTAGATTATACCCGAGTGATTAGGCATTCATGTCTGGTTGTTTATTGGAGGTATTTGTCAATTAAAAAAACTATGTTGTAGAATGTGCACATATGTTTGAGTGTTTTATTGGATGTATTTTGTCGATTTAATCTGAGTTGTGATATGTGCAGATGTGTTCGGTGTAATATTTGAGGTATCTTGTTTATTATATGATTGTTCTGAGAGTATACTCGTGTCGATTATGATTTGTCGGAAGTATTACGTTGATTATACTCTTGGCATAGGTGTATATATATCATGTGAGTGTTGTTGAGGTGTATTGTTGATTATACCTATGTTGATATATGCACACGGGTTCGGTATGCATTGTTGGAGGTATCACAATGAATCATACCTATGTTGTGAGTATGTGTGGTGTGTACAAATTGGAGGATTATGTCGATCATTACATATGTTGTGTGAGTAAGTGTGCCAGGTGTATTGTTGGTAACAGCATGATGATTCTACTTATGTTGAATGCAGGATGTGGAGTGTCTGCATTATGTTATTTGTTGGATTACCCTGTCAGCCCATATTCTTATCAGTGGGTGACTCACTACGATGTTGATAGATTTGACGATGAGTTGATGTGATTGCTGGATTGTTATACCTTTGGCTGCCCACAGTGATATGTGGCTGAGTGATCTTGTGCAGCCTCTAGTTGGATAGTAAGGTGCCTTGAACGCTTATGGATCGTTTGTGGTGGAGCGGAGCTCCCACATATTATAGTTGGGTTGTGATAGAGCGTTGCTCTTACATATTTTGGATTGTTGTGGTGGGGTGTTACTCCCACCTATTACGGATGGTTTGTGGTAGAGCGTTGCTCCCACATATGTGGTATTTCGTGTGATAGAGCGTTGCTCTCACACTGGAGGATTTATTCTTTGGTGATTTATATCGTTGGTGATCAGATCTGTTTATTGTCGAGGATCTTATGGATTGGGAATGTCTGTGATACAGACATTATGTGTATTGGTTTTACCATTAGGGCTTGCAGAGCCTTAGATGTTTTCATGGACTAGATGATTTGGGTATCCCTAGGATATTGGATTAGAATTCGTTATCGTTATTGACGACGTGGTGTTTTATTCCTGATCTGAGGTGTATCATGCACATCATCTTTGCATAGTTCTAGAGATGTTTCGATGGAAACGTCTAGATGTGAAGATCAGTAGTGCGTATTTTGATTGTCTTCTGTGAGATGTTTGAGACACACGGTCACCAGTAGGAGTATACCGTGGTTCCACAGGAGATCGAGGTTGTTACCGTTGGAAGTAGACGGAGTCTATAGAAGAGGCTTGCAACTTCCTTTGTTTGGCTCGATATTTCCGGAGATACGTTGAGGGGTTCTCTCGGATAGCTATGTCACTGACACGCCTGACCTGGAAAGGCGTGAAGTTCACTTGGACGGAGGATGACAAGACCAGCTTCTAGGAGCTGAAGCGGAGACTAGTGTCGGCTCCGATTTTGAATTTTTACCTTCTGGAGAGGACGGATATATCCTCTGCACCGACGCATCTATTCAGGGTTTGAGCGCTGTTCTGATGCAGCACGATATGGTAGTTTCCTATACTTCTCGTCGGTTGAAGGAGCATGAGAAGAACTACCCTGTACATGATCTGGAGCAAGTCGCCATTATTTTTGCCACGAAGTTTTGGCGACATTATTTATACGGTATTACAGTTGAGATTCTCACTGATTATAAGAGTCTCAAATATATTTTCACTCAGAAGGAGCTTAATCTACGACAGAGGAGATGGATGGAGTTCCTGAAGGACTACGATTGTACCATTAGCTACCACCCGGGGAAAGCTAATGTGGTTGCTGATGCACTCAGCAGGAAGTCCAGAGGGACTTTGACTTGCCACCGAGTTTCAGATACAGACTTGGTTCAGGGTTTCTCCGAGTTAGACCTTGAGGAGCAGGGACATACAGAGAAGGGTATTCTTGTTACCATGGTTGCTCAGTCGTCGATCAGGACGAAGATCCGAGAGGCCCAGACTAGTGATCAGCATTTGCAGTTTATTGGCAGTCAGATAGCTTCCGGGCAGCAGACCGAGTTCACACGAGACGAGGAGGATATTGTATATTTCAGAGGCAGATTATGCGTACCTCAGTCTCATCCGGTCTTACAGGAGCTACTTCAGGAGGCTCATCGCTCTCGATTTGCGATCCACCTAGGCGGGACCCGTATGTATCGAGACTTGAGGCGTTCCTACTGGTGAAACGACATGAAGAAAGACGTCGCGGATTTCGTAGCTAGATGTCTTGTCTGTCAGCAGGTGAAGGCTGAGCACCAGAGACCTGCAGGATTACTTCAGCGGATTCCTATTCCCGAGTGGAAGTGGGATCACATTACCATGGACTTTGTGGTGGGTTTGCCAAGGACACAACGAGGTCATGACGCAATTTGGGTGATCGTTGATCGATTAACCAAATCCGCGCACTTCTTAGCGATCAGGAGGACTGATTCCCTGGATCAATTGGCAGATCTGTATTGCCGAGAGATCATCAGATTACATGGTGTTCCGTTGAGTATCATTTCGGATAGAGATCCACGGTTTACGTCTCGTTTCTGGCAGAGTCTGCAGCAGGCCTTGGGCACACAGCTCCGTTTCAGTACAGCTTTCCATCCACAGACAGATGGACAGTCAGAGCGGACCATTCAGACTTTAGAGGATCTGTTGAGGTCATGTGTACTAGATTTTGGAGGCAGTTGGGAGGACCATTTGCCGTTGGTAGAGTTCGCCTACAACAACAGCTTTCATTCGGCTATCCAGATGGCACCGTTTGAGGCGTTGTATGGTAGGCCTTGTCGGACACCCACTCTCTGGGATGAGGTTGGAGAGGCCCAGCTGTTGGGACCTCATAGAGCTCAGCAGGATGCAGAGTTAGTCCGTACTATCTGACGGAGGATGTAAGAGGCACAGAACCGCCAGAAGAGTTATGCAGATCGGAGACGCAGACCTTTGGAGTTCTCTACTGGCGATCATGTATTTCTACGAGTTTCACCCACGAAAGGGGTGAAGAGATTTGACCTCAGAGGTAAGCTAGCTCCGCGATATATTGGCCCTTTCGAGATCTTGGAGAGGATCGGAGCGGTAGCTTACCGGCGGGCACTACCACCGTCTCTGGCAGGCGTCCACGACGTATTCCACATATCTATGTTGAGGAGATACGTACCTGATCCGACACATGTGTTGATAGATGTCTCAGTTCCTCTTCAGCCTGATGCTACTTATGAGGAGGTTCCGGTACGGATGCTAGACCGGAAGGAGCGTCAGTTGTGGAACAAGACTATCCGGTTGGTTAAAGTCGGATGACAGCATCATTTTGACGAGGAGGCTACTTGGGAACTTGAGGATACGATCTGAGCTCGATATCCCCATCTTTTCACTTGAGGTATGTGATTTATTTACCGTTCGGCATTTATACTCTATATATGTTGTTAGTACTTGCTGATGGTAGATAACGAAATTTGGGGACCAAATTTATATTAGTGGGGGAGAATGTAAAATACCGGAAAATAGGCAAATATTAATAAGGAAATTTTTCGAAGCTCGTACGGACGAGTTAACGGGGATAAAAAAACGGGGTCCGGGAAAGCCTGTTTAGGCTACCCCTTTAAGCGAGGAAATGTTTATATTTACATTTCCTTTTCTTTTATTTCTGTTTGTTTTCTTTATTCCTCCGTTTCTCCCCGAACCTGTGCGTGCCTCTCCCAATGCACCAGAGCCGCCTCGCCCGGCGCCTCTCCAGAAAGCCTCTACCTTCCTTCCCCTCTGATCTGCGCGCTGATAGCCATTGCCACCGGTGACGCACGGAGCAGCGCCGGTCATCTTCCTCTCTTCTCCCGATCGCGCCACTTTTCCTCGCCGGTACTCAAGCCGCCGCTGTGCCCTAGGTCTTTGCCACCGGCCACCGCGAGTTCTAGCCGTCTTCATGGCTGTATTCCCCTCTTCTGCACTCCGCCCTAGCCAGCACCGACGCCACTGCCGGCACCGGTTTTCCAGCGTCGGCCGCCGTTGCCGTGCCCTAGCACCGCCGTCGCCGTGCCCTAGCCACATCACGCCGACCCTCTTCCTTCTTCATCACCAGATTTTTGTTCACCTCCGACCAGTGGAGAGGGAGAAGGCCAGTGGGAAAGAATCCAGCAAGGAGATCCTCACAGCCACCTCCCCTCTCTGTTCTCCTCTGTGCCAGCCACCAGGTCCGACCCAGTGCTGGCCACCGACTGATTTCCTGTGCCCTAGTCACCGCTATGAGGTTTGAGCCGACCAACAGATTCACTGTCACCACCGTCGGCTAAGTTTCCTCTTCCGTACCGTTGATCTGGAGCGACTGTTGCCGTGCTTCTACTTTGTGGGCCACCAAGAGTCGAGAGCACGAGAAGGCGACAGAGGGCAACAGTGTTTCGACGGTGGAATTTAAGGTAAGGGTTAAGGTTTGGTTTTTGATTGTGTGCTCTGACTCTTGTTGTATTGTGAGCAACACTTGTGTTGGGTGGAAGATCATGCTAACTAAGTATAGTGATCTTTAATTGTAGGTTGATTGCGTTGGTAGTGTATCGGGGTTCCACAGCCGCTGTGATTTTTCCGGCCATAATTTCCAGCAACATTCTTGCTGTGAGAAGTGAGGTAAGGTTTTTGGGTTTAACGTTTGTGGATTTAGGTCTTGATGTGGATAAGTTAATCGATGATCAGTTAAGGTTGATCGATAATTAGGGTTTTCCTAACTGAATTAGGAGTTTGATTTAGTTATTTGATACATGTTGAGTAACTAGATTATATGTGTTAAATTAGGTAGGTTAATGATTAAGACTTAGGGTTTTGCCCTAAATTGTGTTGGGAATTTTATTTAGCAATTTAGTTGAATTTTTAGCTAAATAAAATATCTGTATATTGGTATTACAGGACTTTGACGCGAGACGAGTATCTCGATGTCGGATTTGGACATTCCTATTGGAGGCGGGTACTTTTGACTTATGTCATTTCATATACATAGTAGTGAATTTAACAAGTTGCATTAATTATGTTCTTATTTGTTCCGGTTAATCACTGCCCGATACTTGTTACATGATTGATTGATTGCTTGTTTTGCATCTCATGTATTCCTTACATGTTGATACATGTTTATAGGGGTAGTGATATATCATGCTTCACCATGTTCAGGACCTAGGTTTTATACCTTCTGTGTACCTTTGATTTGATTTGATTCGTTGACGTATGATGCACCTTTATATATATATGGATTAGGTCAGGATATTTTGTGGTTAGTGCCATACACCATTTGCATGATTGTTTGTTGTGCGATAGTCCGCTCCATTATTATTGAGCACATCGCCAGTTACATGGATATGCACACACCACCACTCATGGGTTAGTGGTCGATTCAGGCAGAGTGTGTTGCAGCAGAGACTCTGTTAGGCACCGTTGGTCCGCTCATGGGTAGTGTGACACAACATGTTATCCGGCAGGGATTCCTCCCCGTCATTGTGTACCGGGAGATGAGAGCATTGCGCTCCCCCATTTATGATTTGGGGTAGGAGGATAGGTGTACTCCAACAGCATCCCGTCCACTTGGTCACTCATCAGGAGCAGTGACGACAGAGTGCACGGTTGTCACAGTCCTACCCACTCGACCTCATTATTATGTGTGAGATGGTTGACTGGCGTCAGGGGTGACCAGGATGCATCATTGGCATCATATGCATGATGCATTTATTGCTTGTGTTTGTGCTTGATGCATTTATATGCTGCATATTGTTTGGATGCCTATGTTTGACATGCATACAGTATTTCTATACCACTCGGACTGTTTATCCTTATACCCAGGTCCTGGTTAGTACAGTTTCTCTCCTGTTTACTTCAGTTGCATTTTTATTTTTCTTATATCAGGAGACTGTACGCATGATTAGTGCTAGGGGTTAATTCCCTACTTTGTATATCAGTTGTACCTGCTGAGTGTTGGACTCACCCCGCCTCCATTGTTGTTATTTTCAGGTTAATGCTGTCAAGAGAGAGTTCCAGTTGCTAGTCCCCTGCAGACCACGGAAATGCTGGATTATCATTTAGTTTTATTATTTTGACTATGTCCGACTTATTCTGGTTTTGATACTATGGGTTTTTGATACTATGGATCTGGTATGAATGTATGTGTCGATGGTTTTGGTGTTTGGATATGTTTTACTATATGCCTGCCTGGACGACAGAAGAGGTGAGTAAATCGGATTTGAGGTTTATGAGTGTGGTGGAGTAGAGTTGATTTCGAGTCAGGATATTATTGTTTTCTTTGCTTATATATAAACTGCGTGGATGTTTCTGTGTGTTGTATTTCTTATTTGTTATTATTCCAGCCGCATGTGGCTGAGGTATTTGAGGATGTAGAAAAGTTTCAGATTGTCCGCCGTACAGGGGAGATGCTGTCGAAATTTCTTCGGACATGGACTCCTCCGGGGCGTGACACCATCCCTCCAGATCGACTGGCCTTTTGCTCAACACCCGAGACTTTCGGTCTTCATGTTGGGCGTCCGCTCCACGTCCCGTCCAGAATTCCACCCGATTCACGACACCATGATTTCAACCTAAAGTCCCCGACTTTAGGATTTTTGCCTGAACCACTCGACCTGCCAAGACTTTCTGCTTAGGGTTACCACCCCCTAGGACCTAGGGTTACCACCCCCTTGGGTTTTCCCTTTGCCCAACTGCAGCTAGGACTTTTTTTCACCTAAGGTTACCACCCCCTAGGACCTAGGGATACCGCCCCCTAGGGTTTTTCACCTGCCTAACCGCAGCTAGTATTTTTGCCTAAGTACACTTAGTGTTGGTGCAATCGACCTCCTAGGTTTTAATGTAAGACAAATATGTTTAAGTAAGAATGTTTTAGTATGGAGATTGATCTAGGGAAGTCCTAGTTGTAGGCTAGGCAAGGGAAGTCCTAGTTAGAGGCTAGGCAGGGAGAGAAATCTCGGTGTATCGTGGAAGCCAGGTGGATAGGTCTGGAGGACTTGATCCCTGGGTAGCTGAATACTGAGTCCTAGTTGTAGGCTAGGTAAGGGAAATCTCGGTATGTCGTGGAAGCCAGGTGGATAGGTCTGGAGGACTTGATCCCTGGGTAGCCGAATACTGAGTCTTGGTGAGTGAAGCCAAGTGGAGAAAATCCTAAGGGGTGGTAACCTTAGGTAAAGAGAAGTCTTGGAGGAGTGAACTCCAAGCAAGGTTGATCGGATGGTTTCCGGTCGACCACGCGCGGTCGACCGGACCAGCGGATCTCGGTAAATCTAGGTTTAGGTTTACTATTGTTTTCTGTATTACTATTATTGCTGTTGGCTAATATGGTATTGCAGGAAAAGTCTTAGTGGATCAGGCGATCAGACACTGAGCAGGCAAAAGTCCAAACATGTCTGGAGGAGCATGTTTGGCAGGTAAGTTGAGGTAAACAACTGGAGGAGCGATAGTGAGGTCGGGTTCCCAAAGGGAACAACCTAAGGTCGCTGATCCAACTGAAGAAACCGGGAAGATTTCCAAGTTGAGATCAAGACAGTCCTACTGTCTTTATACTACTCATGCATTATATATTACTGTTCTAACCTTTGTGTTGCGGAGTACTTTGCTCAGCCGAGCAGTATGGCGGATCGGTCGAGCAGAGGGATCGGTCAACCAAGTTGACTCGATGATCGGTTATGTCGACACCGTCGGCGAAGGAAATAGGCGATCGGTCGATGAACACGATCGATCGATCAATCAACATTAATTCCCCATTAATTCATGATTCTGGCAGACTTGACGAACAAGGTAAAAGCTTGTTCGGTCGATCGATAAAAGGGTTGATCAACCATTGAAAACGATTAATGCGAATTCGAGCGTCGATTCGGTATGGGTGATCGGAGTGGTTGATCGAAAGAGGATCGGTTGACCGAACCTCAGTCCACCTATAAAACCAAGCTCGAAGACAGAAGCGAAAATAATTTTTTTGGAAAAACCTAAACTCTGTTCTGCAAGCAATTTGAGCTACACGTCTTCGTTAATTCAGCGAGCCACATTGCCCGGAAGTGCCGACCACAAGCTTTGTCTTTCAATCTTCTTGTCGGTATAACTTTACTTTTTGCTTGCATTGTATTTAACTTAAGCAAGATAGTAAGGTGTTACTATCTTGCTCATACTTGTACTATTTGCTTCTTTTCGAAGGATTTTGGAAAGAAGAAATATAGTGATTGCCCATCGGTGCGGTCAAGGACCGCGGGCCTTCGAGTAGGAGTCGAGCTAGGCTCCGAACGAAGTAAAACATTTGTGTCTCTATTTACTTTCCGCTGTGCACGACTTTGATTTAAATACGAAAAGAATAGTTTTTAAAAAGAAGCGATATTCACCCTCCCCCTCTATCGCGCTACTCGATCCTATCAATTGGTATCAGAGCAAGGTTAGCTTTGAAATTTCTTAACCGATTTTCAAAGCATTTTAAAACTTTTTTCTTTTCTTTTAGTATATTAATTTTTTCTTCATATATTTATCTTTCAAGGACTAATAATCCCAAGACAAAAGTCTTGGAAATATTTTTTTAAATCTTTTCTTGCAAGAATGTCGATATCTTATCAAGAAGGACGAAGTATCTATGACCCTCCTCCTTATAATCAAGTATACTTCAGTTCCTGGAGGAAAATGATGGAATGCTTCGTTGGAAGTAACAATTTTGACTACTGGATCGTACTAAGATAACCTTCTCGAAACTCAGAATCGAACAAAAAGGTAATGAATATGTTAATAGATGTTTTGCCTAATGAAGTTTTGTGTCAACTAGAAGGTTACAAGAATGCATTCGAGATGTGGACCAAGTTGATCAAGCTTCACGAGACCCCGTCGAGGCTAGAAGATCAAGGAGAAAGTGAGTCCGAATCCGAATCCGAAGAGCTATCCTCAGAACCAGATCCAGAAGATCTAGACCAAATCAGCTTCATCGCTCTAGTGGCTGAGGACGAGGCTAATAGATCTGAACCCGAGTCTGACCGAACACTTGAGTCTGAATCTGAAACGGCAATGGTCAAGGGGGAGAATCCTAATGAGGATTCAAAAGGTAATATTTTAAATACAAAATTTAAAGAACACATAACGTGTTTTAATTGCAGTGAAAAGGGGCACTACAAAAATAAATGCCCGGTGAGTCGATCTGCACAACCGGAGGCAAAGGAGGAGCCGAAGCCTAGAGTCCGGAAAAGGAAGGACCACATCGAATGTTTCAAGTGCAAAAATATGGGACACTACAAATCTCAATGCTCGGAGAAAAGACTCAAGGATTCAGGGGGAGCTAGTATGGTAAATAATTTTAAATTATATGAAAATTTGCATGCTTTAGATCCTTCTTGCTTGAATGGTAATATAAAATTAAAAATGCATGAAAATTCAACATTAAAAATACTTAACAAAAATAATAAAAACTTAATTAATAAAATTAAAATTGACCAAATCAACCCAAACCTTAATCAACATTCAGATCTATTTAATCAATATATTCAACATAATTCGAATCAAAATAATAATTATCTATAATTAACTAACAACAAATACAATTTAACTAAAAATCTAAAAAGTAAAAATAAGAAATTAAACTATAAATCAAACTTTAGAAAACTAGAAAAACAAAATAATATTTTACAAAATAAAATTAATAAATTAGAAAACATTATTAATAATTTTATAAACTCACAAAATCTAGATTTAAATTATAAATCAAAACCAAATTTAAAACAAAACTTTCATAAACTTAATTATAATAATGTACCTTTTAATTATAAAACTAAACAATAATAATAATAATAATAATAATAATAATAATAAAACAATAATAATAATAATAATAATAATAATAATAATAATAATAATAAAACAATAACAACAACAACAACAATAATAATAATAATAACAACAACAATAATAATTGTAACGACCCACCTTCTGGGTACTGGCTGTAAGGCCGGTCGCTACAATTATGCTAAACTATACTGTGCGGAAAGCTGGGCTAATTAAAATTTTACTCTACTAATGACGGATACAACTGCTAAGAAAGGTCTAAAGACCTTCTTTGCTGGTGTACATATGCTAAGGAGGGGAAACTGAACATCCCAACTCGGCTAGGGACTAGAAACTACACTTCCCAACAAACTACAGACCTGCCGATCGATCGAAGCTATGGGGCATTCGGTTCCCAACTGGATCGGTCGGGCAGACCGATCCATCGATCGGCTGATCGATCCAGGAGGATACAGTAGCATACTGTATCTGTCTGGATCGGTCGACGGACCGATCCAGAAGCCTGGTACACTACTGGATCGGTCGGCAGACCGATCCAGCATCTGATTTCCTGATACGAAATCAGAGATGCTGATTTCGACACCTTGTCGTGACAAAACCACCTGCAACCACTCTAAATCAATGAAAATCACACTACTATAAAACTACTAATATTCTAAACCTGGCATACTACATAGTGCATGGTTTACTATTTCATAACACTTAACAAATCAAAAACCGAATAGTAACAACTGAAACCACTAAGTACTAATACTGAAGTAAAACTGTTTAGATCCCAAAGATCTTTATTCCAACTCCTGCCCACACACATCCTGATAGCATTGCCCTCCAGCCTCCGCTACTGGTCCACCTTTCCTTTACCTTTATCTGCAGTATAAGGAAAAAGTATCTATAAGCTTTCGCTTAGTAAGAAACCATCAACTCACAAAAACAATGCATACGATGCCACTCATGATTTGAAAGTCATGCTATTTGAAAAACATACTGAATATGCAAGCATGGCATGGCATGGTATCATACAAAGCATGGCATAACATAAGCTGAACATAAAATAAAACTGATCATAACATGTCTAGAACTGTATATGAAGCTATCATATTTAACAACTGAAATAAGCTGAGTTGATACAAAAGTGAGCTAAGCTGAGCTAATACTGAATTCCATTATGTTTTAAAACTGATTTGAAAAACTATTATACATAATAGATAAAAATACTAAACATCCTGCTGTATGCGCACATCCCTAACTAGACCCGAGATTGCAAGTTAGAATCTAGTAGGGTTTACTAGGTTAGCTAAACCTAGGGGCGACTATGGAGTCCAACCCGTGGATATCTAATCGATGCAAAGTAAAATCTTGAAATGCTAATCGGTGAATCTAGGTTATCTGAACCTAGAACTAGGTTGTCTGAACCTAGAGGCGAGGAGCCCACCATTGGACATCTAGTCCCATAAAGCTGAAATAAAACTGACATGCTGGTTTAAATGCTTCTATGCATTTCACTATGCTGTTAAAACTGTCTAATGTTGCGCTAAACATTTTATTGAACACCTAGTGTGCTCCAACTCTCCTCTCTAATAGGGGAACCACCTCTAGGCACCCGACGACGTCTAGAACCTCTATCTGAAGAGGTAAAACGCGTCCGACCCATCCAGAGATACTCAACTAACCCCTAAGTCGGCGAAGAGAATTAAATACACTCTAGAGATCGATAAAAATCTACATATAACTAAATTATAAGCATGCAATCAAACGAGAGCTACTTATACTACAGGTGAGGGGTTTCTTACCTCGTGTGCTAGATTTCTTACAAATCTAATCGCTAGAAATTCCGGTGGAGACGACTTCTCGACGATTCGCTCGCGTCCACGCGTTCTTCTCGCGGAGGGGAACGTCCTCGTATCGAAGATCCTGCCGGAAAGTGCTCCTAGAGCCCTTGGGGCTTGGTGTGCCGAGAGAGGAAGAAGAGGGAAGAGGCGGCGGTGAGGTTTCGGTGGTGAGGGTTGAGAAGTTGCCGAACCCAAAAATAATCCAAAACCTACTTAAGTTTTCCAATTTATATTAAGTGGGTAACTAGGCCCAACTCCAATATAAATATAAATATTTCTCTTCTCTTTCAGCACGACCCTGCTGGGTTCACCGGTTACTAAGGCTAACTAAAGTTTAGCAGACCCGAGAGGTCCCGGGTTCGATTCCCGCTAAAGCCTTTTTATTCTTCTAATTAGTTTTGCTACTTCCGCTACTCGGAAAAATACCGGAAAAATATCTAAAAATTTCAGAAAAATCATAGAATATTCCTAAAATAGTTTTGAGAATTTTCGGGCGTTACAATCCCCCATACCTTATAAAAAGTTCGTCCTCGAACTTAGAACAATTCTGGGTACTTCTGTCTCATGCTGGCTTTTGTCTCCCAAGTTGCCTCTGCTGCTGTGTGACTTTACCAAATGACTTTTACTAACGGTACTTCCTTGTTCCGCAATGTCTTAACTGCTCGGTCTATTATCTGAATAGGCCATTGTCCTCTTGAGATCTTGGACTTGTACCGGGGCTCAATCACAGGTGGCATCTGGGGATATGCTTCTTCAGATAGAGACATGAAATACGTTGTGGACAGGTGACATTTCCTGGGTAGCTCTAGCTCATATGCTACCTTGCCCACTCTTTAATAAGGTATGGTCCCACATATCCGGGACTTAGCTTGCCCTTCTTCCCAAAGCATTACCCCTTCATGGGAGCTACACGAGGACCGAATCCCAGAAAACTCTAAGTGCATCGGCATAGCTTTACGGCTTGTCTCTATCCTCTGGCGGATCTTTGTATAGCTGCCGTGGTATCTGCTACTAGATCATCTGAGCTCTAGTTCCTACATTCACCACTCTCATACCAGAGATTAGAGATCTACACCTCGCCCATAGAGAGCCTCGTGGTGCCATGCCGATAGTGGCACGATAGCTGTTGTTGTATGCAAACTCTGCTAGACTCAGATATTTGCACCAACTTCCTTTTAAGTCTAGGGCACTCGGAGCATATCTTGAGTACCTAATTTACTCGCTCGTCGACCATCATGCGAGGATGGAAGGGCATCTTGAACTTTAACTTAGTGCAATGTTGTACACACTCGAAGTGTGATGTGAATCTCTGCTCTGCATGCGAGATGATGGTTCGTGGGACTCCATGTAGTCTGAGATACAACCGAGCTAGCTTCTCCATGGAGTAGGATATCTTGATAGCTAAGTGGGCTGATTTAGTCAAACTGTCGACCCGGATGGTGTCAAAACCATTCGAGGTTCTGGGGGTCCACTATGAAATCCATAGAGATATCCTCCACTTCCATTCTGGAATCTGTAGAACTCCTCCTGGTCATGATGTTCTGTCTTGACCCTCGACAGGTGAGGCGGATGCTAACATATCTGGCGATGTCTCGCTTCATCCTGGCCACCAAAATGTTTCTTCATGTCATTTGGTGGAACTCGGATACATCGCATAAGGAGTTCTGTGAGCCTCATCTAAAATCATCTCCGTAGTTCCTCGATGGAACACAGAGTCCATCACCAAAATACAACACCCCTCTATCGGACACTCTCTAATTCTGCTACTTTTTGCTTGATTTTCTGAATTTGTGGTCCTGCTCCTGAGACTGAATATCACCAAGCAAGGTAGACTCTAAGGTCATAGTAGAGGCCAACTATGAGCTCGAGACCGAAATCTGATCTCCCATACAGGGCGGTGACATGGGGGTAAGAGATAATAAGGTATGGATTTTACGCTAAGTCGTCGGCTACCTTATTAGCTTTCCCGGATGGTAGAGGATGTCTATATCGTAGTCTTTGACTAGCTCGAGCCATCTGCGTTGTCTCATGTTTAGATCATACGGTGAAGAAGTACTTGGACTCGATGATCTAAACACTGAGCTCCATATAAGTAATGTCTCCGAATTTTGAGAGCGAACACTACTGCTGCAAGCTCAAGGTCATGAGTAGGATAATTCTTCTCATAATCCTTGAGTTGTCTGGAGGCATAAGCGATCACCTTGCCGTTTTGCATTAGTCACTGCTCCTAATCCCAACTTAGAGGCATCACTATAGATGTCAAAGGCTGCGTTCTCGGTAGAGTCGAATAGGTGCCTTGGTCAATCTCCTTTTCCTTTGAGCACTGATCCTCATCCGATACTTCATTCTTTACGGCTCGTGGGAGGCTATCTGGAGAAGTCCTCTACAAACTTTACGTAATATCCTGCTAATCCCATATCTTTGGCGTTCTTAGGTCTCTTCAAGTTACTCACTCTTCTATCTTTTGGGATCTACCATGATACCATCCTTTGAGATGATGTGACCCGGGAAGGACACCTGATCTAACCAAAATTCATATTTCGTGAACTTGGCGTATAGCTGGTTCTTTGAAGTGTCTGCAATACTAGTTTCAGGTGCTCAATGTTCTTCCTGAGTTCTGAATAGATAAGAATGTCATCGATAAACACAATAACAAACTTATCTAAATACTCACTGAATACTCTGTTCATGAGATCCATGAATGTAGCTGGAGCATTGGTTACGCCAAAGGGCATGACTACGAACTCGTAGTGTCCGTATCCGGTTATGAATGTTGTCTTGGGTATATCCCTTCTTTAACCTTCACTGATGATAACCGATCGAGATCTATCTTAGAAATTCTTGCTCCCTTGATGGTCGAGCAGTCATCGATTAGGAAGGGATACCTATTCTTGATCGTAACTTGGTTCGGTGATCCGTAGTCTATGCACGATCGCATGCTTCCATCCTTCTTCTTCACGCACAATAGGCGCTCCCCATGGCGAGTGACTCGGGCGTATGAAACCCTTGTCGAGTAGCTCCTGTAATTGCTCAAGTTCCTTCATTCTGCTGGAGCCATGCGATAAGGCGCTTTGGAGATAGGATTCGCTGGGAATGAGCTCTATCTCAAAGTCAATCTCACTCAGTGCTAAGCCCTGGTAACTCTTGGGGAAGGCTGCTGGTAGTCACATCGACTCGAACCTCTACTAGCTGTTGGTTCTTGTCCTGTGGTGTTGACTAAGTGTGCTAGGAATCCTGTACATCCCGAATCCAGTAGCTTCGTGCTTTCATAGTGAGAGAAACTTCTTGGCCTTTCTCTTTGGTTCTCGGATGTACCGCAAGGTTGGAAGATGACCTTTTGTTTATGGCACTCTATGGTAGCACCGTATCTGATCAGAAGTCCATTCCAAAGATCACGTCATAGTCGGTCATCTCTAGCACCATCGGATCACAAAGAGCTCTCATGCGCTATAATGGCACTTTGCTGAGCCAAGTGGATGCCATGATCTCTCACGAAGGTAATCAGTCAAAAGCGACCAGTACTTAGGGTATTTCGGAAAACATCACGGCTATATATGAATGGGTTGCCCCGATGTCAAATAGAAATGTAGCACTATCTTGTGAAATGCTAATCGACTGTGACAACCGAGGCATTGGCTCGTCCTCCTGGTGAGTGAGTAGATCTCTCGCGTGGAGGGCTTCTAATCCCGTGATAAGTGGACCTTCTAGGCGGCTGCATCGATATAAGCGGTGTGGGGCTGCATCATGAATGGCTCGGAAGACCGGTCTTGTTTCGTGCTTGGCCATGTGCCCTTCTTGTCCACATTCAAAGCATCCTCGTGTGCCCTTGCGACAAACCCTTGGGTGGAATTTCCCACAAGTAGCACACTTTGGATAATTTGGGTCGCTTGCTAGATGGTCCTCCTTTTGGGTCACTCCCTAATTTGCGCTTGCTGTTGGAGTTCCCTTTCCAGTTAAAGCTGTGGCTTTGCTGTTTTTTAGTGTGAGAGGAGACTTGCTTCTGCTGCTTTATGCTGTTCTGGTAATGTTCTGTGGTCAAGGCATTGCTCACTAACTCCTCTGTGGTTTGTGGCCTATGTATGCCACCGCCCGTTCATTTATATCTTCGGCATCTTGAGCATCAACGGATTCGTTCCTTCTCTGTCTTGACTAGCTCCGGGCATGAGCGAGCCAACTGTTGAATTTCTTCCGGCTTCCTCTAGAAAGGTTGCCACGACAAAACGAACTCGTCGTAGTGGCGGTTTGTAACCCGTATGTGAAAGAACTCTTGAAGAATTCTTTCTCGCCCATGACATACGGTTCCTTTGGGCGCTTCTTTGATTCTTTCCCACCACATCGTCGTCTCACATGAGGCACACTTCACCTTCTCGTGTTTCGCCATCCGAAGCTCCATCGTGCTCTCGTGTTTTGAACCAGGCTTGTGCATCCCATTGTTCACTAGTGCAGAAGTTCTCTAGCTTGACTACCTTTGGATCGGATAGGTTTCTTTTCTTGGCTCATTCTTTGAAATTCTTGATCTTGATCTTTGTAAGGAACCTCTAAGACTTCGTCAAAGTATTCTGTTGGTTAGCCTTTAAGGTGACTATTTCTGTTCTTTGCAGAGCCACTAATCTTGTAAGGTCGCCTCTTCTTTGGGGCTCGATGGCTAGTGCCCTTTGGGCGTCCTCGTGCCATTTCTAAAGACATGGAGGACATAACATAACTAATGTAATCACGGTTATATAACTGATGTCATGTTTAAAACTATCACATACTAACAAGCGGTAGGCATATAAACATGATCTGTAATAACAAAACAAGGAGCATAAATAAAGTAGAGTATTCTTACTTGGAAGCTGCAGTTTAATGTTGATGTGTGTGTAGGAAGTATGGAACCTTTGCTGATACCACTCTTAACGACCCACAGTCTTGGTTTCGCTACAATTATGCTAAACTATCTGTGAAAAGTGGGCTAATTAAATTTTACTCTACTAATGACGGATACAATTGCTAAGAAAGGTCTAAAGACCTTCTTTCTGTGTACATATGCTAAGCTGAACATCAACTCGGCTAGGGACTAGAAACTACACTTCCCAACTAACTCTGAGAGTCGATCCAGATCGATCGAAGCTATAGGGCATTCGGTTCTCAAGCTGGATCGGTCGAGGCGGACCGATCCATGTCTTGAGATCGGTCGGCGGATCCGATCCGGTGTCTGGATCGGTCGGTGACCGATCAGAAAACCTGAAGCGCTCTTGTATCATCTTTGGATCGGTCGGTGGCCGATCCGGGAGATCTGATATCTTATCTATGCGGATCGGCGGACGATCCGAGCAATACACTCTTGGATCGGTCGGCGGACGATCCGATTTCCGAATCGAGAGATCCCGATTCGACACCTTGTAAAACCACGCAACCACTCTAAATCAATGCAAATCACACTACTATAAAACTACTAATATTCTAAACCTGGCATACTACATAGTGCATGGTTTACTATTTCATAACACTTAACAAATCAAAAACCGAATAGTAACAACTGAAACCACTAAGTACTAATATTGAAGTAAAACTGTTTAGATCCCAAAGATCTTTATTCCAACTCCTGCCCACACACATCCTGATAGCATTGCCCTCCAGCCTCCGCTACTGGTCCACCTTTCCTTTACCTTTATCTGCAGTATAAGGAAAAAGTATCTATAAGCTTTCGCTTAGTAAGAAACCATCTACACACAAAAACAATGCATACGATGCCACTCATGATTTGAAAGTCATGCTATTTGAAAAACATACTGAATATGCAAGCATGGCATGGCATGGTATCATACAAAGCATGGCATAACATAAGCTGAACATAAAATAAAACTGATCATAACATGTCTAGAACTGTATATGAAGCTATCATATTTAACAACTGAAATAAGCTGAGTTGATACAAAAGTGAGCTAAGCTGAGCTAATACTGAATTCCATTATGTTTTAAAACTGATTTGAAAAACTATTATACATAATAGATAAAAATACTAAACATGCTTCTGTAGGGCCCTGACAACTGCATCCCTAACTAGACCCGGGATTGCAAGTTCCGAATCTAGTAGGGTTTACTAGGTTAGCTAAACCTAGGGACGACTATGGGAGTCCAACCCAGTGGATATCTAATCCAGTACAGTGCCGCTGCTGAAAGTAAAATACTGAAATGCTAATCAGCTGAATCTAGGTTATCTGAACCTAGAACTAGGTTGTCTGAACCTAGAGGCGACTGTGGGAGCCCACCCATTGGACATCTAGTCCCATAAAGCTGAAATAAAACTGACATGCTGGTTTAAATGCTTCTATGCATTTCACTATGCTGTTAAAACTGTCTAATGTTGCGCTAAACATTTTATCGAACACCTAGTGTGCTCCAACTCTCCTCTCTAATAGGGGAACCACCTCTAGGCACCCGACGACGTCTAGAACCTCTATCTGAAGAGGTAAAACGCGTCCGACCCATCCAGAGATACTCAACTAACCCCTAAGTCGGCGAAGAGAATTAAATACACTCTAGAGATCGATAAAAATCTACATATAACTAAATTATAAGCATGCAATCAAACGAGAGCTACTTATACTGCAGGTGAGGGGTTTCTTACCTCGTGTGCTAGATTTCTTACAAATCTAATCGCTAGAAATTCCGGTGGAGACGACTTCTCGACGATTCGCTCGCGTCCACGCGTTCTTCTCGCGGAGGGGAACATCCTCGTATCGAAGATCTCGCCGGAAAGTGCTCCTAGAGCCCTTGGGGCTTGGTGTGCCGAGAGAGGAAGAAGAGGGAAGAGGCGGCGGTGAGGTTTCGGTGGTGAGGGTTGAGAAGTTGCCGAACCCAAAAATAATCCAAAACCTACTTAAGTTTTCCAATTTATATTAAGTGGGTAACTAGGCCCAACTCCAATATAAATATAAATGTTTCCCTTCTCTTTCAGCACGGCCCTGCTGGGTTCACCGGTTACTAAGGCTAACTAAAGGTTTAGCAGACCCGAGAGGTCCCGGGTTCGATTCCCGCTAAAGCCTTTTTATTCTTCTAATTAGTTTTGCTACTTCCGCTACTCGGAAAAATACCGGAAAAATTTCTAAAAATTCTAGAAAAATCATAGAATATTTCTAAAATAGTTTTGAGAATTTTCGGGTGTTACAATAATAATAACAACAACAACAATAATAATAATAATAATTATAATAACAACAATAATAATAATAACAATAATAATAATAATAACAATAATAATAATAATAACAACAATAATAATAAAACAATAACGACACTAATAATAATAACAATAATAATAAAACAACAACAACAACAATAATAATAACAAAACAACAATAATAATAATAACAATAATAATAAAACAATAACAACAATAATAACAATAATAACATAATAAATAAATAACTAAACAATAATAAATCATGTATGACTTGTTTGAATTATATGACTTGCCATGTTCATGCATACTTATCTATTATTTAACATGTCATGCATCTTTTCTATATGCTACTAGTTTAGAACGATTAGTTAAAAAAGTTTACCAAACCCTAACAACATAGCACCGGAATGGATTGGGATGATAGTACGTCAAGGAAACTTTGTCGAAGGCATGTCTAGGCTGAATATGGAATTCTACCTGGTGCACTAGACTTAGTGAATCTGACCGAAGCTACCCCAGTTAAACATGGGCTAGTTAGACCAAAGCTTAGTATTAAGTTTTTTGGGCAGGAACAGTTTGGAAAGTCTTCAGCAAGTGGTCTAATGATATTCAAGTAGGCCATATGTCTCGCCACTGAACTGAAACTTATCCTTAGGACGCCTGCATGATTAACCCAAAGCTAAGTTTGAATCTAACATGAGTTCAATAACCTTTTTCAACAAAATCTAATTCAAACTAAATTAATTCAAATTCAAACTTAATTCAAATCTAATTTAAACCAAATTATTCAAAAACTTAATTAAAATTATTTAAAAACTTAATTAAAATTATTTTAAAAACTTAATTAAAATTAATTTAAAACTTAATTACAATTATTCAAAAACTTAATTAAAATTATTTAAAAACTTAATTAAAATTATTTTAAAAACTTAATTCAAATTATTTTAAAACTTAATTACAATTATTCAAAAACTTAATTAAAATTATTTAAAAACTTAATTAAAATTATTTTAAAAACTTAATTAAAATTATTTTAAAACTTAATTACAATTATTCAAAAACTTAATTAAAATTATTTTTAAAACTTAATTAAAATTATTTTAAAACTTAATTACAATTATTCAAAAACTTAATTAAAATTATTTAAAAACTTAATTAAAATTATTTAAAAACTTAATTAAAATTATTTTAAAAACTTAATTAAAATTATTTTAACACTTAATTAAAATTATTTTAAAACTTAATTAAAAACTTAATTAAAATTATTTTAAAAACTTAAATAAATTATTTTAAAAACTTAATTAAAATTATTTTAAAACTTAATTACAATTATTCAAAAACTTAATTAAAATTATTTTAAAAACTTAATTAAAATTATTTTAAAAACTTAATTAAAATTATTTTAAAACTTAATTACAATTATTCAAAAACTTAATTAAAATTATTTTAAAACTTAATTAAAATTATTTAAAAAATTAATTAAAAACTTAATTAAAATTATTTTAAAACTTAATTAAAATTATTTTAAAACTTAATTAAAAACTTAATTAAAATATTTTAAAAACTTAAATAAATTATTTAAAAACTTAATTAAAATTATTTTAAAATTTAATTAAAATTATTTTAAAACTTAATTAAAATTATTTTTTTAAAAAAAAAAACTTAATTATTTTTAAAACATTAAATAAATTAATTTAACTTTAACCTTTAAAAAGTAATTAATTAAACTTAAATAATCATACTAAATTGAAACTATTTTTTTTAAAACCAATTATTAATCTAACAACCTACAACCATAGCAATTAAAATTAATTAATAATCATTGAATTTTAAAATTAATCCTCTATTAATTAGTTAATAAATTTAAAATCAGTAAACTAAATATTAGTTCAAATAATGTTACCATTAATTTATCATTCATTTTAACCCAAAATTAATTTAAGTAAAATTCAATTTAAGTAAAGTCATCTCACACAATTATAGGATTACCATACTTGAAAATTTAGAATGGGTGAGATGCTAAGAAAATTAAAATTTAAACTATTTTCTTAAAAAGGATTTTGAAAACTTATAAATCTATTTTCTTATGAAATATTTTTCAAATCTTGATTGATGATTGATTTAGTGTATTATATATAATTATTGTTATTCACCGCCTAAGTCTTTAGAACCTTAAGTCAATCGTGACTCTTAGACACACATAGAAAAGTTTTCCTTATGGGTAACAAGGATATCTAAAAAATAGTGTCCAGTTAAGGGGGAGAGACTTGGTTGAAGGACATATTTTTAATTCAAAATCATGCTTTTGAAAACATATTCTAAAAAAAAATTGTTTCAAAACACTCTTTGAAAATTGCTTGATAAAACTTCTTTACAATTTTTTTTTAAGAAAAAAAAAAATCTTAAAATCTCTTAATCAAATATTTTTAAAAAAAATATATTTATTACTTTTACAAAATTCTTCTTCAAGCATTATCTTTTCAAAATCATATTTTTCAAACTCATACTTTTTGAAAAATACTTTGAAAATTACTCTAAAAACTTTATGTTTCATACTTTGAAAATACTTTGAATATTTTGACATTCATATCTTAGTAAACCAGTAAAATAAAAAAAAAAATTGACAAAGTCCAAGCCTTGAAATATCTTTTTAAAATCCTTAAAAATATTTTTAGCCTTGAAATATTTTATATTTATTTTGAAAATGGTATTGAACTCAGATTTCAAATACTCTTTGGAAAGAATGCTTGATAAAAACGCTTTACAATTTTTTTTTTTTTTGGAATTTTTGAAATTTTTAATTAATATTTGATGCATGCTCACTTAGAGAAATACATCTTATTATTGTCCTTCAAAAGGGTGGGAGAATACCTTAGAAAATATATTGGAAATGTTTAAAGGTATTCTATCATTGTTGGTGCAAAACTTAGGGATCCTTAGCAATTAAAAGTCATTTATGAAGGGTTCTTTTTGTTGTATGACAAAAGGGGGAGAAAAGAGGTCTAAGTTAGAAATCTAAATCTTTTTAAATTGACCTAACTTAAACATATTTGTCAAACATCAAAAAGGGGGAGATTGTTGGTGCAATCGACCTCCTAGGTTTTAATGTCAGACAAATATGTTTAAGTAAGAATGTTTTAGTATGGAGATTGATCTAGGGAAGTCCTAGGCTAGGCAAGGGAAGTCCTAGTTAGAGGCTAGGCAGGGAGAGAAATCTCAGTGTATCGTGGAAGCCAGGTGGATAGGTCTGGAGGACTTGATCCCTGGGTAGCCGAATACTGAGTCCTAGTTGTAGGCTAGGTAAGGGAAATCTTGGTATGTCGTGGAAGCCAGGTGGATAGGTCTGGAGGACTTGATCCCTGGGTAGCCGAATACTGAGTCTTGGTGAGTGAAGCCAAGTGGAGAAAATCCTAAGGGGTGGTAACCTTAGGTAAAGAGAAGTCTTTGTAACGACCCGACCCTTTGGCCTCTTGGGCGGCCCTTATGTCGTTGGCCCATTTGGTGACCTCTCTTGTCGTCGACCGACGACCTTTTGGCCGTGTCGTTACTACTAGGACTTTCCACCCCTGGCAGTGGATTTTTGCCTCCCCCAGGATTCGAACTCTAAACCTCCAGGCTTAAGTATTAGAGTTTATGAATCCTGGTAACCAAGTGAGATCATCTCACTTGGTTGCATCATAAACTCTACTAAGCACGGAGGTGAGTTCTGAGGCTTGAAAATCTAGACGCGACCAAGGGTGGTCGATCGGCGACATGGGGACGCATGGCCGCCGAGGCCAAGGCGGTCGGCGCCTTTTGCACGACTTGGCCTCTTCCTTGCGACCCACTGGACCATCGGCCGTTTGGCGACCTCTCGTCGGTCGACCCTTTGGTAATGTCGTTATTCACTAGGACTTTCCACCTGGTTTGCCTCCCAGGAGTTGAACTCTAGACCTCCGGGCTTAAGTACTGGAATTTATGAATCACGGTAAAGATCATCTCACTTGGTTGCAAGATCGTAAATTCTAAAAGGTCTGTCTAAGTTCAAATCTGAGGAAAATCTGTGAACACGCTGAAAAAATCGTCGATCGGCCGCCCTGCGCGGGGGTCGTTACAATACGCGACCCTGCCCTCTTGGCCCATTTGGCGGCCCATTTGGCGACCCTCGGGTCGTCGACCGTCGACCCTTATGTCGTCGGCCCATTTGGCGACCTCTCTTGTCGTCGACCGACGACCCTTGGCCGTGCCGTTACTCACTAGGACTTTCCACCCCTGGCAGTGGATTTTTGCCTCCCCCAGGATTCGAACTCTAAACCTCCAGGCTTAAGTATTAGAGTCTGTGAATCCTGGTAACCAAGTGAGATCATCTCACCAGGCTTAAGTATTAGAGTTTATGAATCCTGGTAACCAAGTGAGATGATCTCACTTGGTTACCAGGATTCATAAACTCTAATACTTAAGCCTGGAGGTTTAGAGTTCGAATCCTGGGGGAGGCAAAAATCCACTGCCAAGGGTGGAAAGTCCTAGTGAGTAACAGCATAATCCAAATTGACCTAATCATCGAAACTAATAAAAAAAGTTTCATCATAATCTATACCATGAATCTGCTTGAATCCTTTAGCTACCAATCACCCCTTATAGGTATGCATATGTCCATCCATGTCAGTCTTTCTCTTAAAAATCTACTTACACCCAATGGATTTGATCCCTTCAGGTGGATTAACCAAAGTCCAAAGTTGTTTAGTGTACATGAATTCCATTTCGGACCTCATGGCCTCTAGCCATTTCTCAGAATTTGGTCTCATTATAGTTTCTTGATAGGATGTAGGCTTGTTGAGATCAACAGACATTACATCACCGTTGTCAGACAAGAGAAAAGAATATCTCTCAGTTTGATGACGTATCCTATCAGATCTACGTAGAGCTTGGTCTACTCGAATAGGTTGTTGCTCTATAACTTCTTATGGTGTAACAGATTTATAATCCACAACACTTGTAGTGCCTGTTCAATTTCCATCAAGGCCTCAATGCTAGTTTATGTATCTTGAAGTTATTCAAGATTGACTTTACTCTCACTAGCTCTTCTAAAAATAAAATCCCTTTATAGAAAAACATCATTTCTAGCAATAAATATTTTACCTTGTGTGAGATTATAAGAGTAATATCCCTTTGTTTCCTTGGAATATTCCACAAAATAACACTTATTAGATTTGGATCTTAGTTTATCTAAAACTTGATGTCAAATGTAAACCTCACAATCCTAAATCTTCATAAAAGATATCTTGGGGCTCTTCTTAGTCTGTATCGTATATGGTGTCTTTATGACTGCCTTAGATGGAACACGGTTAAGTGTGAAAGTAGTTGTCTCTAGAGCATGTCCCTAAAATAAGTAGCAAGATCTGTTTGACTCATCATTGATCGTACCATATCTAATAAAGTATGATTTCTCTCTTTTTTGATACACCATTTTACTATGGTGTTTCAGGTGGAGTGAGTTGAGATATGATCCCAAACTCAACTAGATGGTCACAAAACTCTTGGCTAAGGTATTTCCCATATAGATTTGATCGAAGCATCTTAATACGCTTACCAAGTTAGTTTTGTACTTCATTCTTGAATTTTTTGAACTTTTCAAAGGATTTAGACTTGTGTTTTATGAGATACACATAGCCATATCTACTGAAATCATCAATAAAAGTAATGAAGTATTAATAACCTCCTCTAACTACTATATTGAAAGGGTCGCATACATCAGTATGTATGAGTTCTAATAAATTATTAGCTCTTTCGTTGTGACCACTAAAAGGAGTTTTTATTACCTTGCCTAGTAGACAAGATTTGCATGCCTCATATGATTTAAAATCAAATGAGTCCAAAAGTCCATCCTTATGGAGCTATGATATGTGATTCTCATTTATGTGACCCAAGCAACAATGCTAGAGATATGTTTGATTTAAATTATTATATTTGAACTATTTTATATTTATGTTATAGATTGGATTTTTAAAGTCTAGAACATATAGTCCATTCAGAAGATGTGCATTATAATAGAACATTTCATTTAGATAAATAAAATAATATTTGTCCTTTATTATAAATGAAAAACCTTTCTTGTCTAAACAAGAAACATAGATAATGTTCTTAGTTAAAGCAGACATATGACAACACTCTTCAAGTTCCAAAATAAGTCCACTGGGTAAAGATAAGAAATATGTTCCTATAAAATAGTAGCAATCCTTACACTATTGCCTATTGCCTACTCGTAGGTCCACTTCACCCTTTGTCAACCATCTAATCTTTCTTAGGTCCTACACATTTATACAAATATGAAATGCACAGCTAATACCCATGAAGAAGAAATAGATAGATTAATTTCTATAACATATATGTTGGTTCAGAAATTTTCTAGGGGGGTGAATAGAGATCGTTGAAAATTAAAAAAAACTAAGCTACGCAGTAGAAAATAGAAGCAAGAGAAACAATGCTAACACAAGTTATTTTTACTTGGTTCGGAGCCTTCGACGACTCCTACTCTAAGGATCGCACTTATCGAGTGCTTTCATTGGAAAATCCACTGATAGTTCAAAAATGTTATAAATTAAATACAATAACTATATATGTAAATTACTGACAATAAAAAACTGAGTAAAGCTGAAGTCCAGTTGTCGGTGGAGTGTTATAGCATCGCAGGAGCTTTTTTGGAGCATCGAGCGAGAGTGAAACTTGTCATAGTTGTTGTTCTAAGGCTCCAGGTTGAAGGCCTTTAAATAGGTCCATTCCAAGCACCTGGAACCCCTCCGGGCGGCTGAACCACGTGACTCGACCAATCGACGTGCTCCACGTCAGCTTATGCATGATTTTTCAGGTTCGGACGCCTGAGCCGAGTTCGGGCGCCTGGACCTCTTGGGCGCCCATGGCCCCATATTGGCGAGCCTAGTCCGGGTGCCCGGACTAGGTCTGGGCACCCATACCCCTTTTCTTCAGCTTCTCCTCCTGTAAGAAAAGGTTAGTCTAGGCAATCGAAAAATATATTTTACCTTTCAAAATAGACTTAGCACAATATAATAAAATGTGAGTATTAATTAGATCCTATCTTTACAAGACCAAGACCTAGTCAAGTTCTTAACTTAGATTTTCCAAATGGACCTAAGTTAGATCCACGCCTACAGTTCCCTCAATGGGGAACACGTCCTCACTGGATCTCTCCTCCAGTTGCTTACCTTCACTTACCACTTGCAGTCACTTGACTTGCCTCTGACCCACCAGGTCTTTCTACCAATTGTTAGATTCGCAGACCCAACTGGACTTCGGCCGGTTGTCAGGTCCCATTAACCCAACTGGACTTCCCGCTAGATATCGGACCCTGCGGACCTATCTGGACTTCCCACCAGCTATCGGGCCTTATGGACCTAGCTGGATTTCAGCCTGGTGTCATGTCCCTCAGACCAGTCAACTCCTACACACTTGGTAAAGTAGTTAGACAAATAATACATCTAATTTTAACCTATTTGTCATACATCAAAACCAGATTATTAGTGCAACCTGCACCAATAATATATACCCGAGGTAGAAGTCTCACTTCTTTTCCTTCTTACTTCCTCTAGGTACACCTTGCAGTTCCTCTTCCAGTGTCTGATCTCACCATAGTGGAAGTAGGTTCCTTCCTTAGCCACCCTGCCTTTAGATTTCAATGCATGAGACTTGGTCTTGCCTTTGGCTTGGGTTTTAGCCTTACCTTTGGGCTGTCGTTTTCCTTTACCCTTTTGCACCATCAAAATGGTGCTAGGATTTGCCTTCTTGAGATTGAATTCAGTAGTTCTCAACATATTTAACATCTCAGGCAATGACTTATCACTTTTATTCAAGTTATAGTTTGTGACAAATTGACTATAGCCTTTAAGCAGCAATTACAGAATAAGGTTCATGACCAATACTTATCCCAATAGAAATCCCAATCTTTCAAGGTTCTCAACGTACCCAATCATTTTAAGTACATGAGTTCCTACGGGACTTCCTTCTTGCATCTTGCATTAAAATAAAGCTTTAGATATCTCAAATATCTTGTGTCTTGCCTGCCCTTGATATAGTTATTTAAGATATACAACCATATCATAAACATCCATATTCTCATATTGCTTTTGAAGCTCAGAGTGTAGGCTCATTACGCTAGAGGGGGTGAATAGCATTGGTAGCTTCCACATTTATTTTAAAACAATTGAAGAACAGTCGAGAGAAAGCAACAGAATTAAGAAAACAAGATCAATGCTAACACACCAAGAGTGTGTTGGTAGCATGCACGTGAGAGTGCTTTTGAAGGGCAATTACTAATCAATTGTAAAGAGTACAAGTATAATTTTAAATGAGTATAAATAATTACAAAAATAAAGAATACCGATGACTCAAAAATTTAAATCTTTAGCGCGGTGGTTGTTGGGGCAGCTTTTGAGCAACGAGGAAGCATTTTCATAGTAGCATGAAGAAGTGAAAGTTGCTTAGAATGATGTGTTTGAGGTGTTGGTCAAATGCTGCTTTTGTAGGTTATTTCGAGCACCTGGATCCCTTCCGGGTGCCTAGACCGTAACGTAGGCCCGTCCAATCAGCGCGCTCCAGCTCAGTGAACAGATGAACTTTGTCGGTCCGGGCGCCCGGACCAACTCTAGGTGCCTAGACCATAAGGGTGCCTGGCCGGGCGAGGCTCGCCCGGGCTGCTGCTGGATGAAGGCAGTCCGGGTACCCGGACCCCCTATTTTTGCCACTTCATTTTCCTACAAAACAATGTTAGTTCAGGCAATAATATATAATGAAATATAAGTTTGGACAGTTTTTGGACTGCTCGATTCTGACTTTGAGTTTCGTTGAAACTCTAGGTCAGATCGACACCTACTATTCCCTCTTCGGGGAACGCGTCCTCACCTACTCCTCTCAGGAGAGATTACCTTTTGCTAGATTGGTCCTCTAGACCGTCTGGACTTCTGCTCAGCATCCAAGGCTTCAGGTCTTTTCCACTGGACGTCTGATCCCCGACCCATCTAGTCTTCCGCCTAGTGTCCACAACTCCTAAGACACCCACCTAGAATCTGTGATCCTAGGATTTCGCCTGACACCCTCATCCTGCTAAGACTTCACCTAGTCCTCCGGACTATGACTTTGTTGTCTAACCACAGTTAGGACTTTCCACCTACCTAACTGTAGCTAGGACTTGTTGGATCGAAGGCGCTAGAGGGGGGGGGGGGGTGAATAGCACTCGTGGCTTTCACTTCCTATTTTAGAAAACTAAGACTAAAATGTAGTGGAATAATAAGACAAGCACACGAACATCAAGATTTACTTGGTTCAGAGCCTGGGGTGACTCCTACTCCAAGGCCCACGATCGTTGAGCATTTACTTTAGACAATCACTATAAGAATGGAAATTCTTTACAATTTAAGTACAATATTAGAGCAATAGTAAAATTTATACCGATAACAAAAATAATAAGTTCGAAGCTCCTGGTCGTTAGGATCTTGCTATAGCTTTTCTGGATCATCTTTTGAGCAGCACGGAGAAGATAGATTGTAATTTCGTTGTTCTTCTTAAAGCTACTGCTCGAGACTACCTTTTATAGCCTATGGAGGGCGCCCTCATCCCCGCCTAAACCACAGCGTGGATGAGCTCTGACTTCTTCATCGCTTATCCACCCGAGGGCGCCCTAAACCTCCATGGAGGGTACCCTCGTGCCATTGTCTAGGGAGCCCTCAAGCTCCATGAGGGTGCCCTCGCACCAAGCTGCGAGACAGTCTCCGCATACGACCCGAGGTGCCTCCAAGCTTCATGGAGGGCGCCTCAAGTACTGTTCATCCGAGGCAAAGTTGTCCAATTTACTTCTTATAAGATACGTTAGTCCAACAAACCAACTATACCATGCAAAACAAAGTTAGTACAATATAGACATGAAAAATAAAGTATTTGACAGTCATCGGATTGTCCAGTTCTGACTTCAGATTTTTGACCGGAAATCTTAGGTCGAATTGATGCCTACTATTCCCTAATCAGGGAACGTGTTCTCACATACTTCATTCAGGAGAGTTTACATGTTACCAGTTGATCCTCCAGACGAACTAGACTTTTGCACAATGCCCGAGGCTCCAAGACTTTCCGCTGGACGCCCGCTCCACGATCTGCCCAGTCTTTCACCTAGTTCACGACACCAGGACTTTCCACCTAAAGTCCTCGACTCTAGGACTTTTGCCCAAAACATTGATCTGCCAAGGCTTCCCACCTAGGGTTACCACCCCCTAAGACCTAGGGTGCAACGACCCGCCTCCTACTAACTAGACAGTGAGGCTGAGCGTCACATTATGCTGTGCTAACTGTGCGGAAAACTGATTTAATTTAAATTTTAGTTGCTAACTGATAACTATTCTTGGTTCTACAGGTGCTGAAGGGTATAATCTAAAAGATACAAGGTGTATACTACATTCCCTATGGACTAGAAGCTGATCTGCTAAGTTTCTTGGTCGAGACTGAACTTCCCAATCGATCCAGACTGAACTGGATCGATTGCTCTCTGTTGGATCGATCCATGGATCGATCCAGACTGCTACTGTGCTCGGGTGATAATCTGGACCGATCGGCTGATCGATCCAGGCTCACCGATCGATCCAGCGTGCTTCTGTGCACGGGACTATATTTGGATCGATCGGCTGATCAATCCAACATAAGTCAATCGATCCAATGATCGATCAAAAACCTTTCTGTTTGCGAGGAATAGCTTGGATCGATCGATCGATCTATCTAGAGGCCTTCTGTTCGCGACAGAATGTGTCTGGATCAATCGGCTGATCGATCCAGAAGCCTTCTATTCGTGGAATCAGCCCCCAATCGATCCATGGATCGATCGAGGACCCCCGATCGATTCATGGATCGATCGGAGTCTCTGATTTCACACTGAAACTCTGATTTCAGCACTAGTTTGTGCCAAAATCTCACACAACAATTATACTATGCATGGAAAACATTCTAATATCTACTAACTAGCATTCTAACATGCCATAGTGCAAGGTTCATTAATTCATAGCATTTAAACCACTAGAAATGCATAAAAGTGTCTTAAGAAAAAGGAACTAAGTTCTTAATTTGCTAAACTCCCTAAGGATCTTCATTCCAAGTCCCTGCCACACACACCATCTCTGCATTGACCCCCAGCTTCCTCTAGTCCATCTTCCCTTTACCTTTATCTGCAGTATAAGGAAAAGAAAGTATCTATAAGCTTTCACTTAGTAAGAAACCATCTACCTCACAAAAATAGTGCATACGATGCTTTTATGCTTTTAAAACATGCCCTTTGAAATATGTACTGATTAAACTAAACATGGCATGTTATCATACATAGAAATCAAAGCTAGTCATGGCATACTATCATCTAAACATGTGTAATAAAAACTGAACATGAACACCAAAACATGGCATATAAAGCTAACCATAACTATCATGTTGTATGAACAGAGGACTAAACTGATAGAAAAGCTGAACTGAGCTAATTCTAGTTATTACTAAAGTTGTATTGAATTCACCTAGCTATTTGGTGAGAGTCTGAAAACTATATACATATAATAGGTGAAAATACATAATCATGCTGCTGTTTGGGCCCGACAACTGTACGTGTTATGCGCGCATCCCTAACTAAACCCGGGTTTGCAAGTCCCGAATTTAGTAGGGTTACTAGGTTATCTGAACCTAGGGACGACTGTGGGAGCCCAACCCAATGGATATCTAATCCAGCACAGTGCCACTGAAAAGTAAAATACTGAACACTAGCTAATAAATACTGATCTTGCTTTTACTAGGTTGTCTAAACCCAGAACTAGGTTATCTAAACCTAGAGGCGACTGTGAGAGCCCACCCATTGGACATCTAGTCCGGTAAAAGCTGAAGCAAGACTAAATAAACTGTAAAGATGCCTCTATTGCATTTATCTAAGCTACTAAAATGCCTAAATTGCATTTTTCTGAACTACACAATTTATCGAACACCTGGCATGCGCTAATTCGCATCCTTTGTGTCGGAAATCGACGTACTATTAAACTAACACATGGAATTCACACGGAAGCTACTTATACTGCAGGTGAGGGGTTTCTTACCTCGTACGCTAATTTTCTTACAACTCTATTCGCTAGAATTCTGGTGGAGACGATCCTTTCGACAATCTCCTCGCTCCAACGCGTTCTTCTCGCGGAGGGGAACGTTCTTGTGCCCTTGATGTTGCCGGAAGGTGTCCTTGAAGCCCTAGGAGAGGAACCCTAAGTTGGTTCTTGTGGTTGGCGCCGAGAGAGGAAGAAAAGAGAGGTGGGCGGTGGTGAGGTTTTGAGGAGAGGAAAAATCACGATCCCAAATAACCCTTCACTTAATTATTTCTTATTTATATTAAGTGATCTAATTCGACCCAACTCCAACTTAAATAAAATTGATTCCCTTTCCTTTCAGCACGACCCTGCTGGGTTCAACTGGTTACTAGAATTATCCGTAGACCATAGGTCTCAGGTTCAATTCCCGCTTAGTTGTTTTTGCTACTTCCGTTACTCTAAAAATTCTGTAAAAATATCCTAAAATTCCAGAAAATCATAGAATATTTCTAAAATAGTTTTGAGAATTTATTACAATCCCATACCTTATAAAAGTTCATCCTCGAACTTAGAATAATTATACATCTCTCATATTGGCTTCTGCCTCCCATGTTGCCTCTTCTGTGACTATGCCAAATGACTTTGACTAATGGTACTTCCTTGTTCCGATTTCTTATCCTCGGTCTATTATCTGAATGGCCCGAGGTCTTCGGATCTGTCTGGGCGGGGCTCAATCACAGGTGACATCGGGATATGCTTCTTGACATAGAGACATGAAATACATTGTGGACGGTGACATTTCCTGGGGTAGCTCTAACTCATATGCTACCTTGCCCACTCTTCTGTGGTATGGTCCCACATATCGGGACTTAGCTTGCCCTTCTTCCCAAAAGCATTACTCCCTTCATGGGAGCTACTCGAGGAACACTGAATCCCAACTGAAAACTCTAAAGGTCTGTGCGTGTATCGGCAGCTTTGAGCTGTCTCTATCCTCTGGCGGATCTCCTGTATAGCTGCTGTGGTATCTTCTAGTTCACCACTCTCATACCAGCAGATTTGAGATCTACACCTCCGCCCATAGAGAGCCTCATAAGGTGTCATACCGATAGTGGCACGATAGCTATTGTTGTATGCAAATTCTGCTAGACTCGGATATTTGCACCAACTTCCTTTGAAATCTAGGGCACATGCTCGGAGCATATCTTGAGCACGATTTACTCGCTCGTCGACCATCGTGAGGATGGAAAGATGTCTTGAACTTTAACCGTGCTCTCGGTACACTCCCGTGTGATGTGAACCTACTATCTCCTGCGAGATAATGGTTCGTGGGACTCCATGTAATCGACGATCTCCTTGAGATACAATCGAGCTAATTGTTCCATGGGTAGGATATCCGATAGCTAAGAAGTGGGCTGATTTAGTCAACTGTCGACTATTACCCGGATGGTATCAAAACCATTCGTGGTTCTCCCACTATGAAGTCCATAGAAATGTCTTCCTACTTCCAAAATCTGAATAGGTGCAAGACTCCTCCTGTCGTGATGTTCCTTAACCCTCGATAGGTTAGGCGGATCTTGACATATCGGCGATGTCTCTCTTCAGGCCACCAAAAGCGTTTCTTCAAGTCCTGGTACATTTTGGTGGAGCCTGGATGCATCGCATAGAGTCTTGTGAGCCTCATCTAAAATCTTCCTTACGAGTTCTTCCTAATCTGGAACACCAAAGTACAACACCCCGCTAATGGACACTCTGAATTCTCCACTTTCTGATTCTGCTATCCCTTGCTTGATTTTCTGAATTTCAGGATCCTGTTCCTGAGATGTCTGAATGTCCCCAAGCAAGGTAGACTCTAATGTCATAGTAGAGAGCTGTCCAACTATGAGTTTGAGACCGAAATCGGTGACCTCTTTCTGTAGGGCCGGTGACATGGCTGCTAGAGATAATAAGGTAGCGCTGGACTTTCTGCTGAGGGCGTCTGCTACCCTATTCGCTTTTCCTGGGTGGTAGAGGATATCTATGTCATAGTCTTTGACCAGTTCTAGCCATCTGCGGTGTCGCATATTCAAATCCTTCTGAGTGAAGAAGTACTTCAGACTATACACTCTGCACTGAGCTCCATACAAGTAATGTCTCCAAATCTTGAGAGCGAACACCACTGCTGCAAGCTCAAGGTCATGAGTAGGATAGTTCTTCTCATAATCCTTAAGTTGTCTAGAGGCATAGGCGATCACCTTGCCATCTTGCATCAGCACTTCTCCTAGTCCCAACTTCGAGGCATCACTATATATGTCAAAGCTATCTGCGTTCTCTGGTAGAGTCAGAATAGGTGCACTGGTCAATCTCCTTTTCAGCTCGCTAAAACTATTCTCACAGTCCTCTGTCCACTGAAATTTTCTGTTCTTTCTGGTAAGAGCTATCAGTGGGGAGGCTATCCTGGAGAAGTCCTCTACGAATTTCCTGTAGTAACCTGCTAATCCCAGAAAGCTTCTGATCTCACTGGCATTCTTGGGTCTTTTCCAGTTGCTCACGGCTTCTATCTTACTGGGGTCTACCATGATACCATCCTTTGAGATAATGTGACCCAGGAAGGACACCTGATCTAGCCAAAATTCACATTTGGTGAACTTAGCGTACAGCTGATTCTGCTGAAGGGTTTGCAATACTGTTTTCAGGTGCTCTGCATGTTCTTCCTGAGTTCTGGAATAGATAAGGATGTCATCAATGAACACGATAACAAACCTATCTAAATATTCTCTGAATACCCTGTTCATAAGGTCTATGAAAGTAGCTGGAGCATTTGTCACGCCAAAGGGCATGACTACTAACTCGTAATGTCCGTATCTAGTCCTGAATGTTGTCTTGGGTATGTCCCCTTCTTTAACCTTCACCTGATGATAACCTGATCTGAGGTCTATTTTAGAGAACACTGCTGCTCCCTTTAGCTGATCAAACAGGTCATCTATTCTGGGAAGAGGATACCTGTTCTTGATTGTGACTTGGTTCAGTGCCCGGTAGTCTATACACAGGCGCATGCTCCCATCTTTCTTCTTCACGAACAATACAGGTGCTCCCCATGGTGAGTGACTAGGATGGATGAAGCCCTTGTCAAGCAGCTCCTGTAATTGCTCATGATGTTCTTTCAGTTCTACTGGGGTCATGCGATAAGGCGCTTTGGAAATAGGATTTGTACCGGGAATGAGCTCTATCTCAAATTCTATCTCACATGCGGTGCTAAGCTGGTAACTCTTCGTGGAAGGAGGGTAGTCACACTCGGACACCTCTGCATCGGTCCTTGTCTGGGTACTAACTACGTGTGCTAAAAATCTCGTACATCCCGAATCCATTAAGTGCCTTCATAGCTGAGAGAAATTTCTTGGCTTTTCTCTTGGGTTCTCCGATAAACTCGAACTTAGGCTTTGAATCGAGTTGACTTACGGCACTCGATGGAGGCACCGTATCTGATCAAGAAGTCTATTCCGAAGATGACATCGTAATCCGTCATATTTAGCACTATCAGATCACAAAAGAGTTCTCTGTCTGCTATAATGACTGGCACGGCTCTGAGACAGTGCGTGGATGCCATAATTTCTCCTGACGGTAGCGTTGTCAGAAACTGACTACTGAGTACCTCTGGGGGTATCGCTAATTTCTCAGCAAATGCCCTGGATATATATGAATGGGTTGCCCCTGTATCGAATAAGACAGTTGTACTTTGCTGTAAAATACTAATCTGACCTGTAACAACTATCGAGGCATTTGCTGCATCCTCTCTGGTGAGTGAGTAGATCCTCGCATTGGTCGTAGCTGGAGGGGCTTCTAATCGGCCCTGGCTGATATGTGGACCTTCTAAAGCGGCCTGCATCTGATGTAACTGAGCTGGCTGGCCTCCATACTGAATTGGCTGTGGCTGAGGAAGACTGGTCTTGTTTGGACACTGCTTGGCCATATGCCCTTCCTGTCCCGACAAACTCCAGGATGGAATTTCCCACAAGTAGCACACTTTGGATAACTGGGCTGCTTACTAGCTGGTCCTCCTTTTGGGTAACTCCCTGGTTTGCACTTGTTGCTGGAGTTCCCTTTCCAGTTGGAGCTGTGGCCCTGTTGTTTCTGAGTGCCTGAACCTCCTTGACCTTTAGATTCTGAGAGGACTTGCTTCTGCTGCTTGATATTCTGGTAATGCTCGGTGATTAGAGCACTGCTCACTAGCTCTTCGTGGTTTGTGGCCTATGAACGCCACCGGCCACATTCATTTCCGGCCTCAGCATCTTGAGCATCAACCGGATTCGTGCCATAAGACGAGCCAATCTATTGAATTTCTTCGGCTTCCTCAACTGATAGGTTGCCGACGAAACTCGGTGAACTCGTCGTAGTGGCGGTTGGTGACCCGCATGTGAAAGAACTCCTCAAAGAACTCTTTCAAGTCATCCCATGTCATACGGTTTCTGGGCGCCGTTCTAATTCTCTCCACCACATCGTGCATCTCTGCCAGAAGGGGCGCACTTCACCTTCTCATGTTACGGCCAATCCAAGCTCCATCGTACTTCCGGTGTTTTGAACCATGTCCGAGCATCCCATGGTTCCTTCTTTTGAGAAATTCTGGCTTGACTCTGCTGGATCGGATAGGCTTTCTCTGCGCTCCTATCTGGGGCTACTAGTCTGGCCGGGTGGAACCTCTAAGACCAGGTGTCGCTAAGTTAGGCTCCGGGGGTGAGTGTTCGATGACTAGCCTTTAAGGTGGCTATTTCTGTTGTTGTTCAACTAGCTGCTGCTGTAACTGAGCCACTAGTCTGTAAGGTCAGGGGAGGCACTCATGCTGGGGCTCAGTAGCTGGTGCCCTTTTAGCTGGGCGTCCTCGTGCCATTCTAGAGACATAGAGGATATACATGACTAACACAAGCATAATAGAGTAACTATTGTTATCATGTTAACTACTATCATAAACAAGCATGCTTTAGTTATATCTGAACATGAAAACAAGAAACATAACGAAAGTGAGAGATGTTCTTACTTGGAAGCTGTAAGTACAATGCTGATGTGTGTGTAGGAAGTATGGAACTTGCTCTGATACCACTCTGTAACGACCCGCCTCCTACTAACTAGGCTGTGAGGCTGAGCGTCACATTATGCTGTGCTAACTGTGCGAAAAACTGATCTAATTTAAATTTTAGTTGCTAACTGATAACTATTCTTAGTTCTACAGGTGTTGAAGGGTATAATCTAAAGGATACAAGGTGTATACTACATTCCCTATGGACTAGAAGCTGATCTGCTAAGTTTCTTGGTCGAGACTGAACTTCCCAATCGATCCAGACTGAACTGGATCGATTGCTCTCTGTTGGATCGATCCATGGATCGATCCAGACTGCTACTGTGCTCGGGTGATAATCTGGACCAATCGGCTGATTGATCCAGGCTCACCGATCGATCCAGTGATCGATCCAGCGTGCTTCTGTGCACGGGACTATATTTGGATCGATCGGCTGATCAATCCAACATAAGTCAATCGATCCAATGATCGATCAAAAACCTTTCTATTCGCGAGGAATAGCTTGGATCGATCGACCGATCGATCCAAAGGCCTTCTGGATCAATCGGCTGATCGATCCAGAAGTCATCTGTTCGCGGAATCAGCCCCCAATCGATCCATGGATCGATCGAGGACCCTCGATCGATTCATGGATCGATCGGAGTCACTGATTTCACACTGAAACTCTGATTTCAGCACTAGTTCGTGCCAAAATCTCACACAACAATTATACTATGCATGGAAAACATTCTAATATCTACTAACTAGCATTCTAACATGCCATAGTGCAAGGTTCATTAATTCATAGCATTTAAACCACTAGAAATGCATAAAAGTGTCTTAAGAAAAAGGAACTAAGTTCTTAATTTGCTAAACTCCCTAAGGATCTTCATTCCAAGTCCCTGCCACACACACCATCTCTGCATTGACCCCCAGCTTCCTCTAGTCCATCTTCCCTTTACCTTTATCTGCAGTATAAGGAAAAGAAAGTATCTATAAGCTTTCGCTTAGTAAGAAACCATCTACCTCACAAAAACAGTGCATACGATGCTTTTATGCTTTTAAAACATGCCCTTTGAAATATGTACTGATTAAACTAAACATGGCATGTTATCATACATAGAAATCAAAGCTAGTCATGACATACTATCTTCTAAACATGTGTAATAAAAACTGAACATGAACACCAAAACATGGCATACAAAGCTAACCATAACTATCATGTTGTATGAACAGAGGACTAAACTGATAGAAAAGCTGAACTGAGCTAATTCTAGTTATTACTAAAGCTGTATTGAATTCACCTAGCTATTTGGTGAGAGTCTGAAAACTATATACATATAATAGGTGAAAATACATAATCATGCTGCTGTTTGGGTCCGGCAACTGTACGTGTTATGCGCGCATCCCTAACTAAACCCGGGTTTGCAAGTCCCGAATTTAGTAGGATTACTAGGTTATCTGAACCTAGGGACGACTGTGGGAGCCCAACCCAATCGATATCTAATCCAGTACAATGCCACTGAAAAGTAAAATACTGAACACTAGCTAAGAAATACTGATCTTGCTTTTACTAGGTTGTCTAAACCCAGAACTAGGTTATCTAAACCTAGAGGCGACTGTGGGAGCCCACCCATTGGACATCTAGTCCGGTAAAAGCTGAAGCAAGACTAAATAAACTGTAAAGATGCCTCTATTGCATTTATCTAAGCTACTAAAATGCCTAAATTGCATTTTTCTGAACTACACAATTTATCGAACACCTGGCATGCGCTAATTCGCATCCTTTGTGTCGGAAATCGACGTACTATTAAACTAACACATGGAATTCACACGGAAGCTACTTATACTGCAGGTGAGGGGTTTCTTACCTCGTACGCTAATTTTCTTACAACTCTATTCGCTTGAATTCTGGTGGAGACGATCCTTTCGACAATCTCCTCGCTCTAACGCGTTCTTCTCGCGGAGGGGAACGTTCTTGTGCCCTTGATGTTGCCGGAAGGTGTCCTTGAAGCCCTAGGAGAGGAACCCTAAGTTGGTTCTTGTGGTTGGCGCCGAGAGAGGAAGAAAAGAGAGGTGGGCGGCGGTGAGGTTTTGAGGAGAGGAAAAATCACGATCCCAAATAACCCTTCACTTAATTATTTCTTATTTATATTAAGTGATCTAATTCGCCCCAACTCCAACTTAAATAAAATTGATTCCCTTTCCTTTCAGCACGGCCCTGCTGGGTTCAACTGGTTACTAGAATTATCCGTAAACCATAGGTCTCGGGTTCAATTCCCGCTTAGGCCGTTTTCATTTTCTATTTGTTTTTGCTACTTCCGTTACTCTAAAAATTCTGTAAAAATATCCTAAAATTTCAGAAAAATCATAGAATATTTCTAAAATAGTTTTGAGAATTTTCGGGCGTTACATAGGGTTACCACCCCCTAGGGGTTTTCCTTTGCCTAACCGTAGCTAGGACTTTCCCTCACCTAAGTTTACCACCCCCTAGGACCTAGGGTTACCACCCCCTACGATTTTCCACCTGCCTAACCGTTGCTAGGACTTTTGCCTAAGTACACTTAAGACTTTCCTACAAACTCATTCAAACACATTAGATAACAAAACAACTTAACTTTGGACCCTTTGGCATAATCAAAACGCAGGTTCGATCGTCGGATGCTTCCTGCACCAACAATCTCCCCTTTTTTGATTATGACAACACGGTTCAAAGTTAAGTAAAGCATAACAATAAAATGAAGAAATTTAAGCATAAGTACCATGAGCATAAATATAAAAAAAACTTTGTGCTCCCCCTTATTCTTTGTGCTCCCCCTTATGCTTCCTCTTTTTTAAATTCTTAACTTTCTTAACTTTGATTTCTCTCTCCCCCTTTAACATAAATAAAAAAAGCATACTAAGTAGAGAGAGGGTTGTAAAAACTTTTCACAGTAGCACTCAGTAAAATTTAGCTTTGAAAATAATTTCTTTTAAAAAACTTAGCTAAAGTAGAGAATTTTTAAAAATACTTAGCTTTATCAAAAAAAAAAACCTAGATAAACATAAATTTTGAAACTGTCATACCCTTTCCATAGAAGATTTAGCTAAATTTTTAGTTTTGAAAATACTTAGATTAAAAAAATACTTTGATAAATTTAGTACTTTCAAAACTTAGCTTTAAAAAGCCTTTGATAAAAAGCTTAGTTTTCAAAATAAGTTAATCAAAAACTTAGCTTTTTAAAAAAAAACTTTAATAAATTTAGTACTTAGCTTTCAAAATTTAGCTTTTAAAAATACTTTGATAAAAAGCTTAGTTTTTAAAATAAGTTAATTAAAAACTTAGCTTTTACAAAGATTTTGATAAATTTAAAAACTTAATTAGGAGTACTTAAAAATTTTTGATAAAAGCTTTAGCAAAAAAAAAGCTTTGATAAAAACTTAACTTTAAAACTATTTTGATAAAAAACTTTAGAAAATACTTAGTTAAAAAAACTTCCATTTTCAGAAATGTTTTGAACTTTTTAACTTTGAAAAATAATAAAAATTAAAGTCTTTAAATTTCTTTGCACTCCCCCTTAATTAATGCTTAAGAAAATTTGAGGGTTCTAGAGTTAAAGCATGTGTAAAAAAATATAAACGTTATTATTTATTTTCCTAATTTTCCATCTCACTCATTCTTGATTATCAAGTATGTTTAGCTTATGAGTGTATGCGAGACAGAGTTAACTTTATTGAAATTTAGATTTAAAATATAAGTTTTAAATAAATATGAGTAAATATTTAAATTTTTGGAGATTTTGAAAATATAATAATGTTTGAAATTATAATCTTACATATTAACTATCATTAAGATTTTGAAAAATTAAATATCATTTGAAAATTAATTATCATTAAGAAATAATTAAGATTTTGAAAATTTAATAATTTAATTATGATTGAAAGTCAATAATCAAATAATTATATTTTTGAAATTCATTATGATTTTGAAATTATAATTTTTCAAATAATCATAATCTAAAATAATTATAATTTAATTATGATTTAAAAATAATTAACATTTTGAAATTAAGATTAACATTTTGAAATTAATTGGAATTTTGAAAATAATTAGAATTTGAAATAATTAACCTTTTTAAATTAATTTTTCAAAATTAATTAAGTTGAATTAATTAATGTGGATTTGTTTAACTATTATAAACCTAGGTCCATCTTGTTGATACAGTCTGACCTGGATGTTGTTGTGCTGTTGACACTGATTTAAGTTTGTATCAGATAATTAACTCAGATTAATTACTAATCCAGGTTGACTAGGTTGACCTGAGTGAAGCTAGGTGCAAGTCCTGGTGAGTGAAGCCAGGTGAAAACCCTAGTGAGTGAAGCTAGGTGCAAGTCCTGGTGAGTGAAGCCAGGTGAAAACCCTAGTGAGTGAAGCTAGGTACAAGTCCTGGTGAGTGAAGCCGGGCAAGGGAAAATCCAGATGGATCAAGGGTGATCGGACATCTGGTGTTGAAAAGTCCAAGAAGGAAACTTGGCATGCGGAGTCAGAGAGGGTTCGGTAGCTCGTTCTCTAGGACCAGATGAAGTCGGAGAGGGCTAGGGAGCTCATTTCTCCGGACTAGGTCAGAGAGGGACTGAGTCAAGAAGCTGGATCGGTCTGCGGACCGATCCGGAAATTCTCTATACGATCGGTCCGGCCGATCGATCGATGGCATCGCGTCGATCGCGGACCGATCGAAATCGATCGATACCTCATCGCGTGATATTCTTGATCGATGCGGGGACCGATCGGGAAGCTATGGCGTTTGGGAAAACGCTATCTCGATCGGTCGACCGATCAGATTAGTGCTGATCGGTCGCGGAGGCCGTCGGGCTGCGTGTATTTTCAAGCGGCGCTATCTCGATGTCCGGGACCGATCAGATTAATTCTGATCGGTCGTGACCGATCGGCGATGATCGGCGTGGATCGGTGCGGGACCGATCCACGATTGTTGTTTGCATGTACTTTTTCTGATTGCCGTATTTGTCTTCACCATCTGTTTTTAACCATCTGCTGTGAGTCTTTTGAGCTTGCAGGTTGCAGGTCACATTCTCATGGTTAATTTCAAATTGAGCTTCATTAAGAGAAGAAGACAAGTGCTCTTTACACTGTGATTTGCTGCAACATATGCATTTGAGGCATCAACGTTCACTGGGTTTCTGATTGCGATTGGGCTGCGATCTGCTTGACTCCTGGGGATTGGTTCGAGCTCAGAAGACGCCAGTGATGACTGTGATATCATTGGTGTGAGTTCAGAGAACCAGGTAAGGAGGAAGAGGGATTGGCTGCAGCGCTGATTTGTGCAGTTTTGACCAGATCTGTGACAGCAGAGATCAGATTTGAGAAGCAGTAAAAACAGCGAGAGGAGAACAAGAACAAGACAACGAAGAAAGCTTGAAAGAAAAAGTGTGTGCTGTTGTGCGAAGTTCTTGAGCTCTCGGGTGAACTGCGATCTCTGTTTTTCTGCTACTGATACTCGCGTGGTTGTAAGCATTTCTATTCTCCTTTGCCACCGAATTTCTGTAAGTCTCGTGCTTTAATTTAGATCTTTCTTGAGACTCTGTTGAGAGGTTGCTCCACCGAGAAGGAGACATCTTTAGCCGGAAGTTATCCGGGGTGCGATCTACCGAAGATCAAGGAGTCGTCCACCTTACGGACACGCCGAGGAGTAGGGGCAAGTTATCCCCGAACCTCGTATATCTTTGTGTCTGCTGTGTGTGTGTTTTTCTTCTTTCGTTTTAGTTTTCCACTTCCGCTGTGCTAACTAGCTTTTGTGTAGAACTCTCTGTCTAAGTTTTTTTAAGAGGCTATTCACCCCCCTCTAGCCATCTAAGATCCCAACAAGTGGTATCAGAGCCTGGTGCTCTTCATCTGGACTAACATTCCAAGGAGCAACAAGATGGCCATGAAGGAAGGATTCAGCACCAAGACCACCCTTCTTCGATGGAGCAGATTCTAATATTGGAAGAGCCGCATGGAGTATTACCTCAAGACTGATATCTCCATGTGGTTCTCGGTCAAGGAAGGCTTCACACCACCGAAGGACGAAGAAGGTAAGGATCTCGATTCATCAAGGTGGTCTATTGAACAAACTCATAAAGGGCAAGCCGATGCCAAGGCGGTTGTCACCTTACAATGTGGGATTGCCAAGGACCAACTCGTCAAGGTAGGTCCATTCTCAAGTGCAAAAGATTTATGGAACAAGCTTATCGAGCTCCAAGAAGGAACTCGAGATTCTCGGATAGCCAAGAGGGACCTATTCTTGAATCAACTACAAAATCTCACCATGAAGGAAAATGAAACGGTAAGTGAACTACATGGGAGGTTCAAGGAAATCATCAATGGTTTACATTCCGTGGATGAACGCGTGGAGAATCGCGGCCTAGTAAGGTACGCTCTTAAATCCTTTCCAAGGAATGCCTTGTGGTCATCTATGGTAGATGCCTACAAGGTTTCCAAGGATCTTTCCATTGTTAAATTAGACGAATTCTTTTGTGAAATGGAACTTCATGAACTTGCTAACAAAGGTCAAAAGGAGAAAGGTATAGCTTTGGTTGCAGGAGAAAAGAGCAAGGATGGGAGAAGAAGGAGAGAAAAGAAGAAGGAGAAAGAGATTCCTTCATCTTCATCCTCCTCCGAGTCCGATGATGAAGGTGGATCATCATCAAGCGAGATGGTAAATTTTGTGAGGAGGATCATGAGAAGAAGCAGGAGATATAAAGGAAAAGGTAAATCTAATGATCAAAATATCGATAAGACTAATGTTACATGTTATGAGTGTAGCAAGAAAGGCCACTACCGGAGTGAGTGTCCAAAACTCAAGAAGGAGGAAAGAGCCAAAAAGAAGAAAGCTCTCAAGGCCACTTGGGATGAATCCTCCTCAAGCTCATCGGAGGAGGAAGAGAAGAAGGAGAAGAGTACTCGGCAATTGGCACTCATGGCAAGGGAGGAGTCCGAATCCGAGAGTGATGACTCAAGCACATCAGCCGCGGCTTCATCATCTTCGGATGATGAAGAGGTAACCTCTTCTCACTTAGAAAAATGCTATAAGACTATTACACATTTGTCTACCTTGCTTAAAAAATCAAAAACAGAAAATAAATCATTAAAAGAAGAAGTAGAGAACTTGAGAGCTCTTAGGGAAGATGAGGTTGATGACCTACATCTAGAGCTCCTTGAAGATGAAAACAAAGTCTTGAAGGGTGAGGTTGAGAAACTCAAGAAAATGCTTGAGAAATTCTCAACTAGCTTCAAGACATTAGACATGATTCTAAATGCCCAAAGGGCGGTCTACAACAAGGCTGGATTAGGATACCAACCTAAGGAGTCTAGCTTTATTTCTTTAGTGTCAAGAACCCAATTTCATAGATCGCATGTATCTAGGGTTAATGAGACTAGGAAGAAGGTAACAAAGGCATGGGTGCCTAAGTCTTTCATTGTAGATGCATTAGGTCCCAAGACTTGGGTACCTAAAACATCTATCTTTCGTGTCTTGTAGGCATTGGTAAAGGGGGAGCGTCTATCAACTTGGTTTGTTGATAGTGGATGCTCCAAGCACATGACCGGGGACAAGTCACTATTTTCTACCATTCAAAACAAAAATAGAGGTAATGTGTTATTTGGTAACAATGGTAGTCTTAAGGTTGTAGGAGTTGGAGACATTCATATATCCGAATGTCTCCATATCAAGAATGTCCTTCTAGTCAAGGGGATGACTTTTAATCTCCTAAGTGTCAGTCAATTGTGTGATACGGGTTACACAATTGAATTTCATTCAAGTCAATGTTTGGTTAAACACATTGACACACTTGACACAGTACTAGTAGGCACAAGGGTTGATAATATTTATCAAGTATCGTTTAAAAGTGCTACTAATGCTTTGATTAAGTGTTTTATGTCAAAAGAAGAAGAGTCTTGGCTATGGCATAGAAGGTTGGCACATGTAAACATGAAGAACATCCGGAAGTTGGCCAACCAAGGATTAGTGCGAGACTTACCCAGCATCAAGTACCACAAGACCAAACTATGTGATGCATGTCAAAAGGGTAAGCAAACAAAAGGTGTTCATAAAGGTAAAAGCACTGTAAGTACATCTACTGCTTTAGATTTATTGCACATGGACCTATTTGATTGCAGTAGTGTAATATCATTGAATGGAAGTAGATATTGCTTGGTAATCGTTGATGATTTTACTAGATACACATGGACTTTCTTTTTGAAACATAAGGATCAAACTATAGATATTTTTATTTCCTTTTGTAGAAGAACTGAAAATGAAAAATCGACAACAATTAAAACCATTAGAAGTGATCATGGTGGGGAATTTCAAAATCATAGGTTTTTAGAGTTTTGTCAAGAGAAGGGATATAGGCATGAGTTCTCTACTCCAAGGACCCCACAGCAAAATGGGGTTGTGGAGAGAAAGAACCGAGTCTTACAAGAGGCTGCACGAAGCATGCTCAATGAGTACTCACTACCGAGCTACTTATGGGCTGAAGCTGTGAATACAGCTTGCTATGTGCAAAATAGAGTTTTAATACATAGGTTTTTAGGAAAGAGTCCCCATGAACTTTGGTTTGGGAAACCACCTACAATTAAACATCTTAGGGTGTTTGGTTGTAAGGTGTTTATTTTGAACACCAAGGACCATCTTGGGAAGTTCACGGCTAAGGCTGATCAAGGGATACTGGTCGGGTATTCTCTTACCAGCAAAGCCTATCGAGTCTACAACAATAGGACCAAATTGATTGAAGAGTCCTCTGATGTAGCCTTTGAAGAAATCCCTAACTTAAATGATCAACCAAGGGATGTAGGAGAAATTCAATTTGAACTTAGAAATCTAAGTTTGAATGATTAAAATGAAGAACGAGTCGAAGTTGACTCTGATGGTGATGAGCAAAGGCAACAAAGAACTCAATTTGATCCTTTGCCTGATATTGAGTCCTCGCCTGTGCCGAGTGAGACCATTCATGAGGCACCACCAACACCAAGACAATCTAGGATAGCCACTAGTCATCCCCAAGACCAAATTGTGGGAGACATTCAACAAGGGGTTAGGACTAGATCATTCTTTAGAAATGAGTCTAATGAAGTCGCATTGATTTCAGAGATTGAACCAAAATTAGTTGATGAGGCATTGCGCGATCCTGATTGGATCATAGCTATGCAAGACGAATTAGGTCAATTTGAAAGGAGCCAAGTGTGGGACTTGGTTCCTAGACCGAAAAAGACCACCATTATTGGAACTAAATGGGTCTTCAAAAATAAGTTAAATCAAAAGGGAGAAGTTGTAAGAAACAAGGCAAGACTTGTAGCCAAGGGCTATAGTCAAGTCGAAGGTCTCGATTATGATGAGACTTATGCTCCCGTGGCACGATTAGAGTCCATTCGGTTGATGCTAGCTTTTGCTGCACATAGAGGTTTCAAACTCTATCAAATGGATGTTAAATCTGCCTTCCTAAATGGTTTTATTAAAGAAGAAGTCTATGTTGAACAACCACCGGGGTTTGTGAATACCACGTGTACAAACTCAAGAAAGCACTTTATGGGCTTAAACAAGCACCACGAGCTTGGTACGAAAGGTTGTCAACATACTTACTAGAAAAGGGTTTTGTGAGAGGCCAAATAGACCCAACACTATTTCTGCGTAGAGATGGTGAAAATATTTTTGTAGCCCAAGTATATGTCGATGACATAATTTGTGGCTCAAATAACAAGGGCTATTTGAATGAATTTATTTCTCACATGGAAAGTGAGTTTGAGATGAGTCTAGTAGGAGAATTGACATTCTTCCTTGGACTTGAAATCAAACAAACTCGAGATGACATTTATGTCCATCAGACGAAATACACTCAAGAGATGCTCAAGAAATTCAACATGAGTGACTCTAAGGAAGTGTCCACTCCAATGGCGACAAACACTCGCCTTGACAATGATGAGAGTGGAAAACCAATTGATCTAACGCAATATAGAAGCATGATTGGTAGTCTTCTATATCTCACAGCTAGTCGACCGGACATACTTTTTCTGTGGGCATGTGCGCTAGATATCAAGTCTGTGCCAAGGAATCTCATTTAATTGCAGTTAAGAGAATATTGAGATACCTTAAGGGCACAATTCGAGTAGGTCTATGGTACCCTCGTACAGAGTCTTTTGACTTGATAGGCTATACCGATTCCGATTATGCTGGGTGCAAATTGGATCGGAAAAGCACTAGTGGGGTTGCCAATTTTTAGGTTCATCTTTAGTTAGTTGGTCAAGTCGGAAGCAACATTGTGTTGCTCTCTCCACGACCGAGGCTGAATATATTGCCATGGGAGAGAGTGTATCACAATTGTTGTGGATGATACACACCCTAGAGGATTATGGACTTTCTTATAAGGGTGTACAAGTGCTATGTGACAACATTAGCACGATCAACCTAACTAAAAATCCAGTCCATCATTCAAGGACCAAGCACATTGAAGTGCGTCATCACTTCATTAGAGATCACGTAGCTAGGGGTGACATTGTGCTCACATATGTGGAGTCAAAGTCAAACCTAGCCGACATTTTCACCAAACCCCTTCCGGAGAATGAATTTAGTCATTTAAGGAGGGAGTTGGGAATGTGTTTGGCTCCTTAGGTCATTAGAACTTCACCATGATCAATAAGGACTATTAAAATGACAAGAGCAATTGGGACAATAATTTGGGCAACTTGGGAACATCTCACACAAACAATAAGGTTTAAGAAAATATTTTTGTTTGCTAGAAATGGGGTGAGATGCTAGGATCAACCCAATTATTCAAAATGTATCATGCATCCCTTGAATAATTAGGTTGAAGAGACATTAATTGAGTATGGGGAAGGCCATTACATAATTCATGTATATTTGGCTCATAAATCTTACTCATAAATTCCAACCAAGGAATCTTGGTTGGACTTTTGCCTAGAAATTTTCTAATCATGGTTGATGGTTGATGTGTTGATTGGTATTGTTGCTTGGTTCATGTCATGACTTTGATTGATAAAACGATAGGTTATTAAAGGGAATAATAACAACCTGGATATATTTTGACAAACTTGAAACTAAACATAACATGGATCAAGAATTTCAGCTTTCATGCCTTGTTTGAAAATTAGGACAAGTTGTTTATATTTTGACAAACTTGAACCTGATCATAGAGATGAGTTTAGCAAAAAATATGTTTTGAACTCTTAAGGACCAAGAAGACAGAATTCCATATGGTTGGAGTTAGTGTGAGGTTTTGTTTGATAAGAAACTGAAACTTTAGGGCTTTAAAACAAGTTCAGACCATAACTTTTAGGTAAGAGTTATGCTTGTAGATCCTCCAGGTTCTAGGTTCTGAACTTGGAAGTTTTCCTAGAGAAACTTCCACGAATTATCGAAACAAGTTACTGAAATTAGAACTTTCAGTTACTGGAATTACAACTTTCAGTTACTGAAATTACGGGAGAAATCAGACACTGATCGGTCTACGGGCGATCAACAAGCTCAGACCATAATCCTTAGGTGATCGTTATGCTCGTAGATCCTCCAGGATCAGGATCAGAACCGAAAGCCAGAGAAACTCCCACGAATCATCGAACTATCTCCATGAATTTCAGATACTTCTATCGGAGTGGTTGGGACGTCGGATACCTTCGGATCGGATAACCGTCCGATCATTTCTTCACTGTACACCCATCTAAACCTTTAAAACCTCCCGATCCCTTCTTTTCTTCGTTCACGCGAAACCCTAGCCGACTCTTCCCACCAGCCCACCCTTTCTCTTCTCTTTGCACGCCAAACCTAGCCGAAGCTCTAGCCCTCGGAAGCCCTAGTCTAAAGTTCAAATGGCACCACGGTAACTTCTTACCTCTCTAAGAACTTGGCATTGTGTTTTCATTTCTCACTGAATCTTCTGTTGTTTTGTTGTCTCGGTTCTTAATTGTTGGTGGCTCCGGTGCTCACTCATTGCCCCATTTTACCCCATTGTGTCCCCTTAGGAAGAAATCAGTAGGTGAGGGTACTTCCAAGTCCAAAGATAAATCCAAAGCTCCTGCTGCTCCTTCCCGACCTCAACCATCCAGTTCGGGAAGATTTCCCAACCAACAGTTTGAACAATCCTTTAAGGAAAGGACCTTCAAATTGCTCCCATGTAGATCAGTCGATAGAAAATACATGAATGAGTTTTGTCCAGCCATTATGGAGACCATAGCCTACTATAAACTTGATTCCTTGGTCTATTTAGAGAGAGATATCAATTTTGACCTAGTCTCTGAATTCTATAACAACCTTCATCAGACTATTGATGGTAGTTATAGATCAAGAGTGGCTAAGCAAAACATTGATTTCAGCTTAATTGCCTTCTTTGGTTATTTAGGCTGTCGTATGTGTTCGGGGACGGTGTTCTCATTCTATCCTTCTTTGCCTGAACCCGTGCCTCATCCTCTTGATGTCTCATCTGACTCGATTTATGAGTACTTCTTTGGACATCCGAGACCAGATGGATTAGATGAGTTAGATGTCGACTTTCCTACATTTGCAGCCCTTGGCCTTTCTGCTCCTGATTACATTCTTTTCAAAATTGTTACAAACTGTCTTCTCCCTATTACTTCTAAACCATTGGCAGAGATTCGACCGTATCATTGTCTGATGCTTTACGGGTTGCGTAGGCGTCTTGACTTTGATGTCATGTCGAGTGTCTATACTTCTATCATATCCCATAGCGAGCCAAGCGGTTACACCATCTATATGCCTTTTGGGTATGTAATTACTGACTGGCTTGAGACCCTGGGTATTGATGTCTCTAAGGGGAGGATAGTAAAGATGGTTAGCAGATTGTCGACTTGGGAAACGTGCGTTTTCCAAGTCCGGAATCTTAGGGCAGGATGGGACGATTAGGTGGAAGGATGGGAGGGCACTTGGTGAGTTACCTCGACGACGACAGTTGCTCTGTTCTGCTCCTCCTGCTGGCGGCGATGGGAGGCCGATCTGATCTGCTTGGCGGTCGCCGAAGCTGAGAGTCGCTTTGATCGACACGAGGAGATAGTGGCCTGAGTTCGATGGACTACGATTCGGATAGACCAGCGCCTACGATGACTCTTGGCATATTGATCAGCCTTGATGATATGCGCCATCGGTGGTGACACGGCTTGCTACTCGATGGATGGGCGCTACCGCCTCGCGATCTTACCGTGCTATTCATCCTCCCAGTGCGCCTCGATTTCACCCCTCCTGCCGATGATGGCGGTGTTCCTCAGTGTGAGGATGTTGATTGATACAGTTTGTTTGTTGGCTGTCTGTATTTTGGATGTTATTTGTTAGTCTTTATGTCGGACCTGGATGTTTGCACTTCTGATGCTACTCATATATTTATGCTACTCGGTTTTATATTTGCTTGCTCCTTATTATGCTTCATTTTCTATGTTTTTTTTATTATGCTGTTCCTATGCCATGATTTGATTGTATCTTTTGTCTTTCTTACTGTCGTATTGTGACCTTAGAGGGAACTCTAGGTCAGTTAAGAGAAGGCAGTATGGATTAAGGGGGAGCCTTTTGAGTTTTTGTCACCTCATTTGCACCTTTTTGGTGTTTGGCAAAGGGGGAGAGGATACCTAAGTTTAGAAATGTATGAAAGCTTGATTTTAGGGGAGAGGATAACGGGAAGGATCTTGATTCCCGTCTTTGACTTGGTGGTGTATCCGTCTCAGGGGGAGGATCCTGATTTCCCTAAAATTATGGGTATATGAGCATTTCTGATCTAAACTTAAATCGTGTTGTCAAACAACAAAAAGGGGGAGATTGTTGATACAGTCTGACCTGGATGTTGTTTTGCTGTTGACACTGATTTAAGTTTGTATCAGATAATTAACTCAGATTAATTACTAATCCAGGTTGACTAGGTTGACCTGAGTGAAGCTAGGTGCAAGTCCTGGTGAGTGAAGCCAGGTGAAAACCCTAGTGAGTGAAGCTAGGTGCAAGTCCTGGTGAGTGAAGCCAGGTGAAAACCCTAGTGAGTGAAGCTAGGTGGAAGTCCTGTTGAGTGAAGCCGGGTAAGGGAAAATCCAGATGGATCAAGGGTGATCGGACATCTGGTGTTGAAAAGTCCAAGAAGGAAACTTGGCATGCAGAGTCAGAGAGGGTTCGGTAGCTCGTTCTCTAGGACCAGATGAAGTCGGAGAGGGCTAGGGAGCTCATTTCTCCGGACTAGGTCAGAGAGGGCTCGACCCGGACTGAGTCAAGAAGCTGGATCGGTCTGCAGACCGATCGGTGGCTCTTATACCGACGGTCCGCGGACCGATCGTGTCGATGGCTGCGAGCGCCATCGGCGGCCGCGCACCGATCGAAATCGATCGTAGCTCATCAGTGATATTGCGATCGATGCGGAGACCGATCGCGCGTTGGAAGAACGCTATCGATCGGTCTCGGGACCGATCAGATTAGTCTCGATCGTCGCGCATCGATCGGGAGTTCGTATTTTCAACAGCGCTATCGATCGATGCGGGACCGATCAGATTAGTTCCTGATCGTCGCGCACCGATCGGCGATGATCGGCGTGGATCGGCCCTGCAGCCGATCCACAGATTGTTTGTTTGCATGTACTTTTCTGATTGCCGTATTTGTCTTCACCATCTGTTTTTAACCATCTGCTGTGAGTCTTTTGAGCTTGCAGGTTGCAGGTCACATTCTCATGGTTAATTTCAAATTGAGCTTCATTAAGAGAAGAAGACAAGTGCTCTTTACACTGTGATTTGCTGCAACAGATGCATTTGAGGCATCAACGTTCACTGGGTTTCTGATTGCGATTGGGCTGCGATCTGCTTGACTCCTGGGGATTGGTTCGAGCTCAGAAGACGCCAGTGATGACTATGATATCATTGGTGTGAGTTCAGAGAACCAGGTAAGGAGGAAGAGGGATTGGCTGTAGCGCTGATTTGCGTAGTTTTGACCAGATCTGTGACAGCAGAGATCAGATTTGAGAAGCAGTAAAAACAGCGAGAGGGGAACAAGAACAAGACAACGAAGAAATCTTGAAAGAAAAAGTGTGTGCTGTTGTGCGAAGTTCTTGAGCTCTCGGGTGAACTGCGATCTCTGTTTTTCTGCTACTGATACTCGCGTGGTTGTAAGCATTTCTATTCTCCTTTGCCACCGAGTTTCTGTAAGTCTCGTGCTTTAATTTAGATCTTTCTTGAGACTCTGTTGAGAGGTTGCTCCACCGAGAAGGAGACATCTTTAGCCGGAAGTTATCCGGGGTGCGATCTACCAAAGATCAAGGAGTCGTCCACCTTACGGACACGCCGAGGAGTAGGGGCAAGTTATCCCCGAACCTCGTATATCTTTGTGTCTGCTGTGTGTGTGTTTTTCTTCTTTCGTTTTAGTTTTCCACTTCCGCTGTGCTAACTAGTTTTTGTGTAGAACTCTCTGTCTAAGTTTTTTTAAGAGGCTATTCACCCCCCTCTAGCCATCTAAGATCCCAACACATCTCACCCTTTTCTAGGTTATCACTCAGGGAACCTTAATAGTTTTGTGAGATAGTTAAATTAATCTTTAATTTAGGTTATATATCATCTAAGGATTAATTTACATTTGAGTTAGACTAAGATTTTTCAATTAGTCGATTAAATATATATTTCAATGATTGACTTCTAGGCTCTGGCGAGGCACTAGGCCTTCTTGGGTATGAGATCATCCACCACTTTTAGACAAAGTCTTTCAAAAAAATTGGATATTTAATTTTCTTTTTGAAATCCCTAGGGCTAACTAGTCAAGTGTAAATTATGCCTAGGTCCTTATTTAACCATTCTAGATTATACAATTAACAATCATGATTGACATTTATCAATTTAGCATATGCATGGTCATGGTAATTTGCATGGATCAACCAAGTCAAGTAATTTATTAGTTAAGTTAACCTGTTTAAGTTAACTTTTGAGTTTAAATTTAATTTAGTTTAGATCTAAGTTAATTGAATTTAAGGTTAGATTTGATTTTAGTTTAGGTTAGATTTTTTTAAAGTTTAGATTTAAGTTAGATTTACTTTAGTTTAAGTTTAGATTTAAGTTAGATTTACTTTAGTTTAAGTTTAGATTTAATAATTAAAAGGTACTTGATTATAAATTAGTTGGTAGGGTTTAAGTTTTACCTTAGACTTGTAACCCAAGTCTAGATTTTATGGATTAGTTAAATTATTAATAATCTTTTCTAACTTATATATTTTATCTTTTAAAATATTACTTTGTTTCTTTAATTTTCTAAAAGTTCATTTTTTATTAAATAATTTTAAGTTATTCTTATTTAGATTTGAATCAAATTTATTCATTGTATTATTAGCATGCATATCTAATTTTCTAGAGAAATCTATACTAGAGTAAGTAGAATTAGCTAGGGTACATACATGTGTTGCAAAAATTGAATTTTCATGTATTGTAAATTTACTTACCTTGATTTCTCCCCCTAGATTCTTGGGTCTTCTTTCTGGGCATTGTCGTTTGCAGTGACCCATTCATCTGTACTTGGAGCATTCAATGTGTTTCTTCCCTTTCCAGATCGATTTCTCCTTCTCCTCCGATTGTGCTGGTCGAATCTTATAAGTAGGGCACTTGTTTCTATAGTGTCCTCTTTCCCTACACTTAAAACAGGTTATATGAAATGTATTATTTAAATTTACAATATTACCTTTTAGATCCATGATAGGATTCTCCCCCTCGATTGTTGCCATCTTGAATTCGGATTCAAATTCAGCTATCTCTTCTTTGGCCATTAGTGCTATGAAATTGGTTTGATCTGATTCTTCTGAGTCTGGTTCAGAGGTTGACTCTGGAGATTCGTACTCAGATTCGAACTCTCGTTAAACTTGATATTCTGACTCTGAAGGAATCTCATGAAGTTTGAGCAATTTCTTCCAAAGCTCTTTAGCATTGTTGAACTTTTCAACTCGATCAAGCTTTGAATTTGTTAGTCCGCATAGAAGAGTCCATGTTGCTTTTGCATTTGCCTCGAATTTTCTTCTTGTTTGTGCATCCCACTTGTCATAGGTGATGGGCACATCTCCTTCGGTGGGGGTTATAAATTCGATCTGAACTATGGGTCATATCTCCACTTGGGTTTTCAGTTGGTGCTCCATTTAATTTTTCTAGTATCTAAAATCTTTTCCGGAGAAGAGCGGCGGGCGATCTGTACTGTAGCCTTTTTGATGAGCCATTTAGGAGAAAACTCTTGCATACAAAAAGAAAAAGAACCAAATATCCCAAGACTTGGTCTTGGATTAGTAGTGCGAAAAAAATAGCAATTTACTAAAATATTTTTTTTTAAAGAAAATAATAAAATATTAATAAAAATATTAAAAAATATATTATTACAAATTTTTGAAAATGCGATATTTTGCTATTACCGACCAATAGTGAAAAGATGAAAATAAATTTTTCAAAAATAGTTTTAAAGGGAAAAATGGATGAAAAAGTAAAAAATTGCTCAAACAGTAGTTGTACCGATTCAGAGCGACCCCGCTCTAATACCAATTATTGGATCGAAAGCGCTAGAGGGGGAGTTGAATACCGCTCGTGGCTTTCACTTTCCGTTTCAGAAAACTAAGAGTAAAATGCAGCGGAATAATAAGACAAACATACGAATACCAAGATTTACTTGGTTCGGAGCCTGGGGCGACTCCTACTCCAAGACCCACGCTCGTTGAGCGTTTACTTTCGGCAATCACTATAAGCACGAAAATTCTTTACAATTTAAGTATAATATAGATATGTAAAATAAAGTATTTAATAGTCATTGGACTGCCCGATTCTGATTTTGGATTTTCGACCGGAAACCCTAGGTCGAATCGACGCCTACTATTCCCTCACCGGGGAACGCATCCTCACCTACTCCACTCAGGAGAGTTTACCTATTACCAGTTGATCCTCCAGACCAACTGAACTTTTGCTCAACGCCCGAGGCTCCAGGACTTTCTACTGGACGCCCGCTCCACGACCCGCCCAGTCTTTCACCTGGTTCGCGACACCAAGACTTTCCACCTAGAGTCATCGACTCTAGGACTTTTGCCCAAAGCCCTCGATCCGCCAAGGCTTTCCGCCTAGGGTTACCACTCCCTAGGACCTAGGGTTACCACCCCCTAGGGGGTTCCCTTTGCTTAACCGTAGTTAGGACTTTTTCTAACCTAGGGTTACCACCCCTTAGGACCTAGGGTTACCACCCCCTAGGATTTTCCACCTGCCTAACCGTAACTAGGACTTTTGCCTAAGTACACTTAGGACTTTCCTATAAACTAATTCAAATACATTAGATAATAAAAACAACTTAACTTTGGACCCTTTGATATAATCAAAACATAGGTTCGATCATCGGATGCTTCCTGCACCAACATGACTTTCCTTTACCTAAGATCACTTAGGACTTTCTTAAACACTTAGTTTAGCTTGTTAGATCACAAGACAACTTAACTTTGAACCCTTTGCCATAACCAAAGCTTAGGTTCGATCGCCTAGTGCTTTCTACACCAACAATCTCCCCCTTTTTGATTATGGTAATACAATTCAAAGTTAAGTTTAAAGCAAGTAGAAAACCATATAGATAACAAGAAACGCTAAGTAAGAAACTTTTTCAAAAACTAAGTATCTAAGATTTTGAAAAGGAACTAAGAAATAATTTTTAAAGAGTTCAAAGACTCCCCCTGAAACATAGTATTTTCTTAGCCTTTTCCCTTTAGCTACATACATAGATATGAGGAACCTTCATTAAGTACTGAAAAAGATTTCTTATATAAGTTTAGTTAAGAAAAAGCTTTAGTTAAGTACTAAAAAGATTTTAAAAAATTTTGATAAAGACTTAAGTACTCATCTTTAAAAAGATTTTGATTAAGTGCTTAACTAGCTTTAAAAAGATTTTGAGAAAGTACTTAACTAGCTTTATAAATTTTTTTGATAAAGTACTTACCTAGCTTTTTAAAAAAAATTGATAAAGTACTTAGCTAGCTTTTTAATCAAATTTTGATAAAGTACTTAACTAGTTTTTAAACAGATTTTGATAAAGTACTAGCTAGCTTTTGAAAAGATTTTGATAAAGTATTTAACTAGTTTTTTTAAAAGATTTTGATAAAGTACTTAACCATTTTTTAAAAAGACTTTGATAAAGTACTTAACTAGATTTTAAAAAGATTTTGATTAAAACTTTAGTTAAGTACTTAGTTTTAAAAAAAGTTTTGATAAATAACTTTTAGTTAAGTACTTAGTTTTAAAAAATTTTGATAAAAAAAACTTAAAAACTCAAATACTTAGCTACATAACTCTATTACTCCTCATTTGTCATATATCAAAAAGAATTTTAGAGAAAAATTTAATCTCCCTCTTTAAAAGATATAAGTGAATGCTTTTAATTTCAAGGGGGGAAGCCCCTAATTCTTATCCTAGAGTCCAAGCATGTAAAGTTCAAAGGAAAAAAACTTTTAAAACATTCATCTACTTTCCTTAGAGTAAATATCTAACATTTAGCTACTAGCTATTTACCATAAGATAGTAGCGTTCACTTGGTTAGTCAAGTTAAATGTGTGATCCAGTTAGTTTTGACTAAAAGGATGACTCAACTTGATTAATTTGAGTTGATATTTATAGCCTAGACTTATATTGATACACAGATATAAGTATTCTGAAGTTCAGGTAATACCCTATACATCTCACACATTCTAAGTGTTTTTCATACATAAGCAAGGTATTCCTAGTGTGTTTGTGAGATGCTCTGGCTAATACCTGTAACGACCACCCTTCTTACTACTACTACTACTCTCTAAGAGTGACCGTTACTTATCTACTAACTCTACTTAACCGGTTTATTAAAAATCTCTAGGAAAACCCTACCGAAAAATTTCGGCATAGTCTCCCCTGTACCGGTGACCATTTCCCATAATACAAACAAATAATAAACCATCAGCCACATGCGGCTGGTATAAATACTTCACAACCACGCAGTAATAATATCACAATAACTAAAAGGAAACTATTCTAGCAATAGTAAACAAATAGAACTCCAACGATAAGACATACCAAACTACAAGTGCGGAATAGACTCAATTACAATCTCAACTTCATCATAGCATTAAAAGAGAACTAAAATAACTAAACAGAAAAGTCTTGGCAATTTGCCAGCTCATTCTGGATCTCTCCATAGTCCAGCCATCACACACCTTCATCACCACCACCTTGTCGCCTTCCTTGCTAAATCTTTTCCTTTCCTTTATCTGCAGTAGGAGGAAGTGCAGTCTATAAGCATAAAGCTTAGTGAGCGCTATCTACTCACAAAAACTCGATATGCATGTATATAAATAAAAACATGCTAAAACTGAATGCTAACATGTAAAGCTACTCATGCTCATACATAGCAAAGGAATCATGCTAACTGAAATACTAAACATGTATAGTTAATCATGCTCATAAGAATGAAACTATAAAAGAAGCATACTAAACATGTAAAGCTACTAAACATGTTAAACTAAACATGCTGGATAATCTAGTAGCAAGAAACAAATAAAACTATTACTGCATGCTTCAAATAACAAGAAACTAAACTTTCTAATTCTAAACATATTTGAAGCTTGTTTCATTTGTTTCAAAACTTATACTTTAATACTTCAAAATAATAATAAACTTCTTTTGGGCCCGGCATTGTACCACTTTGCGCGCATTCTTAATAAGAATCGAGGTAGCTAATCCCGAAACTACTAAGATACTTCTAGGCCTTGTGCCTAGGGGCAACTTGGAGCCCATCCCTTGGACCTTGTGTCCGATACATGCCCTTTAAAAGTAAAATACTTTTTATCTTAATTACTTCTTCTTTAAATGCCTTGGCATTTTAATAGACACCTTGTGTGCCATAAATCCCTAAAATCTTGACTTTGGGATTTACTTAAGGTCTTGGCCTTTCTCTTTCTTCTCTTTTTCTTTCTTTTACTTGTTAATACTTCTAAAAGTATTTAATAGGATTCTCATTTTTCCACTAGAATACATGGTTGTTCATGGATATTAAAATAGCAAATGAAAACAACTTTGAACTTACTAATCATGCTATAAAATAGAGCAAAAGAAAGCAACTTTGAACTTACTAATCATGCTATAAAATAGAGCAAAAGAGAGCTTATTTGGACTTTCTAACATGCTGTAAAATAGGCAAAAGAATGCAACTTTGAGCTTTCTGTACATGCTGTAAAATAGAGTAAAAGAAAGCTAACTTAGACTTACTAAACATGCTGTAAGATAAACAACTGAATGCTACTTTAAACTTCCTAAACATGCTATAAATAAAGCAAAAGAATACAACTTCAAACTTCTTTAACGTGCTATAAAATAGGCAACAGAATGCTACTTCAAACTTTCTAACATAATATGACTAATACACAGCTTATCTGGAATTCACTCAATAAAGATATTATAACTCGTATTCCATTTAAAATTCCAGAATCAGCCAAGCACAGATGTTGTCCATATACTTGAATGGAAGTAGCATAACTAAACCTCAAGCTCAGATTCAACATAAGCAATTTATCTAAACCTCATACTCAGATTTAATGTAAGCAAATTATCTAAACCTCATGCTCAGATTTAACATAAGAAAATTATCTAAACCTCATGTTCAGATTAAAGAACCTCAAATCCGTATACTCTAAAGACTTAATCAAACTTCACTATAATCTTTTAAAACTGCACTATGAGGAGATCTAAACTTCCAAATTGATTTCAATTATCTCAGTTTTCCCACTCATCTAATATCAAAAATCTGCACTATACTAGACTTGACAAAAATCAGCATATTAAACTTATAAAATATGCACTTGTGATCTTAGTCAAATCTGCATTATACACTTAACTAAATCTGCATTATACACTTAACAAAATCTACTCTAAGATCTCAACCGAATCAAGCACAGAAACCTTGAGTTACTTCAAGAACATCACAGAATAAAATCAAATCTCATATCTGGGAACAGGATACTAATTCTTGCTACTACAAAATTTAAAAGCAAGGAAAACAAAAACGCATGCTTCTAAAACTTCAACAAAACAGAACCCTAACCAAAAAGGGAACAACATGGCAAGGCTACACGGAAAATCCACCATCGTGGCAAGAAACCAAATCAATCGAAAACAATCGAACGGAACTACTCCTACTGCAGGTGAGAAGCAACTCACTTTTGCTTGTCCTTGCACTTACAACCGAGAAGAAGGGAAGGAGGGCTTCTAGGGCTCGGGTAGCAGCTTTTCCGGCGTGTTCTCGGAGCTCTCGGGCTTCTCTCCGTCGGGAACAGCCACCGTGGATGAGGGACGGCTGGAATCAAGTCTCGCCGGCGCCGGAATCTCCAACCCTAGCTCGCTCTAGGTTTCCGCCGCAGCTTTGCGCCGTCGCGAGGGAGAAGAGCGAAGGAGATTAGGTTTTCGGGAGAAAAAGTTAGGTTTTCTTAAAATCCCAAAACTTATTTCCTTTTATAAGTATTCGGATATAACCCAACTATACTATAACCTTATTTAACTCTATATGAGATTAATATAAATCTCTTATCCCAGCTGGTCAAGCCGGTTTGGCTTGGTTCAGTCCGACCCGAGGTCGCGGGTTTGAACCTCTCCTCCAACGTTTTTTGCTCAAACTTCTTTGGTTTTGTAAAAATACTAAACGACCTCCAAAAATTACGCAAAAATACTCTAAAAATTTCTAAAAAACTCTAGAATATTTTAACAGTATTTTCAAACATTTTTATGGACGTTTGAAACTCAGAATAGGGAAAATTGGGGCGTTACAATACCTATGGGTACATGATTTCTAGGGGAAAGATCTAGATTAAGTCCAATATTTAAAAATACTAGTAAAATTAAAATTTTTAAAGAAAATAAAATGATTTATTCTAAATTTTTAAATCAAGATGATTTTGAATAATACTTTTGAAAAATCATAATTTTTTTTATTTTAAAAAAAATAAAGAAATGATTTTGAAAAATATTATAATCTAATCTACTAAGCGTATGCCTAATTGTCTTCTGAGTATACTGAACTCTAGTTCATGTAAGGGTTTTGTGAAAATATCTACTAGGTTTGACTTGGACTCAATATAGTCAAGTACAATGTCACCTCTAGCTACATGGTCTCTTGCAAAGTGATGCTTTTACTTCAATGTGTTTAGTCCTTGAGTGATGGATTGGATTTTTAGTTAAATTGATGGAACTTATGTTATCAATTGATATTTTTATATTTTTATATTCTAATTGATAATCTTTTAAAGTGTGCATCATCTATAATAGTTAGGATGCACATTCTCCCATGACTATGTGTTCTGCTTCAGTGGTGGATAAAGTAACACAGTGTTAATTTCTACTGGACCAGCTTACTAGGCCTGACCTAGAAATTGGCAGCTTCCACTTGTACTCTTTCTATCTAGTTTTCACCCTGCATAGTCTGAGTTAGAGTACTTTACTAAGTCAAATGTGCTAGTTCTAGGGTACCAGAGCCCTACATTTAGGGTTCCTTTAATATATCTAAGTATTCTTTTTTACATTAGTTAGGTGTGATTCTTTTGCACATGATTGGTGCCTAGCACACATATCTACTGCAAATAAAATATCAAGTCGACTTACAGTTAGGTATAGTAGACTTCCTATTGTACTTCTATAATATTTTAAGTCTACTGATTTTTCTTCTAAATCAGAGTCAATTTTAACATTGGTTGTCATAGGAGTGTTCATGTTTTTGGAATTTTTCATTCCAAACTTTTTAACTAATTCTTTAGCATATTTTATTTAAAAAACATAAATTCCTTCTTTTGTTTATTTTATTTATAAACCTAAGAAAAATTAAGTTCTCCTACTAGACTCATTTCAAATTCATTTTCTATTAATTTAGTAAATTCTTTTAAAAATTTAGTATTGGTTGAGCAAAAATTATATCATCTACATAAATTTGAGCTTCTAAAATATCTTTTTCTAAGGTTTTAACAAATAAAGTTTGATCTATTTGACCTTGGTTAAACTCCTTAGATATTAGGTATGTTGATAATCATTCATATCAGGCCCTAGGTGTTTGTTTTAATCTATATAAGACTTTCTTTAACCTAAGAATATGATTTAGGTGGTCTAAGTGTTCAAATCCTGGGGTTGATTTACATAAACTTCTTCTTTGATGAACTCATTTAGGAATGCGGACTTTACATCCATTTGATATAACTTGAATCCTTTATGTGTTGTATAGGCTAGCAGTATCCTGATGGATTTAAGTCTGGCTACAGGTGTATAGATTTCATCATAATATAATCCTTCTACTTGGTTGAACCCCTTCGCCACTAGTCTAGCTTTATTTCTAATTATTTCACCTTTATCATATAGTTTATTTCTAAAGATGTTGTCTCTCCGCAAGTGTACAAAAATATCGCAAGTAATATAAAAGCTTATCGTATCCACAGGGACTGCAATATGCACTAAGAATATCTCAACGTGAATTTGCTAGACAACAAATCAATGGATTGACAAAGTCTAAGTGTAACTATGAAAAGTAAACAAAGTAATAAAAGAATAGGAAACAAGAACAAGGACAATGATAAGGGATGTTCTAGGAGTTTTGGTTTCTTTGTAAGGTTCTTCAATGTAAATGATCTACCAAATCTTATTTCTCAATTGTCCACCATTTGTATAAGGTTGTCGGTTCTCTCTTGCAATAGACAACCGACTTAGGACTGAAATATATACCTAAATGCGATCAATTAGATATGAGCCTATGTTGTCCTTACACGGGCATGTTCCTGTCACGAAGATCCCTCGGAAAATCAACACAGAAATCATTACCTCTCAACCCATAAGATATAAAGATTAATGCATAAATCTATCATACCCTCTTAAATTATCCTATTTCCCCCTAAAGCTCATCCCTCAAACGTCCTTACACGGGCTTGTACCTTTCGTGTGCTTCCCTTGGAAAATCGAGTGAGAGATAATCTCTACAAGATCCATAAGACATTCAAACAATCAATCAAGAATGTGAATTAGGTCCAAATCACAACAATACATCCAAGATTTAATTGATACAAATAGGGCAAAATCATAGAAATAGGGAATTGGCAAATCCACAAGAGTTTACATCAAGAAATCCTTACAAATACTCCCTCCATCCTAGAACAAAGACAAACTACTCCATCAATCGAAGAAAGAGATCTGAAAACATAAAGATTACAAGTATTCTCTATCCCAATCCAAGAAAAGGAAAGAAAGAAGGCTTATCTATGATGAAGACGATCTTCGGATCCAATTCACACTCCCGGAGTCGAATCGGTGAAGATCTTCCCTTAGATCGCCTAGAAATCCACCCAAAAATGGAAGGAATCGCCCAAATCTTCCTTTCTCCCAAAGGAGAGAAGATCCCCTTTCAAATCTTGAAGGAAGCCTTATATAGAAGAGGGGTTTGGGCGTCACACGGCCCCAAAGCACGGCCATATGAGGTTCACACGGCCTGCTCCATTTTCTTCTCTGCCAACCTCACACGACCGTGTGAGGTACACGGCCATGGCTTGCCTCTACCAATGCCCCCCTTGCACGGCCGTGTAGATCTACACAGCCTGTACTGCCTTCGCCTCTAGAAACCTGGCATGACCGTGTGGTGCACACGACCAACACTCTCTTGCTCACTGGAAACCTCACACGGTCGTGTAGCATACACGGCCGAGGCTTCTCTGGTCTCTGGAAAACTGACATGGTCGTGTGGTGTACACGGCCTAGGCTTCATTGGGCTTCAAAGCTTGGCACGGTCGTGTGAGGTTCACATGGCCAAGCCATCTTCGTTCTCTGTTGTGCTTCCTCCATCGCTTTGCTTGTATATTTGGCCTCGAACATGCATCCTTCACCAAATTCGACTCCTGTGAACAAAAAATGTACAAAAGCAGATCTCCGAACAAAGAGAGTAAATATGCTAAAAAGAAAAGCTGGAAGTACAAAAATACGTAGACAAAGCATGTGCAAAGTATGTAAATGTGCGTCAAAACATGCTAACAAGTGTATACAATCTACGCACATCACACCCCCAGACTTAAATCTTTGTTTGTCCTCAAACAAAATGCTGCAATTTAAATTCATATGCTCTACAATGCTCTCATATCCCTAATGCATTCTCCTAACTCTATCAAAAGGTTTCATTAGTAAGCATGATCACGAAAACAAGTTAAGTTTGGCTCAAGCATAAGTACCCTGTGCACAGTGCAAAAACAACTCAAAACTCTTCAAGTTTCAATCTATATCCTAGTCAAGTCGTCATCAAGTTTGAATTCCTAGTGTTTCCAGTGATGGACAAGTAACCAATGATAGGTACTTACTTGCCACACACTTGGTTCATATCTCTCAATCAACCCATGGTCTCAAAGGCGTGCTCAATTTCAAGAGAAGCTAAGTAGTCATTTCCCCAGTAACCTAACTCGGTCTCAAAGGGGTGACTAGCTAGATTCCACTCACGACAACTATTTTTTATATCCCTTATTCACTTTTTTTTCTTTGCTTTTTTTTCATAAGTATTTGCATTGTGCAAATCTTATTTACAAATGTACTTTTGGCACAAATGTTGAAATATTTTGATTTTTCCAAATGAGCTTACATGAGTTGAGCCTCATCCAGTAACCAAAATGAAGTTTGAGAAATCACCATGGAAACCAAGTACTAAATAAACAAAATGAATCATGACTATTTCAATGGTATCAACCATTCAAGCATCAAGTATAGGTGTAGTGAAGATAAGATCCTTAAGGTCAAGCCAAGACTAAAACTTATCTCCATAAAATACTTAGCTTATTTCATGCTACCCAAGATAGAGAAAAGAGGTACATTAAATATACTACTGACATCATTTAAAACATCATGAATCTAGATAATGAACGTGCTAACATTTTAATCTTGAAGACAAGAAAGCATATAAGTGAAGTTTTGATGTTCTCAAGATGTATGCCACAAGATTTTCAAAAGATAGTCAAGTGACTATCAAAACAAGCAATCCAAGCAAGATAAACAAAATAAAATGCAGAGCAAAAACAACTAACATGCAGAAAAACAAGCAAAAACTGAAAACAAGAATGCAAAAAGAAAAATCAGATTCGACACCCCCCAGACTTAAACTTTTCATCGTCCCGATGAAATCAATATAGTGGAGGAGGTGGAGGTGGAGGAGGGCGAGGAAAAGGATGCCTACGACGTGGTTGGCCAATGGAAAAACTAGGGAAACCTGGAGTTTTGCTCAAGATTATATGATACTCAAACAAAGCATCTACTTGTTGGCTAGTGACACTCATGCTTTGCATAAAATCTCTCATTCTAGCTTGATCCGTATCATAATCCTGAACAAATTCAGCCACTTGACCTTGAAAGTTCCTTGTGAACTGAAAGTGCTCTTGTACTTCTCTAAACTGATTATCTGATAAAGATAGGCGACCTTCCAACATTCTTCGTTGGGCATCATGCTTCTCATGAAGCTGTTGGTGCGGGGAGCATCCGACGGTCGAACTCGTGTTTTGATAATGGCAAAGAATTCAAAGTTAAGATGTTTTGTAGTCTAACAAGTCTACTTGAGGATTTCAGGAAAGTCCTAGCTGCAGTTAGGCAAAGGGAAAACCCTAGGGGGTGGTAACCCTAGGTCATAGGGGGTGGTAACCCTATGCAGAAAGTCTTGGCAGGTCGATGGCTTCAGGCAAAAGTCCTAGGGGATGGTAACCCTAGGTGGAAAGTCCTGGTGTCGCGAACCAGGTGAAAGACTGGACTAGCCGGGGAAGCGGATGTCCAGCAGAAAGTCCGGAAGCATCGAGTGCTGAGCAAAAGTCCAGTCGATTTGGAGGATCGACTGACAACAGGTAAATCTCCTGAGTGGAGTAGGTGAGGACGCGTTCCCCGTAGAGGGAACAGTAGGCGTCGGGTTGACCTAGCGTTTTCGGTTGGAAATCCAAAGTCAAACTCGGACAGTCCTGTAACGACCCAACTCCTGGGTACTAATCTGTGAGCCGGATCGCTACATTAACTACTGAAGCTACTGTACGGAAAACTGGGTAAAATAAAATTTCACTAACTGACTCGGTTAGTCTGACAACTGATACACCCATGCTGTTATAAGGAAGGATTCAAGACCCTTTCCTATTGGTGTACACGTGCTAAGGAGAATACTTGATCTCCCATCTGAGCTAGGAACTCAGAATTTACTTCCCAGCTAGCTGCTGATCGATCCACGGATCGATCAAACTTACTACGATTCTGTGCCTTGCTGGATCGGTCTGCGGACCGAACCAGCAAAGGCTGGATCGGTCGGCACACCGATCCAGGTGTGTCTGGATCGGTTTGCAGACCGATCCAGGCACCTGGAAATCTCCTCCGAGGCTACTGTATCGAGCTGGATCGGTCAGCTGACCGATCCAGGAGAATACAGTAGCATACTGTATCTCGCTGGATTGGTCGGCTGACCGATCCAGTGGCACAGCTCAGACCCTGATCGGTCTGGGGACCGATCAGTAGCTGATTTCACTCGAGAGTTCTGATTTCAGCACTTTGGCGTGCCAAAACATCACACAATAGTTCTAAAACAATGGAAACACATATAAGCATATAGGTACCAATGTTCTAAACGTGATAAGCTAAACCAAACATAGTTACTAAGCTAGAACAATTAGTAACAAGACTAAATATGAAACTAGACATGTTAAGTGCTAAAACTGAAATAAAAGCGTATAGATCCCAAGGATCTTTATTCCAGACCCCTTGCACACACACATCATTGTAGCATCGCCCTTCAGCCTCCACTAATCCACTTTTCTTTTACCGGTATCTGCAGTATAAGAAAAGTAGTATCTGTAAGCCAATAAGCTTAGTAAGAAACCATCTACCTCACAAAAGCATGCATACGATGCAGATATGATTTTAAATCATGCTATTTGAAAAATATACTGAATATGCAAGCATGGCATGACATGGTATCACACAAGCATGGCATAACATATAAACCGAACATGCTTTAAACTGATCATGGCATACTTATAAACTAAGCACGAAACTGAACTAGTCAAGTATATATCTAAATCTGTACACAACCTCAAATCATGTAAACTGAACCTGAACTGAACTGAAAGCTAAATTAGTGTTCTCATCACTGGTTTCAAATTTGAAAACTATACATATAATAGATGAAAATACTAAACATCTTTCGCAATCAGTACATCTTGTCGCGCATCCCTACGATACCCGGGATTGCAAGTTCCGAATCCAGCAGGGTTACTAGGTTATCTGAACCTAGGGACGACTGTGGGAGTCCAGCCCATGGATATCTGATCCAAGTACAGTGCCAACTGAACAAAAGTAAAATACTGAATACTGTTTTATTTTACTTTGCTGTTCTAGGTTATCTGAACCTAGAGCTAGGTTATCTGAACCTAGAGGCTACTGTGGGAGCCAACCCAATGGATATCTGATCCATATAGCTGTAATAACTAATAATAAACTGAATAAAATGTTTCTATTACATTTTATATGCTGTTAGGACGCCCATTGGTACATCCTTCTGAACTGGGCATTCTACCAAATGCTTGGTGTGCACTGAAAGCACACTCTAAAACTGAAAACTGTAAAACTACTGTACTAATGCCAAAACTAACAAGCGAGAGCAATTATACTGCAGGTGAGGGGTTTCTTACCTCAATCGTAAGGTTTTCTTACGATTCTATCCGCTAGGTTTTCCAGAAAACTGATCCTTTCGACGATCCGCTCACGTCTTCGCGTTCCTCTCGCGAAGAAGAACCTCTTTCGTGTTGGAGTCGTCGCCGGAAGATGATCCTATGGACCCTTGCCTTGGTGTGCCGTGCGTGAGGAAGAGGAGAAGAAGGGAGAGGCGGCGGTGAGGTTTTGGAAGAGAAATTGGCGTGAGGGCTTCGGTGAAGAGAGATTTGCCGAACCAAACTTCTAAAATAAACCAAACCCCACTTAAGTTTATTATTTATATTAAGTGGTTTAATGAACCCAACTCTAATATAAATATATTTGGTTCTCCTTCCTTTCAGCACGGCCCTGCTGGGTTCACTGGTTTCTAACATTATCCGTAAACCGAAGGTCTCGGGTTCAATTCCCGCTTAGGCCGTTTTACGATTCTATTTATTTTTGCTACTTCCGCTACTCGGAAAATTCCGGAAAAATATCTAATAATTCCAGAAAAATCATACCATAATTCTAATATAGTTTTGAGAATTTTCGGGCGTTATAATCCCCATACCTTATAAAAAGTTCGTCCCCGAACTTAAAACAATTCTGGGTACTTCTGGCCTCTGTCTCCCAAGTCACCTCTGCTGCTGTGTGATTTTGACTTTAACTAATGGTACTTCCTTGTTCCGTAATTTCTTTCTTGCTCGGTCTATTATCCTGAATAGGCCGTATCATCATGAGATCATCACGGACTGTACCACCGGTGCTCAATCACCGGTGGCGTCGAATATGCTTCTTCATGGAAACATGAAATACGTTGTGGACTGTTGACATCTCCTGAGGTAGCTCTAGCTCATATGCTACCTTGCCCACTCTCTTCGTGATAAGGTATGGTCCCACATATCTGGGAGCTAGCTTGCCCTTCTTCCCAAAACGCATGACTCCCTTCATGGGAGCTACTCTGAGGAAAACTGTATCCCCAACTGAAAACTCTAGGGGTCGCATAGCTCTTCTGGCGACTCTGGCTGTCTCTATCATCTGGCGAATCTGCTGTATGGCTGTTGTGGTATCTGCTACTAGATCTGTCTGAAGCTCTAGTTCCTTCTGTTCACCACTCTCATACCAGCAGATTGGTGATCTGCACCTCCGCCCATAGAGTGCCTCATAAGGTGTCATGCCGATAGTGGCCTGATAACTGTTGTTGTATGCAAATTCTGCTAGACTCAGATATTTGCACCAACTTCCCTTGAAATCTAGGGCACAAGCTCGGAGCATATCTTCGAGTACCTGATTTACTCGCTCCGTCTGACCATCTGTCTGAGGATGGAAGGCTGTGCTGAATTTTAACTGGGTGCCCATAGCTGACTGTACACACTTCCAGAAGTGTGATGTAAATCTGCTGTCCCTGTCTGATATAATGGTTCGTGGGACTCCATGCAGCCTGACAATCTCCTTGAGATACAACTGAGCTAACTGCTCCATGGAATAGGATATTCTGATAGCTAAGAAGTGGGCTGATTTAGTCAACCTGTCGACTATTACCCAAATGGCATCAAAACCATTCGTGGTTCTGGGTAACCCCACTATGAAGTCCATAGAGATATCCTCCCACTTCCATTCGAATCGGATCGTGCCGAACTCCTCACGTCGATGTTACGCCTTAACCCTCGAGGTTAGGCGGATCTTGGCGATTCTGGCGACATCTCGCTTCATCCCGGCCACCAAAATCGTTTCTTTAGATCCCGATACATTTGGTGGAACCGGATGCATCGCGTAGAGTCTGTGAGCCTCGTCTAGAATCTGCTGTAGTTCCTCCCGATCCGGAACACAAAGTCTGCCACCACAAGACACTACCCCGCGACACTCAACTCTCCATTTTTCGATTACGCTAACCTTGCTTGATTTTACGGATTTCGGGATCCGCCTCCGAGTCTGGATATCATCAAGCAAGGTAGATGCTAAGGACATAGTGGAAAGTCGTCCGACTATAAGCTCGAGACTAAAGGTCGTAATCTCCTTCCTTAGGGGTGGTGACATAGTGCTAAAGATAATAAGGTGGCACTGGACTTCCTGGTTCGTCTGCTACCTTATTAGCTTTCCTGGATGGTAGAGGATATCTATATCATAATCCTTGACCAGCTCTAACCATCTATTGTCGCATATTCGGATCCTACGAGTAAAGAAATACTTGAGACTTTGATGATCTGTATATACTGACCGAGCTCCGTACAAATAATGTCTCCAAATCTTGAGGGCGAACCCTGCAAGCTCAAGGTCGTGAGTAGGATAGTTCCTCTCATAATCCTTGAGTTGTCTGGAGGCATAGGCGATCACCTTGCCGCATCAATCTGCTCCTAATCCCAATTTAGAGGCGTCATTGTAGATGTCTGTGTTTTCTGGTATAGCTAAAATAGGAGCATGGTCAATCTCCATTTTAGTTCACTGAAGCTTCCTCTGTCCACCGAAATTTCTTGTTCTTCTGGTGAGAGTCGGTGGGGAGGCTATCTGGAGAAGTCCTCACGAATTTCGTGTAGCTGCTAATCCCGAAAGCTTCGATTTCACCTTTGGCGTTCTGGTCTCTTCCGTTACTTACGCTTCTATTTTTGGGATCTACCATAACACCATCCTTGGAGATGATGTGACCTAGGAAGGCTACCGATCCAAAATTCACATTTCGTGAATTTAGCGTCTGTGTTCTCAAGGATCTGCAAAAGCTGTCTTGGATGCTCGCATGATCCTCTGAGTGCTGAATAGATAAGAATGTCATCGATGAACACGATGACAAACTTGTCTAAGTATTCCCTGAATACTCTGTTCATGAGGTCCATGAAAGTAGCTGGAGCATTTGTCACGCCGAAAGGCATGACTACGAACTCATAATGTCCGTATCTGGTCCTGAAAGCTGTTTTAGGTATATCACCCTTCTTGACTCTAACCTGGTGATATCCTGATCTGAGGTCAATTTTAGAGAACACTGTGGCTCCCTTTAGCTGGTCAAACAGGTCATCTATCCTGGGAAGAGGGTACCTATTTTTAATTGTGACTTGGTTCAAGGCACGGTAGTCTATGCATATGCGCATGCTTCCATCCTTCTTCTTCACGAACAACACAGGTGCTCCCCATGGTGAGTGACTAGGGCGTATGAAATCCTTGTCAAGAAGCTCCTGTAATTGCTCCTGAAGTTCCTTCAGTTCAACTGGAGCCATGCGGTACGGTGCCTTGGAAATTGGATTTGTGTCGGGAATGAGCTCTATCTCAAATTCAATCTCCCTGTCTGGTGCTAAGCCTGGTAGCTCTTCAGGAAAGACTGCTGGGTAGTCACAAACGACTCAAACCTCTTATAGCTGTTGGTTCTTGTCCTGATTGGTGTTGACTACATTTGCTAAAAATCCCATGCATCCTGAATCCAATAGCTGTTGTGCTTTCAATGCTGAGAGAAACTTCCTGACTTTTCTCTTTGGTTTTCCTATGTACTCAAACTGTACTCCTGCTTCAGGTTGGAATATGACCTTCTGTTTACGGCACTCTATAGAAGCGCCGTATCGATTAGAAAATCCATCCCAAAGATGACATCGTAGTCGGTCATTTCTAGCACTATCGGATCACCAAAAGTTCTCTGTCTGCTATAATGACTGGCACTGCTCTGAGCCAGTGTGTAGATGCCATAATGTCTCGAGGGTAGTGTTGTCGAAACCGACTATTGAGTACTTCGGAGGTGTTGCTAATTTTTAAAGCATACGGATACATAAGAGTGGGTTGCCCGAGTATCGAATAAGACAGTTGCATCACTGTAATATCTTGATCTGAACTGTGACAACTGTCGAGGCATTTGCTACGTCCTCTCCGGTCGGTGAGAAAATCACGGCATTCGTGGTAGGCTGTGGGGCTTCTAATGCCTCGACCGATCGTGGACCATCTAAAGTGCATACATTCGGTGTAGCTACTGGCTGAGCTCCGCATCTTGTCGAGGCCGAGGAAGATGTTCTTGTTCGGCACCTTTGCTAGCCATGTGCCCTTCACGTCCACATTCAAAACAACCTCGCGTACCCTTGCGGCAAACTCCGGATGATGTTTCCCACAAGTAGCACACTTGGGGTGTCTGGAATGTTTTCCAGCTGGTCCTTGGGTCACTGCTTGCCTTACGTTTCCCCTTCCAGTTGGAGCTATGTCCTGTTGTTTCTGAGTACCGAGCTAGCTTGTCCTTGGGCTCGTGGAAACTTGCCTGTTGGAAGATATTGCCGATAGTGCTCGGTGATCGAGCACTACTCACTAACTCCTCGTGGTTTGTGGCCTATGAACGCCACCACCACATTCACCTGCGATCTCAGTGCGAGCATCTTGACATCAAGCGTGCTCGTTCCTTCTCCGTGACTAGTTACGGACAGGCGGCCAACTGTTGAATTTCTTCACGGCCTCCTCGAGCGATAGGTTGCCCTGACGAAATTCATAAACTCGTCATAGTGTCGGTTCGTGACTTGCATGTGAAAGAATTCCTCAAAATTCTTTCTCGAAGTTGGCCCATGTCATCCGATTCACTTCGATTTAATCCGCTCCCACCACATGCGTGCATCTCTGTTAAGCGAAGGAGGCACTTCACCTTTCGTGCTCTAGCCGGTCTAGAAGCTCCATCGTGCTTTCGAGTGTTTTAAACCATGCCCGAGCATCCCATGGTTCATTGGTGCCCGAGAAATTCTCGGGCTTAATTCTTTGCCACTGGATAAGGTAAGCTTCTTTCTTAGTCCTCTTGCCATCGGGCTACTCCTCTTGCAGGCTGAGCTGGTACTACCTCTGTGATTACTGGAGTTGTGAGGTTTGGTACTGGAGTGACTGGGGGAGTAGTCTGGTGGTTAGCCTTTAAGGAGGCTATCTCCTGCTGCTGTTCAGCTAACTGCTGCTGTAGCTGAGCCACTAGTGCTGTAAGGTCAACTGCCTGCCTCATGCTGGGGCTCAGCCGCTGATGCTTTCTTAGCTGGACGTCCCCGTACCATTTTCTAAATAGCAGAGAACACATAAATATAACTAGGCTATCATGTCATAGTTAACTACTGGTAAAATGTCAAATACTATTACTGTAAACATGAATTAATTAACTACCAACATTAGAGCAAACATGAAAGCACATATAACTGATATGAAAGCTGAAAACAAAACTGAGTGAGAGATACTTTTACTTGGAAGCTGTAGGCACAATGCTGATGTGTGTGTAGGAAGTAAGGAACACTGCTCTGATACCACTCTGTAACGACCCAACTCCTGGGTACTAATCTGTGAGCCGGATCGCTACATTAACTACTGAAGCTACTGTACGGAAAACTGGGTAAAATAAAATTTCACTAACTGACTCGGTTAGTCTGACAACTGATACACCCATGCTGTTATAAGGAAGGATTCAAGACCCTTTCCTATTGGTGTACACGTGCTAAGGAGAATACTTGATCTCCCATCTGAGCTAGGAACTCAGAATTTACTTCCCAGCTAGCTGCTGATCGATCCACGGATCGATCAAACTTACTACGATTCTGTGCCTTGCTGGATCGGTCTGCGGACCGAACCAGCAAAGGCTGGATCGGTCGGCAGACTGATCCAGGTGTGTCTGGATCGGTCTGCAGACCGATCCGGGCACCTGGAAATCTCCTCCGAGGCTATCGGTCGGCTGACCGATCCAGTGGAACAGCTCAGACCCTGATCGGTCGGCTGACCGATCCAGTGGCACAGCTCAGACCCTGATCGGTCTGGGGACCGATCAGTAGCTGATTTCACTCGAGAGTTCTGATTTCAGCACTTTGGCATGCCAAAACATCACACAATAGTTCTAAAACAATGGAAACACATATAAGCATATAGGTACCAATGTTCTAAACGTGATAAGCTAAACCAAACATAGTTACTAAGCTAGAACAATTAGTAACAAGACTAAATATGAAACTAGACATGTTAAGTACTAAAACTGAAATAAAAGCGTATAGATCCCAAGGATCTTTATTCCAGACCCCTTGCACACACACATCATTGTAGCATCGCCCTTCAGCCTCCGCTAATCCACTTTTCTTTTACCGGTATCTGCAGTATAAGAAAAGTAGTATCTGTAAGCCAATAAGCTTAGTAAGAAACCATCTACCTCACAAAAGCATGCATACGATGCAGATATGATTTTAAATCATGCTATTTGAAAAATATACTGAATATGCAAGCATGGCATGGCATGGTATCACACAAGCATGGCATAACATATAAACCGAACATGCTTTAAACTGATCATGGCATACTTACAAACTAAGCACGAAACTGAACTAGTCAAGTATATATCTAAATCTGTACACAACCTCAAATCATGTAAACTGAACCTGAACTGAACTGAAAGCTAAATTAGTGTTCTCATCACTGGTTTCAAATTTGAAAACTATACATATAATAGATGAAAATACTAAACATGCTGCTGGGGCCCTGGCAACTGTACATACTGTGCGCGCATCCCTACGAGACCCGGGATTGCAAGTTCCGAATCCAGCAGGGTTACTAGGTTATCTGAACCTAGGGACGACTGTGGGAGTCCAGCCCATGGATATCTGATCCAAGTACAGTGCCAACTGAACAAAAGTAAAATACTGAATACTGTTTTATTTTACTTTGCTGTTCTAGGTTATCTGAACCTAGAGCTAGGTTATCTGAACCTAGAGGCTACTGTGGGAGCCCACCCAATGGATATCTGATCCATATAGCTGTAATAACTAATAATAAACTGAATAAAATGTTTCTATTACATTTTATATGCTGTTAGGACGCCCATTGGTACATCCTTCTGAACTGGGCATTCTACCGAATGCTTGGTGTGCACTGAAAGCACACTCTAAAACTGAAAACTGTAAAACTATTGTACTAATGCCAAAACTAACAAGCGAGAGCAATTATACTGCAGGTGAGGGGTTTCTTACCTCAATCGTAAGGTTTTCTTACGATTCTATCCGCTAGGTTTTCCAGAAAACTGATCCTTTCGACGATCCGCTCACGTCTTCGCGTTCCTCTCGCGGAGAAGAACCTCTTTCGTGTTGGAGTCGTCGCCGGAAGATGATCCTATGGACCCTTGCCTTGGTGTGCCGTGCGTGAGGAAGAGGAGAAGAAGGGAGAGGCGGCGGTGAGGTTTTGGAAGAGAAATTGGCGTGAGGGCTTCGGTGAAGAGAGATTTGCCGAACCAAACTTCTAAAATAAACCAAACCCCACTTAAGTTTATTATTTATATTAAGTGGTTTAATGAACCCAACTCTAATATAAATATATTTGGTTCTCCTTCCTTTCAGCACGGCCCTGCTGGGTTCACTGGTTTCTAACATTATCCGTAAACCGAAGGTCTCGGGTTCAATTCCCGCTTAGGCCGTTTTACGATTCTATTTATTTTTGCTACTTCCGCTACTCGGAAAATTCCGGAAAAATATCTAATAATTCCAGAAAAATCGTACCATAATTCTAATATAGTTTTGAGAATTTTCGGGCGTTACAAGTCCGGAGACTGTCTATACTTCATTTATCATGTTTATTGTGCTAACTTTGTGCTGCAGGATAGTGTTTGGGACTAACATATCTTGCAGGTGCAAAGGAGCAACCTAAAGCCTCGGATGAACATTGTCCGAGGCGCCTCCATGGAGCTTGGAGGCGCCTCGGGTGCAAAAGCTGAGCTAGCTTCGAAGCACCACTGGAGGCGCCTTGAAGCAGGCAGAAGGCGCCTTGGAAGGCGCCTTGAGAGGGCTATAAGGCGCCTTGAATGGATGAAATTCGACCAGGTCAGTTTTGATCCACGCGGAAGACCAGGCAGCATGGAGGCGCCTTGAACAGCCTTCAAGGCGCCTTGAACACCCTTTATAAGGGGGTTTCGACCAGCACTTCAAAGAATCAAGTTTGAGGCTTTCTTTCTTCAACGTGCTGCTAACAAAATCATTCCGAAGTGCTGCTACAACATTCCGACAACCCGGAGCTCCGCTTTCCTCTTCTTTAAGTTGTCGGTATAACTTTATTATAATACTTTCTTTGTAAGAAGCTTGTAATTCTTATCGAGATTATAGTTGTTGCCCACCGGAAGCGATCAAGGATCGCGGGCCTTCGAGTAGGAGTCGCCTTAGGCTCCGAACGAAGTAATTCCCTGTGTCTCTGTGGTTGATTGTTTTATTTCGCTGCTTATTACTCTGATAGTTTCTCGTACGATTTACGAACTCGAAAAATGAAATAGCCACGAGCGCTATTCACCCCCCTCTAGCGCAGTCTCGATCCAACAATTGGTATCAGAGCGGGGTCGTTTTGAATCAGTGTAACCACTGTTCAAAACAAGTTTCACGTGGTATTTTCATTTTTTTCTGGTCAATTAGAATCTAGCCTCATAGCTACATTCTAATTTCTTTTCACGAATCGATTTTCTGCTCAAAGTTGGTCAATACCACTTGAGCCTGTTATTTTTTTCTTCCTCCCGCACTACTAATCCAAGACTCAGTCTTGGAATAGATCTTGTTGTTTCTGTTTTTGTAGATCTAAATGGCCCAACAAGAAGGATATAGCACCGTTCGTCCCCCACTATTTTCCGGAGAAGACTTCGGATATTGGAAGGGGCGAATGGAAATATATCTGAAGATCCAGTTTGACACCTGGATGATCGTCAAAACAGGACTGCAACTACCAACTGGTACAGACGGTAAGCCTACATCCTGTGAGAACTGGGAGCCAACATTTATCAAAAAAGTGGAAGCCGACGCCAAAGCCACCTCCACCATCCAGTGCGGTCTTACCAAAGAAGAGCTCAACAGAGTCGGTCCATTCTCCTCCGCAAAGGAACTATGGGAGAAACTGATCGAACTTCACGAGGGCACCTCGGAAACCAAGGTAAGTAAGCGTGATTTGTTACTTAATAAACTATACAATTTGAAAATGCAGGAAGGCGAGACAGCAAGTTCTTTACATGCTTGAATTCAAGATATCCTGAATTCCCTTCATGGAATCGGGCAGAAGATAGAAAACAGAGATATAATAAGGTATGCTCTTAATTCATTTCCTAGGAGTACATTGTGGGCATCAATGGTAGATGCCTACAAAGTCCCTAAGGATTTATCTTCCTTAAAATTAGACGAACTATTTAGTGAATTTGAACTCCATGAACAAACTAATGCACAGCCATCCGAGAAAGGTATTGCTTTGATTGCAGGTACGAGTCGAACACGGGAATCAAGAGGACGACGAAAAATTGAATCGGAATCAGAAGACGAACCCGATTCAGAAGATACAGAAGATGAACTGACCAGCGAACTTGTGAATCTTGTAAAGAAGCTCTACAAGAAGAAGAAGGGCTTCAACAAGAAAGATCTGAAGAAGGCAGTTCAATCTAAGGAGGCCCAATCGAACTCAAAAGTAAAATTCGAAGTCACATGTTTCGGGTGCAACCAGAAGGGGCATATCAAGGCCAACTGTCCCAACCAAAAGGAGGCCAAAAAACAAAGAAGGAAGAAGGCCCTGAAGGCAACCTGGGATGAATCTTCTTCGGAGGACGATGATGATGAACTTGATCAAACAAGTCTACTCGCACTGATGGCCCGGGACCAGATCGTCGAGACCGAGAGCGAATCAGAAGCCGACTCCGAGCAAAGCCACGGATCCGCATCCGTTTCCGAAGGGCCAGACTCCGCTATAAGTATTCCTAGGCTTAATAATTTAGTCAATTATTTACTTCGCAAGTTAGCCAAATCAAATCTGAAAATAAAGTCACTTCTAAAGGAAGTAGCCATTCTTAAAGGAGTAACTAAATACTTACCTGATCAAGTTCAAACTGAAGATTCAATTCAAGTTCAACAACTTGAGGAAGAAAATTCAAGTTTAAAAAATCAGGTAAAGGACTTAGAAAATACCTTAGAACGGTTTTCTTTGGGCTCCAAGAATCTTGACCTAATTCTTGGGACACAAAGAGCCGTCTACAATAGAACTTGGCTAGGATATAAAAGTAAAAAAGAAATATAAATCTTATTTATCCCTAATAAACAAACAAAGTAGTAAATCAGTCCAAGCATGGGTCCCCAAGTCTAAATTGATCAATCAAGTTGGACTTGGCCAATACTGGGTTCCGAAGGATCAAATATACTACCTCAACAGACCATATCGAGGTCGTGATCCAGGGAAAGCTAAAATGAAAACGATCTTAAAATTCTAAATTCAAAATTCGAAATTAAATTAAATATTCAAAATTAAATTATAAATTATAAATTCAAAATTCGAAATTAAATTAAATATTCAAAATTAAACTATAAATTCAAAATTCAAAATTCGAAATTAAATTAAATATTAAAAATTAAATTATAAATTCAAAATTGAAAAATAGATGGAGGATCCAAACTAGCTGGCACCTCCAACTAAACTACCCGATAGGGTAACTGAACTTAATCTATCCGAAATGGGTAAAACAAGAGTAGATTACTCGGCAGAGTAATTAAGGTTAGATTAAAACGGGATAAGTTTAACTTGAACCACAGTACTGGTGAAGTTTTTGGATGATAGTACGTTAGGGAAGCTTGGGCATCGCATGTCTAGGAAGATATGGCTTCGACCTGGTGCATTTGGCCAAGTGGAACTGACCGAAGCTACCCTTAAATGAATCCTAACTAGTTAGATCAAGGATTAGTATTAAGTTCAATGGGTAGGACTATTTGGAAAACCTCGAAGGCATGGTTACTTTAATGAGTTCCTTGTGACTCACCATAGCCCAGAAGTTTTATCCAAAGAATGCCTACTTGTTGAACCCAAAGCTAAACCTGAATCTAACACAAAGTTAAATTTTACCCTAAAAATCAACCATAATTCATCTCACAAAAATTACAGGATTCCCTGATTGAAAATTTAGATCGGGTGAGATGACTAAGAAATTAAAAACTTAAATTTCAAAATTATTTTTTAAATTTCAAAATTATTTTTTAAATTTCAAAATTATTTTAAAAACTTAAATTTCAAAATTATTTTAAAAACTTAAATTTCAAAATTATTTTAAAAACTTAAATTTCAAAATTATTTCAAAAACTTAAATTTCAAAATTATTTTAAAAACTTAAATTTCAAAATTATTTTAAAATTATTTCAAAATTATTTTAAAAAACTTAAATTTCAAAATTATTTTAAAAAACTTAAATTTCAAAATTATTAAATTTCAAAATTATTAAATTTCAAAATTATTTTAAAAACTTAAATTTCAAAATTATTTTAAAAACTTAAATTTCAAAATTAATTTAAAAAACTTAAATTTCAAAATTATTTTAAAATTATTTCAAAACTATTTTAAAAAACTTAAATTTCAAAATTATTTTAAAAAACTTAAATTTCAAAATTATTTTAAAAACTTAAATTTCAAAATTATTTTTTAAAGTTCAAAATTATTTCAAAATTATTTTAAAAACTTAAATTTCAAAATTATTTTAAAAACTTAAATTTCAAAATTATTTTAAAAACTTAAATTTCAAAATTATTTTAAAAACTTAAATTTCAAAATTATTTTTTAAATTTCAAAATTATTTCAAAATTATTTTAAAAACTTAAATTTCAAAATTATTTTAAAAACTTAAATTTCAAAATTATTTTAAAAAAAAACTTTATCCTTATCAAAATTATAGGCTTAAGTACTTGCTGAATTACCTAGAAAATCTTAGGAGTCTACTTCAATTAAGCTATCTTTAAATCCATTAAGAACCAATTCAAACTACTTCATGTGTAGGAATTGGAACAATGGATGTTGGATAGTGGATGCTCTAGACATATGACTGGAGATAGATTGAAGTTTACTAAACTCAAGTACAAGAAGTTAGGATCAGTTGCATTCGGCAACGACGGTAAACTTAAAGTAATCGGAAAAGGTAATATTGAACTTAGTTCTGATTTCATTATTCGAAATGTCTTATTGGTTGAAAATTTTAATTTTAATTTACTAAGTATAAGTCAATTATGTGACAACGGATATCTAGTCAATTTTGACAAATCTGGATGTTTAGTTAAAAACATCGAAAACCTTGAAATTAGGCTTAAGGGACTTAGGAAGAATAACATCTACACAATTGACTTATCATTATCCTCAATAAAGTGTCTATTGACATATCAAGAGAAAACTCAACTGTGGCACAGAAGGCTGGGTCACATTCACACCAGACTCATTTCAAAAATGAGTCACAATGGTCTAGTTAGAGGTTTGCCCAAATTAAAATTCATTGAAAACTCAATCTGTGATGCGTGTCAAAAAGGAAAACAAACCAAGTCAATCCACAAATCAACCAATCTAGAAAGAACCAACACCATACTCGAGCTCCTTCATATTGACCTATTTGACTCACATGGAGCCAAGTCACTAAGCAAGAACCAATATTGCTTAGTAATAATTGATGACTACTCTAGGTACACATGGGTAAAATTCCTAAAAATAAAAGATGAAACCTATGAAATATTTAGTAATTTTTGCAAATTGACGGAAAATGAAAAAGATACTAAAATTAAAAGAATAAGAAGTGATCACGGGGGAGAATTTGAAAATCATAGGTTTACCGAATTTTGTAAAATAAATGGATACCAACATGAATTTTCATGCTCTAGAACCCCCTAACAAAATGGACTAGTAGAACGTAAAAATAGAACACTACAAGAAGCCGCTAGGACAATGTTAAACGAATATAAGTTAAATCATCAATTTTGGGATGAAGCAATAAATACGGCAAATTATATTCAAAACAGAATTTTAATAAACAAATATCACAATAAAACACCGTATGAACTCTACTATCATAAAATTCCCAACCTAAACTATTTAAAAGTATTTGGTTGTAAGGTTCACATTTTAAATACTAAAGATTACTTAGGAAAATTTACACCCAAGTCTAACCAAGGAATATTTTTAGGATACTCCTCAACCAGTAGAGCCTTTAGAGTTTATAATCAACACACCTTAAAAGTTGAAGAAACAACTAATGTAATATTTGATGAAGAAAACAATTTACCTAATATAATTGACAATGTTGACATTCATCCAAGAGCTGTAGAAGATGATGAAATCCAACCTAATCTTAATGAGGTAGAAGAACCAGTACCTGAACCACAACCAAGGCCAACTAGAATAAGTACTTCTCACCCACCTGACCAAATTCTGGGTGACCCAAACCTAGGAGTCAGAACTAGATCATCCCATAGAAACCTTAGTCAGATTGCCCTCATTTCCAAAATTGAACCTAAAACTATAGATGAAGCTCTTCCTGACCCAGACTGGACTATTGCAATGCAAGAAGAATTAGCACAATTTGAGAGAAACCAAGTCTGGGACCTTGTACCTAAACCCATAGATAAATCAATAATAGACATCAAATGGGTTTTTAGGAACAAGTTAGATGATCATGGTGAAATAATAAGAAACAAAGCTAGGCTAGTAGCCAAAGGGTTTAGTCAAGTCGAAGGCTTAGACTATGATGAAACCTATGCTCCGGTAGCTAGACTCGAGTCCATTAGTGTCACGCCCCAGAGGAGTCCCTGTCCGAGAAAATTTCAGCAGCATCTCCCCTGTACGGTGGACAATCTGAAACTTTTCTACAAGCACTAAATACCTCAGCCACATGCGGCTGGAATAATAACAACAAAATAAACCATCACCACGCAGTTTATATAAGTAAACAGAAAGATAATACCCTGACTCGAAATCAACCCTACTCCACTACACTCGTAAAGCTCAAATCCGATGAACTCACCTCTTCTGTCGTCCAGGCAGGCATGTAGTAGAATAAATCCAAATCTAAATCCATCGACATAATAAAATCCATACAATGTCCATAAGTAGAATAATCCAAAACATAACAAGTTCAAAACAGTCTAGAACAGAAAAGAAACCAAAAGAAAACCAATCATATCCTCGAGGTATGCAGGGACCAGCAACTGGAACTCTCTTCTGACAGCATCAACCTGAAAATATCAACAATGGAGGCGGGGTGAGTCCAACACTCAGCAGGTACAATTGATATACAAGGTAGGGAAATAACACCTAGCACTAATCATGCGTACAGTCTCCTGATGTAATAAAGATAAATGCAAACTGAAGTAAACAGGAGAATACTGTACTAACCAGGACCGGGGTATAAGGACAAACAGTCCGAGTGATATAGAAATCCTGTATGCATGTCAAACATAGGTATCCAAACAATATGCAGCATATAAATGCAGCAAACACAAACACAAGCAATAAATGCATCATGCATATGATGCCAATGATGCGTCCTGGTCACCCCTGACGCCAGTCGATCATCTCACACAATAGTGAGGCCGAGTGGGTAGGGCTGTGACAACCGTGCACTCTGTCGTCACTACTCCTGATGAGTGACCGAGTGGACGGGATGCTGTCGGAGTACACCTATCCTCCTACCCCAAATCATAAATGGGGGAGCGCAATGCTCTCATCTCCCGGTACACGATGACGGGGAGGAATCCCTGCCGGATAACACGTTGTGTCACACTACCCATGAGCGGACCAACGGTGCCTAATAGAGTCCCTGCTGCAACACACTCAGCATGAATCGACCACTAACCCATGAGTGGTGGTGTGTGCAGATCCATGTAACTGGCGATGTGCTCAACAATAATGGAGCGGACTATCGCACAGCATGCAATCATGCAAATGGTGCATGGCAAATACCATAAAAACATCCTGACCTGATCCATATATATAGAAAAGTGCACCCTAGGTCAACGAATCATATCGAATCAAAGGTACACAGAAGGTATAAAAACCTAGGTCCTGAACATGGTGAAGCATGGTATATCACTACCCCCTATAAGCATGTATAAATAAATAAAGTATACATGGGATGCAAATCAAGCAATCAATCAATCATGTATCAGATATTGGGTAGTGACTAACCGAAACAAATAAAGGACATAATTAATGCAACTTGTTAAATTCACTACTATGTATATCAAATGACATAAGTCAAAAGTACCCGTCTCCAAAAGAAATGGTCCAATCAATCCAGATCCAGACGTCGAGATACTCGTCTCGCGTCAATGTCCTGTGAGATCAATGTGTATATTTTTATTTAGCTACAATTCTCATAAATAGCTAAATGAAATCTCTAACCCTAAATTAGGACAAACCCTAATCAATATACACAACCTCAATCTACTCATAATCATCCATCTAAACAATCAAATCAAAACCATATTCTATAGCATGTATAAAATGCTCTACACCTTACCTCAAATCAACCGGATCAAGAAGGAGGAAGTGGTGATCGACAACAGCAACTTTCCACAACAAACAACCTACTGTTGATGCTGGAACCAAGCAAATCCACAGATCTCAACAGAATGGAACAGAACCTCCTCTCTGCTGAATTCTTCCTTACCATTCGGATCAAGGTGAGACCAAGAACACCACAGAACATCATAGTAACCAAACTCACATCTCTGGTTGAAGTGTACAAAAGTCTATACCTAATTTCCTCTTCTCTGGTGGTGGCAGCAAGCACAACAGAGACTGGTTGTGGCTCGGCAGAACACCCTTGCAGTCCGGATAACCCTTCCACTCCGGCGATCAGTGGTGGCATCCGATTTGACCCGGTGGCGCCGAAACAAACCAGGTAGGGCACCGTCTTGGAGAGCTTCGGCAGGTCTAGGGCATAGGAGATTGGTCGGTGGCCGACAGTGGATCGGGGTCGGCGACGGCGGGTCGACACTACCCCGGCGGCATCGGCTGTGGTGGCGTGCAAGGCGACTAGGGCAGACGACACAGAGGGGAAAGAGCTCGGCAATGTGGCTCGGGCTCGAGGCAGAGGAGCGAGGGGAAGGAGAGGAAACCGCCGCAGCAGTTCGGGCTTCGGCGTCGCAGGGAAATCGGGAGTGAGGGAGAGTAAACGACGATTGGGGAAAGGAAAACAATCACGAGTTCGGCGGATGAGGAAAATAAAAGGGAAAGGAAAAAGAATTAAATAAATAAAAGGGAAGGGAAAGGAAAGAAAACAATCAAATTAATTAAAATTGAAACTCATTAAAATTAAAACAAGTGTTGTAGCAACGAGTCCCAACACTACAACAAAAACTGCAAACGACAACACCCCTACGACAACGGTTTTAAGAGAAAGCGTTGCGTATTTGCTCAAAGACAACGGTTTTTGCCAAAACCGTTGTCTTTGAACTCTCCATTAAATATAAAAGACAACGGTTTTGACAAAACTGTTGTCATTGAGCAACTTCTTTTTAAAACGACAACACTTTTTACAACGGTTTTATAAACTGTTGTCTTTATCCGCGTTTTTAGGGGTTACAACAACAGTTTTGATAAAACCGTTGTATTTGACTTTGGTATTTTTTCCCCTCGCGCGCAGTTTTTACTTTCCCTCTCTCTGAATATCTTTTCGGCGCCGTGTCTTCCCCTTCGCGTTCAACCCTAGTCATTTTTCTTTCCCTCTCCTCATACAATCTTTTCACTCCGTCCTGTCGACCAGCCATTCGCCTCTGCTGGATCTTCCTCCCTCTCTCGATCCTGCCCAAAACACTACTAGGTTTCGCTCTCACCGGTCCATCTTCACTGTCGTCGGAAGAGGAGGAGTTGATTTGTCCGCTGAAACGGCCAGGGAGGATATTTAGCAGCTCGCGCTCGATGCGCTGTAGGTGGAGCATTTTTATTTATTTTAATTTTATGTTCTATGATTTGTGTTCGATTTCGTTGGGTTGTTCCAATTTCTCGTAGAAAGCCATATGTTGACCTTAATGCCCCCTTTCCTTCTCGCATCGGCGGTCATCTCCTCCATTTCGCTTCTGCCCTTTTGCCCTCTTCCTTCCCTAAACCCTTCCTTTTCTTCCCTTCCTCGCCTTCTAAATCCCTTCGCCCTGCCTTCAAATCTCTTCTCCTCCTCTTCCTCCCTCCTTCCCGCGTACTGAAGGAGGCTCCAAACGAGCCCTAGATTTCCTTCTCCTTCTCGACTCCGCCTGATGTGTCCCGGCTGGTTCTGCGTCATTTTGTGATGCCTTTCGCTTTCCCTCATCAAATATCGGATCTTGGCGGCCTTCCTTCAAGGCTGGTGGTCTTCGAGTTAGCATTTAGCGTGTACGAGGTATTCTTGCTGCTTTTCCGGATGTTGCATTCTTTCGGTGAAGTTTGTGTTTTGAAGCAAATCGGTAGGGTTTGGGTCGGGTTTATATGAATACTACTGCGTCGTTGGTTATAGAGATGGAAAGTTGGAATTTTGGACTTCAGATTAGCACAAAGCTGTAATTTTTCTTTCATGAGCTACGTTTTATTAGTGACGATTATTTAATTATGGGGGTTTTCACATTGTCTATCATGGTTTTGATGTTCGGCAGCTATTGACGGAAGTAGGATTTTTGTGCTTTCTGTTCAGCTCTTTGATTGGAACATCACAATTTCTATCATCTAGGCAGTAAGGATGTCGACTTCTGCGAGGAAGAGGCTCATGAGGGACTTCAAAAGACTGCAGCAGGATCCTCCAGCTGGTATCAGCGGTGCTCCTCATGACAACAACATCATGCTTTGGAATGCTGTTATATTTGGGTATGCTTGGAAGGAACTACTTGTTACATTATTAGTTTGATGTGGTGGATTACTGATACTTTGGTACTGTCAATTGCAGCCCAGATGATACACCTTGGGATGGAGGTAACTTGTAGTGAACAATGGTATCATATTGATTTTGTATCTTGTTTTTACATTATTTAACCCTGTTTTCAAGTAAGCTGGTTAAGGACTGAATTTGTTTCATTCAAACTGAAGTATAATTTAAAGAAACAACATTTATGTCTCATGTCAAGGCATATATTGAAAAAGGTACTTATCATTGATTTCTAAATATTATAATCCATACTGGATTTCCATAGTAAACAAACAAGATCTATTCTTATCTAAAAAATTGTAAAGTTAATGATTCTCAGGAATATGGTCTTGATATCAAATCTCACTTTCATTTGATTTCTTTTCCGTTGTATATATCAAGCCTTGTGCCTGAGTTGTTAAATATCTTAGTCGATGATGCCAAGATCTAAGGTTCCAAGCCTGCCTCACTATTCAGTATGTTGAAGATCGTGGACTGCTGCAAAGATATTGGATTTCAAGATAGTTTTACTTGAGATGCGCACAAGTGCACAAATATAGGTGTGATACCCTAATGTTTCCAAACCTGCCTTACCACTTATTAAAGACAATGGACTTTGACACAGCTTTACCCAACACACACACACACACACACACATTAATGGTTCTCTGATGTAATACCAGTTTGCTGCACAGGGATGCAGAAAAATCCTATAAGAAGCAATGGTTCTCATAGAATATTTTAAGGGTTTTTTTTCGATATATTGTTCTTGATGATGCTTGTTTTTCTTTCTTTGTAGGTTGTTGTATCGACATCCAGAGCATAGGAAATCAATACTTCCATTTGCTTCCATTTGCTCAGTTAGTTGTCTCTCTTCCATTTGCTTTGTTTCTTAATTGAAGGGATAATTGTTATAACAATACTTCTAACAGATAGCATTACTTGTTTCCTTGTGTAATTCTAATAGTCGGGTTCTCTAATTGTTTGTTTCCTTGAACCTTCCATAGATTGCTATTTTTTCTCTACAACACAGAGAATTTGTATTAAAGTTCGCATATATATATTTTGAATGTTGATAGTGAACTTAATTGATTTTAATTTTTAACTAGAGAGTAAGTGATGAACAAAAGAATAGAAGAAGGCAGAACGTATACTCTCATCAGCTGTTCCGTAAAGGATATCCATCGGTATATATGTATTTAATTGTGGATACTTAATATTATTGCCTCTCTTTGTTATCATCTTTTACTTTGATATATCAATACCTAATATACATCCATGTGTTATCTTGCTGATTGAACATTTTGTGAATTTAGTTATAGGTATTGTCGTGGTGTCCTTATAATTTTGTTTTTGTTTTGTCTATTAAACTTTGCCTCCGGGAAATAGGCTCGTCGTTTAGTGATTAAATTCAACTGAGTTAGTAAATGGAGTTTATAGCATGTTGACTGGAATTATGAGCATGTTTTGTATATAAAGACATTTTTCCAGGAACAAAGCATATATCAAATTCCTTGTCTGTTTTCAACATTTGCCTAGACAAGTTCTTGTCATTTTGTCAATCCTGCCTATAACTCAACAAGTCTGCATCCTAAATCAATGTTTAGATGCATTTTCCGCAGGTTTAGTTAATTTCTTATTGCCAAGAGTATCTTTTAAGAATATTTTTGACTGATTATTTAGAAATTCAATGGCAAGGTCAATGACATTCATTGATCTAATAGACAGGCACAGGCAGAGTAAACTTATTCTGGGAATTTAAATCTATGTGCATAAGTTTTCCAATGGAAGTTACCAAGACAACTCTAAGTTGGTTAAATTGCTTGTATTGTATTAGTTTGTATTGTATTAGTTTGTATTACATTAGTTTGTATTGCATAAGTTACATTCTGAGACTACAAGTTGGTTACATTGCTTGTATTTTATGTAGATTTATATGAATAAATCTAATTCTGGAATTCTAGAAATGAATGTTGTCCTAGAATTGCTTTATATTAGACCCATGCGAAATCATGGAATTGCTTGTATTGCATAAGTTTGTATTTCATAAGTTAAATTCTGAGACTATAAGTTAGTTATATTGCTTGTATTTTATGTAGATTTATATGAATAAATCTAAATCAGAATTCTGAAATTCTGGTATTGCCCGTTGTCATGGAATTGTTTTATATTAGAGCTATGTGAAATCCTGTAATTGCTTGTATTGCATAAGTTTGTATTGCATAAGTTTTATTTCTTAGATCATAAGTTGGTTATATTGCTTATTTTTTATGTAGATTTATATGAATAAATCTAAATCAGAATTCTAGAATTCTGGTATTGCCCGTTGTCATGGAATTGTTTTATATTAGAGCTATGTGAAATCCTGTAATTACTTGTATTGCATAAGTTTGTATTGCATAAGTTTTATTTCTTAGATCATAAGTTGGTTATATTGCAGATCAATTTGCAGCTCCTGGCAACTGGTTACTTGCAAAATGGAAAAGCATATTGTGCCTACCAGGTCTCAAAGGTAATGCAGTTTGGAAAAAGGCACAGAAAATTGCATGAATATTTTGTTTCAAAATGTTAATGGATGTAATGCGCTTTGCATGGATTCTATTGATCTTGCATGATAGTTCACTTAAATAATGTTAGCTGCATGTAGTGTTAATTATTTAGTAAACTATGCTAAGCTAGGTATCACTGCTCCTAGTAGATTCCATGTACTATTATTCTCTAATAAACACCACTTTTTGTTTCCTTCATTTGGTTTGTTTTTGCCTTCTATGTACTATAGATTGGTTAATTACATTCTCCTTTTGGAATTCTGGAATTTGATAAGTTTGTTAAACTTTTCTCTTGCAGGTCTGCCAATTCGTGAGGCGGCTTGATTTTTTTTTGATGCAAGAAGTGAGCTTTGTTAGATGTAGCTTGCCTTGTTATTTTGTAAATTAAAAGACATATGGAGAACAGCAAATGGAAAACATGTGATTTAGTGTATATGGAGAGTAATGGAAAACATGTGTATTTTGATGAGTAACAACTCATTTTGTATATTTTTGTATATGTGGCTACAAGATGAATTATATATGGATGTTTATTTTGGATTTAATGTAGTAAATATTTAGTTTTGTATTGGTGGTTTGCTTATAGTAAAATAAGATTGGTTGTTTGGTATTAATGAACATTAAAGACAACAATTAAAAATGTTGTAAAAACTAGGTAAACCACAACGAATTTTTTTTTGTAAAAAGTGATAAAAGACAACGGTTTTATCCGTTATAAAATATATTAAAATTGTTGTTAAAAAAAAATAAAACATGTCAAATATTATCTACCACAACAGTTTATATCTGTTGTAAAACGTATTTACCACAATGGTTTTAAAACGTTGTCGTATCCTTCGTAGCAAAATTTTGGGCATATAAACAACAACGGATAAAAACCGTTGTCAAATGTCTACAAAGACAACGGATTCAAAACGGTTGTCGTAGGGCAATACATTCTACAACACCCTCAGTTACAACGGTTTTTTTACCCTACGACAACGGATAATATCCGTTGTCGTTTGCAGTTTTTATTGTAGTGCAAGTCGTATTTTTCCAAGGATAACTAGTAATTGTGTGAGAATTCTAGAATTGATTCAAATCAAAAATCTAATTTATCTTGCATACATCTAATCCTCAAAAGTGCACTAGAACAATTTAAAATGGCTCTAAGGAATGTGTTTCTTATCCCAACATTTTCCACTTCAACTCAACTCATTAGGATCAATTTAGTATCATTGAATCGAATTATTCCACTAACGAATTATCCAATCACTTCATATTCAACCACATATCACATAGGTTAACAATGCAAAGCTCACGAGGTACATTCAACATTCAACAATGAACACATTCACAAAACATCAAATGCATAAAACCAAGGGTTGCTGATTTCATTAATTGAAACTAAACTAAAACTAACAATTAACAAATGCAAGTTAAGCTTATGAATGGAATTGTGCATATTTCAGACTTTATTCAGTTTCAACAATGCAATGAATACACAACTAATGCATGCTTTAACTGTCAAGACCCTAAATCAGTTTGTTAACACATTAAACAGTTGAATGGGGTTTGGATTACATTAACTCTAAAGAAATTGGATAGCAAGCTAAGAAATCAAACGGAAATTACAAACTAACTATCAGATCATCAGATCTGAGCCAATTCGTGAACAATTTAGATAAGAAACAACAAAAAAACATTCCACAACCAAAACTGAAACTAAACCTCTTCTTCCCTGCCGTGAACAGAAATGCTATCGGAAACCTCCCCTCAAGCATTCAACAACTCATCTCTAGCCTCCAACTATCACCAGAGGATGATCACAGCTCCAAGAAACCTCCCTTGCAGCTCTCGCCCGACTGATAACTTCATCGGCCAAAAACAGAGCAAGATCCTGTGATTTGCCAAACTAGTTCGATTGATCAGATCAATCTAACTTCGCTGCGAAATGACGAACGGAAAAGGGTCAGAAACTCCTAGAAAACTCCCTGGAATCTCTGTTGAATGCGGAGAACGCAGATCGGGAACCTCCCTCGATCAGATTTGCAGTGGCGGAACAGAATCAAATTTGCAGCCGAGAAACCTCCCTCCGCAGCTCTCTGCCCTAAGAAGATGAACGTCAGCAGCTGGAGATTGTCGTCGGAGAAAAAGCTTGCCCTCAGATCTGGAAATTGGAATGGAAGCTTCGGTGATGAAGAAGATGAACAGTGTTGGAAATCGCGAAGCCGAGCTCAAAGAAGCACTGTAGCTTCTCAAACATTTTAAACCTCTCCTCATCTGATCGGACGATCCATATTTCTTTGGGCTTGATCAACGGTTGGATCATCTCGGATCTGAATCAAAACTTCCGGATCTTCATCAATGGACTAGATATCCTCCTCATTAGGTTGGATGGACCAAATGCTTAACGGATGGCTCAGATCTGCTTGATTGTAGACGAACAGTCCAAATAGCTCCAAGGTGTAATTGCCTCATTAAGCCCTTGATTTAAGCCCAAATGCGGTCTGATCTGATCGGGCCCACGACCCTTTTGATGCCTACAAAATAAGAATCAAATATTAGCACCAAATACCATGAAAATTAGCTAATTCGCAATTAGGTCCAAAATCAAATGCAATATTGAGATATGATGCTAATGTGAGATTAAACTATGAATAAACCAATAAAAACATGCATTATGATTCAAAATAATATAACCAAAATCATGGTTATCAGCGTCGCAGGGAAATCGGGAGTGAGGGAGAGTAAACGGCGATTGGGGAAAGGAAAACAATCACGAGTTCGGCGGATGAGGAAAATAAAAGGGAAAGGAAAAAGAATTAAATAAATACACTTTTCCTCACTTAAATGGGGTAGCCTAAACAGGCTTTCCTGGGCCCCCGTATTTATCCCCGTAAACTCGTTCATACGAGCTCCGAAAAATTCCTGAAAAATTCCGAAAAATTCCCTTATTAATATTCGCCTATTTTCGGTATTTTACAATTAGAATGTTATTAGCCTATACAGCAAATAAAGGGTTCAAATTGTACCAGATGGACGTTAAGTCAACCTTCTTAAATGGTTTTATCAAGGAAGAGGTCTACGTAAGCCAACCTCCAGGGTTTGAAGACATAGACTATCCTAACCATGTATTTAAATTAAAAAAAGGCATTATATGGACTAAAACAAGCCCCTAGAGCATGGTATGAAAGATTATCTAATTACTTAATTTCCAAAGACTTTAACCAAGGACAAATCGATCCGACCTTGTTCGTAAAAACTATAGAAAAAGACATCTTTATAGCCCAAATCTATGTTGACGACATAATCTTTGGTTCAACTAATTCAAAATTTTTGAAAGAATTTGTTAAATTAATGGAAAGTGAATTTGAAATGAGCATGGTTGGGGAACTCAACTTTTTCTTAGGCTTACAAATAAAACAAACCAAAGATGGAATCTACATTTATCAAACTAAATATGCTAAGGAGTTAATCAAAAAATTCAGCATGGAAAATTCAAAAATTATAAATACTCCAATGGCAACCAACATAAACATTGACTCTGACCCTGAAGGAAAACCTGTAGACCCAAAATACTATAGGAGTGTCATAGGTAGTTTACTTTATCTAACTGCAAGTCGACCTGACATACTGTTTGCAGTAGGTATGTGTGCAAGATACCAATCATGTGCAAAAGAGTCACACCTAACATATGTTAAAAGAATACTTAGGTATATTAAAGGGACTCTAAATGTAGGACTTTGGTATCCAAGAACTTGCACCTTTGACCTTTATGGCTATTCTGATTCAGACTATGCTGGGTACAAGTTAGATAGGAAAAGTACAAGTGGTAGCTGCCAAATTCTAGGTCAGTGCCTAGTAAGTTGGTCAAGCAGAAAGCAACATTGTGTTGCTTTATCCACTACAGAAGTTGAATACATAGCTCTAGGAGAATGTGCATCTCAATTGTTATGGATGATGCATACACTAAAAGACTATCAACTAGACTATAAAAATACTAAAATCTTTATTGATAATATCAGCTCGATTAATCTGACCAAAAATCCTATTCACCATTCTAGGACCAAACACATAGAGGTAAAACACCACTTTGTAAGGGATCATGTAGTTAAAGGTGAAATTGCACTCAACCATGTTGAGTCCAAATCAAACCTAGCTGACATCTTTACAAAACCCTTACCTGAACTTGAGTTCAGTGGACTTAGAAGGCAAATAGGAATGTGTTGGGTAGAGTAGACATCTTACCATTATTTCTTTTATTGTTTTTTAAATTCTAGGAAAACCAATTTTCAAAACTCCAATTTTTGTTAGATTGTTCAAAATTTTGGAATTAGCCTAAGCTTTCCCCCTAGATATCATGTTCCCCTAGAATTAAGCCAGAGCATCTCACAAACACCTAGGTTTACCTTGATTGTGGATTGAAGAACATAGAACGGCGTGAGATGCATAGGGTATAGCCTGGACTCAAGAATGCTTATATCTGTGCATCAATATGAGTCTGGGCGTTAAATATGCAATAAACATTAATCAAGTTAAGTTCTCCAGTTCTAGTCAAGACTATCTAGACCAAAATAACTTAATTTGACTAACCTAGTGAAAGCTATTATCCTGTAGACAATCAGTAAGTAACTAAAGGTTAGACAGTTGGTAAAGGATACTCAATTTTTTAGTTAAGAATGTTTTGTTCTTTATGGCTCTGATACCTAATATATCAATCTAGTGAACCTGACTTGTGCTTGGACTTAAGGACCAACTGAATTTAAATGAATAACCTTGTCCTAAAACTTAAAATATTATTCCAATTGACCTTAAAACCCTGTTGAACATTGCTAACCTGTTGACCTTAATAAATTCATGTACAACTCATTATTGCCCATTTTTGAGTTATGGCAAAGGGGGAGAGTAGCAAAAATGTAAACATAAACATAAAATTCAAGTTAAAAATTAAGGGGGAGCAAAAGTTAAGGGGGAGCATATAGGGCAAATTTGCTTAAGTTACCTTGTTCATCTATACTTAGCAGATTTGCCTGTGTTAAAAATGTCTATCTATTCGGTTGTTTACTTAACTTTGAATTTGAGTTGTCATAATCAAAAAGGGGAAGATTGTTGGTGCGGGGAGCATCCGACGATCGAACTCGTGTTTTGATAATGGCAAAGAATTCAAAGTTAAAATGTTTTGTAGTCTAACAAGTCTACTTGAGGATTTCAGGAAAGTCCTAGCTGCGGTTAGGCAAAGGGAAAACCCTAGGGGGCGGTAACCCTAGGTCATAGGGGGTGGTAACCCTATGCAGAAAGTCTTGGCAGGTCGATGGCTTCAGGCAAAAGTCCTAGGGGATGGTAACCCTAGGTGGAAAGTCCTGGTGTCGCGAACTAGGTGAAAGACTGGACTAGCCGGGGAAGCGGATGTCCAGCAGAAAGTCCGGAAGCATCGAGTGCTGAGCAAAAGTCCAGTCGATCTGGAGGATCGACTGGCAACAGGTAAATCTCCTGAGTGGAGTAGGTGAGGACGCGTTCCCCGTAAAGGGAACAGTAGGCGTCGGGTCGACCTAGGGTTTCCGGTTCGAAATCCAAAGTCAGACTCGGACAGTCCGGAGACTGTCTATACTTCATTTATCATGTTTATTGTGCTAACTTTGTGCTGCAGGATAGTGTTTGGGACTAACGTATCTTGCAGGTGCAAAGAAGCAACCTAAAGCCTCGGATGAACAGTGTCCGAGGCGCCTCCATGGAGCTTGGAGGCGCCTCGGGTGCAAAAGCTGAGCTGATTTCGAAGCACCACTGGAGGCGCCTTGAAGCAGGCAGAAGGCGCCTTGGAAGGCGCCTTGAGAGGGCTATAAGGCGCCTTGAATGGATGAAATTCGACCAGGTCAGTTTTGATCCACGCGGAAGACCAGGCAGCATGGAAGTGCCTTGAACAGCCTTCAAGGCGCCTTGAACACCCTTTATAAGGGGGTTTCGACCAGCACTTCAAGGAATCAAGTTTGAGGCTTTCTTTCTTCAACGTGCTACTAACAAAATCATTCCGAAGTGCTGCTACAACATTCCGACAACCCGGAGCTCCGCTTTCCTCTTCTTTAAGTTGTCGGTATAACTTTATTATAATACTTTCTTTGTAAGAAGCTTGTAATTCTTATCGAGATTATAGTTGTTGCCCACCGGAAGCGATCAAGGATCGCGGGCCTTCGAGTAGGAGTCGCCTTAGGCTCCGAACGAAGTAATTCCCTGTGTCTCTATGGTTGATTGTTTTATTCCGCTGCTTATTACTCTGATAGTTTCTCGTACGATTTACGAACTCGAAAAATGAAATAGCCACGAGCGCTATTCACCCCCCCCCCTCTAGCGCAGTCTCGATCCATCAGAAGCGATTCTAGAGAAGTATGAAAATCAGAAAAGTCAAATCTAGAGGAACCCGTACCATAGGCAAAAGAATGCCTAGCAGGATCCGGGTGACTGGATGGCTGCAGGTGTCCAGATATCGAGGACTCAATATGTGGCTCTATGTCTCCGGATATGGAAGGGACATACTCAGGGTCTTTTTTGTGTGAGGTCCTCTTTCCTTTGCCTTGCACCGGTTGTTTTCCCTTATCCTTGCTTGGCTCCTTCCCCTTGTCTCCACTTGATCCACCACCTCCCTTGCGTAGTTTCTAGATCTGAGAAGGCTTAAAGGAAAAACTGAAGAAGAGAGGGGTTTTGGAGAGAAGATGGTGTTGAGATGAGGAGGGTGTGTGGGGGACACGGCCTGAATCTGGTCGTGTATAGGAGACACGGCCTGGCAAGGTTTCTCCACACGAGCCGTGTAGATCTACACGGCCCCGCCTTCTCCTTCTCGGGTTGAGTCACACAGTCGTGCCAATTGGCACGACCATATCCTTCTTCCTCACGGGTGTCCATGTACAGCCGTGTTTGGGACACGACCTCAACAGCCTCTTTCTCTGAAATTAGCACACGGCCGTGTCAGATGACACGGCCAATGCATGCTTCAGCACTGGTTCCTTCACACGGCCGTATGTGAGACACGACCGAGAAGTTCTCCTGCTCTGGATTCTTCACACGGCCGTGTCTGGGACACGGCCATCCACCTTTGCTTCTCTGGAGACTCCACACGACCGTGTCATGGAGACACGACCCAAGCATCTCCCTTCTCTGCACCATGAACCTGGTCATGTACAGCACACGGCCATGCTCTGTTTGGCTCCAACTGATGCTTCTCCTCCTTTCTAGCTCTCCCAACATTTCCATGCCCATGAAGAAGTCATGACCAACTCATGGAAATGAAATTTCAACCTCCCAAGAAGCGCTTGTTTAAGGTCTTTAGCTCAACCAAGCTTGATTACTCCTCTCTTTTCCTTGCCCTTGGAGGGCAGATATATTTGTCACTTTTGTTGGGTGGTCTCCTCCCAACATCTTCCACCACATTATTCTCTTCATTTGGTGGCCTCCCATAAGGATGGAAATTCCATTCCTCCAGTTTGTAAATGTTTGCCCTGCTACAAGCATTTAAGAGAGAAGAGATATGGTTAGAGGCTTTTGATAAATCATATTCCAACCGTTCCTTACCAATCACTAAAGAAAGTTTATGATTTTTAACCTCAATAATAGCTCCTGCTGTAGCAAGGAATGGTCTTCCCAATATGATAGGGATTTTTAGGTCCTCTTCCATGTCTAATATAACAAAATCGGTGGAAATTATACTCCCACCTACCTCTACCAGCACATCTTCAACGATACCCATAGGGTATCTGCAGGTGTGATCAACAAGTTGTAGTGCCATGGTAGTAAGTTTAAAGTTTTTGAGACCTAATTTATTACAAATAGAATAAGGAATGAGGCTAACACTTGCCCCCAAATCACAAAAAGCTTTCTCAATAAATTCAGTTCCTATATTGCAAGGAATATAAAAGCTTCCAAGGTCATTCAGCTTTGGGGAAGTGTTCTTTTTAAAAAGAGCGTTGCATTCCTCTGTAAGTGCAATTGTCTCTATATCTCCTTTCCTCCTCTTATTAGACATGATGTCCTTCAGGAATTTGGCAAACTTGGGCATTTGAAGGATTGCATCGATGAGTGGTACTTCAACACATATTTCTTTTACCTTTTCCAAGAATTTGCCAAACTCTTCATCCTTTTTTAACATAATAAGTCTTTGAGGAAAAGGGACTGCTATACTTTGATGGTGGAGTGGAAGAGTCTCTTCAACCTTAGTGGTACTCTCCTCATCAACTTGAATATGATTTGGTGCTATAGGAGAGAGCTCTTCTTCAGTGTGCATCCCATTTAGAGAAATCACTTGGGGATCTCCCAAGGTTCATTCGCTCCTAAGCTCAATTCTGTTGCAGTGTTCCATAGAATTGACATCAGGCTTGCCAGGTAATTATCCTGGTGCTCTAGAAGACGAGGAAGCTAGTTGGGTAATTTGACTTTCCAGAATCTTTTGATGTCTTTCAAAGTTATCCACTCTCTGAGTAAGCTTTAGAATGTCTTGTTTCATTTCATTCTGAGTGGACATAATATCTTCAAACATCTTTTCAATTTTAGATATAGGAAATCCTTGAGAAGATTATTGCTGAAAATTTTGCTGCCTGGATTGAAAAGTAGGTCTTGCCCCCATGGATGGTCCTTGATTTTGGTTATTTCTGTAAGAGAAATTAGGATGACTCTTCCATCTAGGGTTGTTGGTATTTGAGTATGGGCTATTCTGCCTTTGATTGAAACCCATGATTGCATCACATTGCTCTAATTGATTGATTTGTGCAGTGATAGCCCCTAATGGACATGAGTCATTTGAATGTTCAGAACTTCCACATACTTCACAAGAAGAAACGATGGCATTGATCGTACTTGAGCTAGCTCCCATATTCTCAAACTTTTTTGTAAGAGCATCCAGTTTTGTAGCCAATAAAGTTACTGCATCAACATCAAATTTTCCTGATGCTTTTGCTATTGGGTTCATACAAGAATAGCCACCATTTCTTTCATTAGCCCATTGATGGTGGTTTTGTATTACGCTCTCAATTATCTCCTCGGCTTCATCCAAACTCTTGTTCATAAGTGTCCCTCCAGCAGCTGAATCAAGGGACACCTTTGTATGGTAGTTGATGCCGTTATAAAACGTATGCAGCACTAACCACCTTTCCAAACCATGATGTGGGCATAACTGTAGAAGAGATGAATATCTTTCCTAGACTTGATGTAGCTCCTCCCCAACAAGTTACTTAAAATTCAAGATTTGACTTCTCAAATAAGTAGTCTTCTGAGGGGGGAAATACCTGCCCAAAAATCTCTGCTATAACTCATCCCAAGTTTTGATACTTTGAGATTTTAGAGAATTATACCATCTCTTTGCAGCACCTCTCAAACTAAAGGGAAAAACCAGTAGCTGTATAACGTCAGATGGAACCTCCTCATATTTCAAAATATAATAGTATCTATAGAATTACATGAGATGTGAGTAAGGATTCTCAATCTCTAGGCCCCCAAATTGAGTTTTCTGAATCATTGAGATCAAGGAAGGTTTAAGCACAAAATTCCTTGCATGAATTTCAAGGTAAACAACTGGCCCTAATCCCTTGGAAGACCTTGGGGCTCCATAGTCTCCTAATGACCTGAATACCATATTTGATATGCAAAAGAAAATAGGAACAGGAGATACAAGTTACAGTTACCGAAATCAGAAAGAATTATGAAGAAGTAGTAAGGTATACAAGAAAGAATTGTGAAAACATAATTCTAAAAGTTAGATTACAACTATACAAATGAAAAGAAAAGTTATGTCTAGTCTAACTCAATTGATAATCCCTAATATTATAGCGCAGTCCCCGGCAACGGCGCCAAAAACTTGTTGTCTCTCCGCAAGTGTACAAAAATATCGTAAGTAATATAAAAGATTATCGTATCCACAGGGACTGGTATAAGCACTAAGAATATCTCAATGCGAATTAGCTAGACAACAAATCAATGGATTGACAAAGTCTAAGTGTAACTATGAAAAGTAAACAAAGTAATAAAAGAATAGAAAACAAGAACAAGGACAATGATAAGGGATGTTCTAGGAGTTTTGGTTTCTTTGTAAGGTTCTTCAATGTAAATAATCTACCAAATCTTATTTCTCAATTGTCCACCATTTGTAGAAGGTTCTCGGTTCTCTCTTGCAATAGACAGCCGACTTAGGACTGAAATCTATACCTAAATGCGATCAATTAGATATGAGCCTATGTTTTCCTTACACGGGCATGTTCCTGTCACGAAGATCCCTCAGAAAATCAACATAGAAATCATTACCTCTCAACTCATAAGATATAAAGATTAATGCATAAATCTATCCTACCCTATTAAATTATCCTATTTCCCTCCTAAAGTTCATCCCTCAAACGTCCTTACACGGGCTTGCACCTTTCGCGTTCTTCCCTCGGAAAATCAAGTGAGAGATAATCTCTACAAGATCCATAAGACGTTCAAACAATCAATCAAGAATGTGAATTAGGTCCAAACCACAACAATACATCCAAGATTTAATTGATACAAATAGGGCAAAATCATAGAAATAGGGAATTGGCAAATCCACAAGAGTTTACATAAAGAAATCCTTACAAATACTCCCTCCATCTTAGAACAAAGACAAACTACTCCATCAATCGAAGAAAGAGATCTGAAAACATAAAGATTACAAGAATTCTCTATCCCAATCTAAGAAAAGGAAATAAAGAAGGCTTATTTATGATGAAGACGGTCTTCGGATCCAATCCACGCTCCTGGAGTCAAATCGGTGAAGATCTTCCCTTAGATCTACCAGAAATCCACCCAAGAATGGAAGGAATCGCCCAAATCTTCCTTTCTCCCAAAGGGAAGAAGATCCCCTTTCAAATCTTGAAGGAAGCCTTATATAGAAGAGGGGTTTGGGCGCCACGCGACCCCGAACCACGACCATGTGAGGTTCACACGGCCTGCTCCATTTTCTTCTCTGCCAACCTCACACGACCGTGTGAGGTACACGGCCATGGCTTGCCTCTACCAATGCCCCCCTTGCACGGCTGTGTAGATCTACACAGCTTGTACTGCCTTTGCCTCTAGAAACCTGGCATGACCGTGTGGTGCACACGACCAACACTCTCTTGCTCACTGGAAACCTCACACGACCGTGTAGCATACACGACCGAGGCTTCTCTGGTCTCTGGAAAACTGATATGGCCGTGTGGTGTACACGGCCTAGGCTTCATTGGGCTTCAAAGCTTGGCACGGTCGTGTGAGGTTCACACGACCAAGCCATCTTCCTTCTCTGTTATGCTTCCTCCATCGCTTTGCTTGCAGATTTGGCCTCGAACATGCATCCTTCACCAAATTCAACTCCTGTGAACAAAAAATACACAAAAGCAGATCTCCGAACAAAGAGAGTAAATATGCTAAAAAGAAAAGCTGGAAGTATGAAAATACGTAGACAAATCATGTGCAAAGTATGTAAATGTACGTCAAAACATGCTAACAAGTGTATACAATCTACACACATCAAAAGACTCACTTAGTATCAATTATAGATTTATTTGTGGGTTTAGGTACTAATTCCCAAACATCATTTCTTTCAAATTGAATTAGTTCTTCTTGCATCGTAATTATCCAATCTGGGTCAGGTAGGGCTTCTTCTATAGTTTTAGGTTTAATTTTAGAAATAAGAGCTATTTGACTTAGGTTTCTATAAGATGATCGAGTTTGAACTCCTAGGGTTGGGGTACCCAGAATTTTATCAGTTAGGTGATTGGATCTAATAGTAGATGGTCTTATGTTAGGGTCAACAATTGGTTCTTCTGATTCACTAGTTTAGGTTTAATTTGATTATCGTCATCATCTTCTATATTTTTTATATTTTGATTACTATCTTCATTGATTAAATTTGGTAGGTTAATTTTTTTATTAAAAATCACATCTATTATTTCTTCAACTTTTAGAGTATTTTTGTTAAATACTCTATAAGTTCTACTAGTTGTGGAGTGTCCTAAAAAGATGTCAGTTGAATATTTTGGTGTAAACTTACCTAAATAATTCTTAGTATTTAATATATGTGTTTTACATCCAAAAACTTTTAGATAATTTAGATTGGATATTTTATTATAATAAATTTCATAGGGGGGTTTATTGTGAAATTTATTGATTAGTATTCTATTTTGAATATAACATGTTGTATTTATTGCTTCAGCCCAAAATTAGTTACTTAGGTTATATTCATTTAACATAATTTTAGTGGCCTCTTGTAATGTTCTATTTTTTCATTCTATTAGACTGTTTTGTTGGGGGGTTCTAGGATATGAGAATTCGTGACTATATCCATTAGTTTGACAAAATTCGTTAAACCTATGATTTTCAAATCACCCCCCCCCCCCCACTTCAAACTTTTTTAATCTTTGTATCTTTTTCATTTTCTATTAGTTTGTAAAAATTGTTAAAGATTTCAAAAGTTTCATCTTTAGTTTTTATAAATTTTACCCAAGTAAATCTTGAGTAATCATCAATTATAACTAAACAGTATTGGTTTCTGCTTAGTGACTTGGCTCCATGTGAATCGAATAGGTCTAATTGTAGGAGCTTAAGTATTTAGTTAGTTTGATTTAGATTTGTTGGTTTGTATGTTGACTTAATTTGTTTACCTTGTTAACAAGCATTACAAATTATATTTTCTAAATTTTTTAATTTAGGTAAACCTCTAACTAAGCCATTTTGACTCATTTTTTAAATGAGTCTGATGTGAGTGTAACTAAGTCTTCTATGCCATAACTTGGTTTCCTCTTGTTGTGTCAAAAGATACTTTAGTGATGAGGTTGGTATGTCAATTGTATAAATATTATTTTTCTTAATTCCCTTAAATGTAATTTTAGGGTTTTCAACATTTTTGATTAAACATGTAGAGTCAGAAAATGTTACTAAGTAGCTAGAGTCACACAGTTGACTTATACTAAATAAATTGAACTTAAATTTATCAACTAATAAGACTGTTCGAATAATGAAGTTGGAACTTAGTTCAATATTACATGTTCTGATTACCTTAAGTTTCCGTCATTACCAAACGCAACTAACCCTAAGTTCTTGAGTTTTAGCTTGGTGAACTTCAATCGGTCTCCAGTTATGTGTCTGGAGCATCCACTATCCAACATCCATTGGTCCAAATCATTATGTTCCTACACATAAAGTATTTGATTTGGATCCAATTTTGATGGATTATAAGATAGATTGATTGAGTTCAATTCCTTAATTTTTCATCTCACCCAGTCTAGGTTGTCAATCATGTTATGCCAATGGGTGATTGTGAGATGGTTAATTTTAACTTAAGTTTAATTAGATTTAAGGTTAATTCAATTTGTTTTAATTTTGGTTAGATTTAATTTAGTTTTAGATTTAATTTAGTTTAATTTAGGTTAGTTTTAATTTGGTTTAGGTTAGATTTAATTTAGTTTTAAATTTGATTTAAGTTAGTTTTCATTTGATTTAATTTAGTTTAGATTTGATTTAAGTTAGTTTTGGTTAGCTTTAATTTAGTTTAATTTAAGTTTAAGTTAGTTTTAGTTAGATTTAATTTAGTTTAGATTTGATTTAAGTTAGTTTTGGTTAGATTTAATTTAGTTTAATTTTAAGTTTAATCTTATTTTGATTTTACTATTTTTTATTTAATCTAAATCCATCTTACCTTTTTTATATTATCAATTAGGGAATCTTATGGGTTTTGTGAGATGGTTAATTTTAATCTTCAATTTAGATTCATCTAAGGATTGATTTACATTTGAGTTAGACTAAGGTTTAATGGTTAGTCAATTAAATATTTATTTCAATAATTAGTTTTCAGGCTATGGCGAGGCACTAGGCCTTCTTGGATATTGGAATAACAACTACTTCTAGACAAAGTCTATTAAAGAAATTAAATATTTAATTTTTTTCTGAGAATCCTTGGTCTAACTAATCAAGTGTCGATCAAGCTTAAGTCCTTATCTATCCTAATCTAAGCATGGATAAGGAAAGCAGTAAATCATACATCAAAAAAAATTTAATTAATAATAAAGATGGTCTTTTTATTGGCTCCCCCTGGATCGGATCCTCGATAAGGCCTATCAAGGTAGTGGATTTGATCCTTGGGGATTTAATATTGATCAAGTTTAACTTGGTTAACCAAGTTAGACTTAGGGACCCATGCTTAGACCATTTTACTATTTATTCGATTAACAAGAGACAAGTAGGATTTAAATTTACGTTTGACCTTATATCCAAATTTGGATCGGTTGTATACGACCCTTTGTTTTCAAAAAATTAGGTCAAGGTTCTTGGATTGGGAACCTTCTGAACTGGATGTGGATCCTTGACTTCGCTCGGACTCAACTTCCGATTCTATCTCGGATTCAGACTCGACAATTGTTCTCGGGCCGGAAGTGCGAGGAGCCTTGTCTGTCTGAAATCTTCGTCAGAGTCTTCTGAAGAAGACTCATCCCATGTTGCTTGTGGCGCCTTCTTTTTCCTTTGCTTCTTTGTTTCCTTCTAGTTTAGACAGTTTGCCTTGATATGTCCTTTTTTGTTGCAGCCGTAGCAAATGACTTCTGACTTGACTTTTGGACTTGGTTGTGGCATCTTTGACTGGATTACCTTCTTGATCTCTCTTTTGGTGAACCCCTTCTTTTTCTTACATAGCTTCTGGACTAGGTTCACGAGTTCAACGATAATTTCATCATCTTCTTCTGAGTCTGATTCATCTTCAGACTTGGGTTCGATCGGGTACTTTTTCTTAGTCTCCTTTGCCTTGCTTATACCTGCAACGAACGCAATACCTTTCTCAGCCAGCAGTGTGTTAGTTTGTTCGTGCAACCCAAATTCTGAAAATAATTCATCTAATCTAAATTGAGAGAGACCTTTGGAAACTTTGTAAGCATTTACAATGGATGCCCACAAAGTGTTCCTTGGAAAAGTATTGAGGCATTCCTTATAATATCACGATTTTCTACATTCTGACCAATTGCGTGGAGACTGCTAAGTAGGTCTTGGATTCGAGCATGGAGTTGACTCGCTGACTCACCATCCCGCATTTTAATATTGTATAACTTATTTAAAATTAAGACTTGTCTACTTACCTTAGTGTCGAAGGTGCTCTCGTACAGCTCGATTAGCTTTTCCCATAGTTCTTTGGCGCTGTTGAAGGGGCTGACTCGGTTTAATTCTTCTTTGGTTAATCCACATTGGAGGGTCTGGGTTGTCTTTTCATCAGCTTCAATCTTCTTACAGAGGTCTGTGCATCCCATTTGTCGCAGGGTACGAATACTCCACCTTCGGTGGGAAATGTGAATCTGATTTAGATTATGATTCACGTTTCCACTTGGGTCTTGAGGTGGTACTCCATTCAACTCTTCCAATAGCCAAAATCCTCACCGTAGAAGAGAGGTGGACGAACGGTGTTGTAGCTTTCTTGGTGGGCCATTTATAAAAATACTCTTGGAAAGACAAAAATGATGAAACTTATTCCAAGACTTAGTCTTGGATTAGTAGTTTGGTAGGAGAATAAGATAATAAATCGGCTCGAATGGTGTTGCACCAATCTCTAGAAGAATTTGCCAAATTGACAAAATTTGTCAGGAGAGGTTATAAGGTCAATCTAGACTTATAGCATAAATTTGAGAATGAAGAGAAATGAAAAAAATGAACGAGAAAAAAAATGACAAAAAAAATACTTGAACGATAGTTGTACAGATTCAAAGCGATCCCGCGCTGATATCAATTATAGGATCGTTGTACTAGAGGGGGTGAATAGTGCTCATGAATTTCACGTTCGTTTTAAAACAATCGAAGAATAGTCGAGAGAAGCAGCGGAATTAAGAAAACAAGAGCAATGCTAACACGCCAAGAGTTACTTGGTTCGGAGCTCGTGACGACTCCTACTCCAAGGCCCGCACGTAAGAGTACTTTCGAAGGACAATCACTAATCAATCATAAAGAGTACAAGTATAATTTTAAATGATTACAAGTTATTAGAAAAGTAAAGAATACCGACGACTCAGAAATTTAAATCTTCAGCATGGTGGTCGTCGGGGCAGCTTTTGAGCTTTGAGGAAGCGTTTTCACAACAGCACAAAGAATCAAAAGTTGCTTAGAATGATGTGTTTGAGGTGTTGGTCGAATGCTACTTTTATATGTTGTTCCGGGTGCCTGGACCATGACGTGGGCCTATCTAATCAGCACGCTCCAGCTTGGCGAACAGATGAACTTTGGCGGTCCAGGGGCTCAGATCGGCTCTGGGCATCTAAACCATGAGGGCGCCTGGCCAGGGGAGGCTCGCCAGGGTTGTTGCTCTGTGAAGGCAGTCCAAGCGCCCGGACTCCCTCGGGCTCCCAGACCCCCTATTTTTGCTATTTCATTTTCCTATAAAACAAGGTTAATCCAAGTAATAATATATAACGAAATATAAGTTTTGATAGTCTTCAGTTTGTCCGATCCTGACTTTGAGTTTCGTTGAAACTCTAGGTCGGACCGACACCTACTATTTCCTCTTCGAGGAGTGTGTCATCACCTACTCGTCTCTGGAGATATTACCTTTTACTAGATCGGTCCTCCACACCGTCTGGACTTCTGCTCAACATCCGAGGCTTCAGGTCTTTTCCGCTAGACGTTCGATCCTTGACCCGTCCAGTCTTCCACCTAGTGTCCGCAACCCCCAGGACTTCCACTTGAAATCCACGATCCTAGGATTTCACCTGATGTCCTCATCCTGCTAAGACTTCTCCTAATCCTCCGGACTAGAACTTCATTGTCTAAGCGTAGCTAGGACTTTCCACCTGCCTAAGCGTAGCTAGGGCTTTCCTTTGCCTAAGATCACTTAAGACTTTCCTACACACTTAGTTTATCTAATTATTAGATCACAAGACAGCTTAACTTTGAACTCTTTGTTGGTGCAATTGACCTATGTTTGATTGGTATGATTATGGTTTTGATGTGTATGTCAAAGAGTTTAAGTTATGCTTTCATATTGGTTTGATATGTGTGTTTAAGTCTTGCAAGACTTGGTGAAACACATGAGTAACTTGGTGCGGTCAAGTTTGGGAAGCTCATCCAAAGGCTTGGATCCTTGAGTCAGTGAAGGATGGTGTGGAACACATCTGAGGGACCGCTGGATGAGGAGCAATGGAGTAGAGTCGAGAGAAGTGGACTTCAAGGCAATGTAAAGGATGGCATGGAGAGGAGCCGCGAGCTCGGGTGCATCTAAGGGATGAAGGCCGAGGAAGAAGGCTTCAAGGGCGACTCCAGAAAAGATGAGTATGAGTGTATAATAGGGACCAGTCAACTGATGGAAGTTGCAGTCGACTGGTACAGTCGACTAATCAGTCAACTGGGAGGGAACAGAAGTATTCTGTTCACTCAGCCAACAGCGACCAGTCGACTGGTAAGTGGTCGTTTGTGACCGTTGGTATTCTGTGATGTAGTCGTTGGCCACATCTAACGGTAGCACCAGTCGACTGATGGAAATGTTAGACGACTGATGCTAAGATGAGTTGATACTGTGATCAATTATCTCCTCTTATTTAAGAGGAGCTTTGGGACATGAAGGAGGTTACTCATACTCATTGAATAACTCCTAAGTATTTGCCCAAATCTCTCAAATCTTTCTCTTCCTCTCTCAACCTAAACTTCATCTTGTAAAGAGGAAGAGACCATTGTGAGAGGTTTGCTCCATCGAGAAGGAGAAAGCTCTAGCCGGAGATTGTCGGGGGCTAATTCACCAAAAGATTAAGGGATCGTCCACCTCAAGGGCAATCCATGGAGTAGGAGCAAGCAGTCTCCAAACCACATTACATTGAATGTGTTAGTGTTTGTATTTTTGATTACTTTCTTGTTTTAGTTGCATTTCCGCTTGCGCAAACTAACCTTGTAGAGAAGAAACTGACTTGGGGGTGTCCAAGTTATTCAACCCCCCATTCTAGTCGGCCACACAAGATCCCCAACAAGTTGTATCAGAGCGAGGATGCCCTTTAACGGACTAATCGCCGAGAAGAGCAACATTAACACATGGCCGACTCAAACATTCACCCACCAAAATTCGAAGGAGATTTCTCTTGGTGGAAGAAGAGAATGGAGGTATTTTTTGAAACTGATTTTGATATTATGCTAATCATGAAAAATAGTTTCAAAATGCCTAGGGATCACAACAATGAGATACTTGAGAAAATAAGGTGGAGCAAGAAGCAAAGGGAAGGGCATTTAGCAAATTCAAAAGCAATACATCATCTACTAAATGTCCTTCCCGAACAAGAAATAACAAGGGTTGGAAACTATTCAAGCGCCAAGGAATTATATGAAAAGCTAGTGGAGCTTCATGAAGGGACATCAAAAGCAAAATTAGCAAGAAGAGACCTCCTTCAAACTCAACTCAACAATATCAGGCTTGAAAACAGAGAAAAGGTATAAACTTTACATTCTAGAATTAAGGAAATTTTAAATGGACTAATAAGTGTAGGTGAGACACTTACAATCCGAGACATTATAATGAAAGCCATCAATGCTTTCCTAAGAACCACAACATGGATGTCCATCGTAGATTCATTCTACATTTCAAAAGACCTAGAGAAATCTTCTCTAGATGAATTCTTCTTAATAATGGAGCTCCACGAAACAAGAGTTGAAGGATTAGATAGAGAAACCCATAGATCAAGAGGAGTAGCCCTTGTGGCAAACAAGGGAAAGGGGAAGAAGAAGAAATCTCCATCTCCACCATCTTCTGATTCTGAGGAGTCAAGTGCCTCAATGGATAGCGATCAAGAGGCATATGTGGTAATAAAGATGAGAAAAGCATTTAAGAATTTTAATTCTAATAAATCATATGCTAGGAGAAGTTCAAGGGGTAAGAGTAGAATAAGGAAGGTAAAGTGCTACAATTGCCAAGGAGAAGGACACATAAGGGATGAATGCCCCCTCTTGAAGAAGAAGGAAGAAAAGAAGAAGGAAAAAGAGAAGAAGACAAAGGAAAAAGGGAAGAAGGTCAAAAGTTTATTCGCAACATGGGATGATCCATCATCATCATCGGAGGAAGAAGAACTTCTTGTCTCTCATTTTGCTCTAATGGGAATTGACGATGTTGTCTCTACCTCATCCGAAAATGAAGAGGGAAAGAGCTCAAGTGAAGATGAAGAAGGGAGCTCAAGTGAAGGGGGAGGTCAAACATCATATTCGGGCGCCTCGGTAAGTGAGGTATACAATTTTCCTCCTCATATTTTAATTAAAATTATTTCAAGTACAAATGATGATTTATTTAAGGTAAAAAGAAAGAATAAATCTTTGAAAAATGATATTTGCATGCTTAAGGAAAAATTAGAATTCATGTCTATTAAGGATAATGATGTGCATGCCTCTTCTTCCTCTATTTTAAATGTATCATGTTTAGAAGAAGAAAATAGGGAATTAAGGGAAAAGGTAGCATACCTTAGCAAAGCCCTTGAAAATTTTAAAATTGGCTCTAAAACCCTAAACATGATTATTGGAGTCAAAGGATAAATTTCAACAAAAAGGGTTTAGGGTATAAGGAATCCAACAATGAAAAATCCTATCATTGTCTAATTGCTAGGGAGCAATCAAAGGCAAAAACCATAGATAGAAAATATATCCCTAAGGAATACTTGGTTAACCCAATTAAGAAGAACCTCTATTGGGTACCAAAAGCAATCCTTAAGGGTTAGAGGATTTTGGGATAAGTCAACCATGGAAGTCATAATTTCAATTTTTTTATGTGGTTGACTTGAGACCTTAAGGGGGAGCACTTAGCCTTGAACATAACCTCATGAAGGCTAAGTAGAGGTTACCTTTATTTCATCTCACAATGGCTTGCTTTATCATCTTAAACATAGATGTGAGATGCTAGGATGATACTAATAATTCACTTATGCTTATGACATTTTGGTGAATTATGAAATGTGTCAAAATAGTGATCATAGGTCAACTATGGGGAAAACAAATATTTAATTAATGGATATCTTGCCCATAGAATATAGTTAGACATTTCAAATGTTTTGAAAATAATTCTATGTCTTATTTACTATGGTATAGTTATTTTAAAACATATGAATTCAAAACATGATTTCAAAATGATATAAATTTAAGTTATTTTTAATGTTTGTTAGTTTTTATCAAAACTTTAAAAAATATAATGAATTTTCATGAATACATATTTTTCCTAGTTAAATGATATTATAAGAAATATGTGTTCAAAATTTAATGATTTTTCAAATTTTCTAAATTTTTTTATGCATTTATAAAGTTGGCTTCAGAAGGCTGAAATTCAGATTAGCTTTGTGTCAGTCGACTGCAACAGTTATCAGTCGACTGGTAGCTATTTTCTAGCACTTTCATAAGCTAGTTTTGGTTATTTTTAAGTCAACATTGATATCATATTGTACTTGGAAGATAGGTGCAATATTTTTTTATGGTGTCAAAGGGGGAGAAATGGGTAGGTTTAAGTTAGAAACTTTTATTTCTCTATTTTGTGCAAAACTTGAAAATTGAGTGATAGAGTATATATTAAGGGGGAGCTTGGGTTTTATACTTCATGTTTATACTATGCTTGTAATTTTCAAGTTGTTATTTATGCCTAACTTAAACATATTACCACACATCAAAAAGGGGGAGATTGTTAGTGCAATCAACCTAAGTTTGATCGGTACAATCATGGTTTTGATGTGTGTGTCAAAGAGTTTAAGTTATACTTTTATATTGGTTTAATATATGTGTTTGAGTCTTGCAAGACTTGGTGAAACACATGAGGAACTTGGTGCAGCCAAGTTTGGGAAGCTCATCTAAAGGCTCGGATCCTTAAGTCGGTGAAGGATGGTGTGAAAGACATCCGAGGGACCGCCGGACGAGGGGCAATGGAGTAGAGCCAAGGGAAGCATACTTCAAGGCAATGTGAAGGATGACATGGAGAGAAGCCGCGGGCTCGGGTGCATCTGAGGGACGAAGGCCGAGGAAGAAGACTTCAAGGGCGACTCCAGAAAGGATGAGTGTGAGTGTGTAACCGGGACTAGTTGACTGATGGAAGTTGTAGTCGACTGATCAATCGACTGGGAGCAAACAAAAGCATTCTGTTCGCTCAGCCAACATCGACCAGTCGATTGGTACTTTTACTAGTCTACTGGTAAGTGGTTATTTTGATCGTTGGCATTTTGCGATGTAGTCGTTGGCCACATCCAACGGTAGCACTAGTCGACTAATAGAAATGTCAATCGACTGATGCTGAGATGAGTTGATACTGTGATCAACTCTCTCCTCTTATTTAAGAAGAGCTTTGGGACGTGAAGGAGGTTACTCATGCTCATTGAATAACTCCTAAGTCTTTGCCCAAAGCTCTCAAGTCTTTCTCTTCCTCTCCTCAACCTAAACTTCATCTTGTAAAGAGGAAGAGACCATTGTGAGAGGTTTGCTCCACCGCGAAAGAGAAAGCTCTAGCCGGAGATTGCCGGGGACTAATCCACCGAAGGATTAAGGGATCGACCACCTCAAGGATAAGTCGTGGAGTATGAGCAAACAATCTCCGAATCATGTTACATTGAATGTGTTAGTGTTTGTATTTTTGATTGCTTTCTTGTTTTAGTTTCATTTCAGCTTGCGCAAACTAAACTTGTAGAGAAGAAACTGACTTGGGAGTGTCCAAGCTATTCAACCCCCCTTCTAGTCGTCCACACAAGATCCCCTACACCCTTACGATAATCAAAACTTAAGCTCTATCGTCTGGTGCTTTCTGCACCAACACAAAGTTCATGGTAGCAAGCATAAGACATGACACATCTAATAGATCATCTTGATACTTTTTATAAGCATCCTTATCAGCATGAGTAGCAGTGGTGGTGGGTGGTTCAGGAATAGTTTGCTAGAATCCCGGGGTGGTTTTGATTTGGTCAACCAAATTTAGTTAGGTCATGTTGTATTTAATATTTGTGTCTAAGTGCGTAGGAGCTTAGGAACATAAGAAGTCAAGCGGAAATACAGCTAGCGAGAAGGGTGACACGGGAAATGAGTCGACGAGCTTGATGCATCTGAGAGATGAAATGCTGCGGAAGAGTACACCGGTGGATGAGAAGAACGTGCGCGACATTCAAGGGATGAGAAGCCGGGGAGGAAGCCTACTCAAGGAGAAGGCCGGAAGATGGGTTCAGGGGAAGCCCAATTTCGGATGAACGAAATCACCCAGATGATCAGAGTAGCTCAGAACAGTGAAAGAGCAAACCGAGTTGCTGAAGTTGCTGAAGGCGCCTCCAACCCTGCTAGAGGTGCCCTCAAGTCTTTCTGGTAGAAGGCGCCTTCAATCTCTTGAAGGCTCCTTCGAGCCTTCATGGAAAGTGCCTTCAACTACTTGAAGGCGCCTTAGATTAGGCAAAAGCTACCATTGGCGAAAATAAAACATTATCTTCACTTGCCTCGCTGGAGGCGCCTTCCACCTTGTTGGAGGCGCCTTCCAGCTTCGGATAAGATTTTTCAGAGTCTATAAAAAGACCCCTAGAGTTAGGAAATACAACAACTTCTATATTCGTTTCCTAGCAACTTTTTGAGCGCTCAAAATGTGTAAAAGACTTTTTTGCCTTCAACAAAGGAGATCTGCTGGTGCCTTTTAATGCCTTGGCTTAACAACCACCTAGGTTGTAACTAAGTAAACCTCTGACCTTTTACCTATTCTTTATTTTATTAGTTGTTTATTTATTGTTATTATAATTATGCTACCGTGCTGCTAATTTACGTTGAAAGAACGAGAAGGGTTTTTCTATTTTATCTTGTACAGGCAATTCACTTCCTTCTCGCCGGCCCCCGCTACGGAAACATAGTTTGTTCTAGGACGTACAATTTTCTTTCTTGCTTATGGATAGTTATCAAGTTTATGTACCAATCCAGGAAATTAACTCTATTGAGCTTGCCCTTATTAAGGACAGATCGCAGAGAGAGAATATTCGATGTACTAGATGATTTAGTTATCTACAACAAGAAATAAAGAAATAAGTACCATATTTCAATTATTTAATTAGACCTTAAATTAAATGATTCTCTCACTGAATTATAAAGCTTAGTAGGAGCAAGTCATGAATATGATTTTACCCACACTACTAGTTCCAAATCCAAAAATAACGACATTTAAGTGGGATAAGATCCATATTATACCTCATCTCGATTTAGCTTTGGCTAATCGCCCAAGACTTATATAAGTTAGGTAGGCAATGTTTATCAATTACATCATATATAACTCTTGTTTAGTAAGGTGAATAAGACTATCTATTCGTGTGCTTATCGTATAAAATTTATATTATAACTCATCTTGAGTTAGATTTGGCTAATCGCCCAAGACTAGTATAATTTGAATGACATCATATGAGATATGCCTCTAAGTTCTCAATCCAATTAAGATAATTTAGTTAAGTCACACCCAAAGTCCAATAGTCGAATATCACAATTATCCTATCACACTCTACCAAGATAAATTGAGTCACTTTGCTTTGACAAAATTTGACTATAATTGATAGAGGTAGTAGTGAGTACCAAACTTTAGTAGACATATTAAAAGGACCTAATTACGATTAAAATACACATGCATCACATACAATCATGACATATCATGACATACATCAACATATATGCTAAATAGGATGTGACATGGTTATGACCCCATCTACTATGATCTCCTCAACCCAATGAGAAGATCGAAATGTCAACCTAGGTAAAAGCATCTTCTTCAAGTGATTCTTTGGTCGTCGTATGTTGTTGTCCTTCTCCCTTTTCACCATCGTCCAATAGACTAACTCTTCTAAAATTTGTATATTACAAAATCTAAAGAAACCTCGAGTTACATTCAAGGATAGTCTAATTTTATAACTAGAAGTATTAAGGTGAAAGACATGACTCGTAGGCCGTATTATGAATTACAACATGCACACACACATAATCATCCAATCATATTGGGGTAAAGGGGCATAACCATGCATCATGACATATTAAACACATGTTCTTCATCTATATCACATATAAAATAGAACTAAAACGATGTATACACATTCACAAGCGGCTCTGATACCATTGTAGAGATCTTATGCATAAAACAATACATAACGTAACTGAAAAAGGATCCCCTAAGAGATCCTTATGAATATCATATACTACATTTTTCTATTCTATCAGATAAAATAGTTACCATTATTGTGTAAACCGGTCCTCGTGACAACAACTTTGATTAGGATGTAGATCTCAATGCGATTAGCACATTCACACCTCTACGGTATCCACACGAACACGTTCTCCGTCCATCTCATGAACTCACTACTTGGAGAAGAAACAGTTGTTGTTGTGCTAGCAACTACACAAGGTTGTTTTTAGACAAGAGAAGAAGAGCAAAAAACCAAAAAGATGATCCCCCAAAAAGGTTACTTCACCTATATAAGATTACTTCACAAAATGTTACTTTTCTAAAAGGGTTACTTCACCAAAATGTTACTTTTTCAAAAAAGGTTACTTCACTTAAATGTTACTTTCAAATAGTTTTTGTACTCATCTAATGAATACAAAAGGTTTATGCCTTTTGGTCTCCCTTTTCATGAATACTCCATTAATCTCTATTAATGGACATTAATCCTCTTTAGTGGATTGGATGTTAATATATTAGATTAACCATTAACCAAATAAGTCATTAACCTAATAAGATAATGAGTTCAACCATCAATCTAATGAGTCTAATCCAAATTCATTTGAGTCTAACTCAATGAGTCAAATTCGAATTAGGCTTAACCCTACGATCTTAGGATCCATTATATTTTAGTTAAACTAAAATAAACTCATCTCTAAATCAACATATTTTTGTATGAGACCCAATAGGTTCTTGTAACGTTACAATGTATCTAAAATCATTATAAATATATAAGCAATGAGTGACATCTAGTAATGCATCCTTGCTACTCAAGTGATGAGAATGTCGAGATCCAACTTAACCTCTTTGTGTCTATTATCTTGTATGACTTGGTCCTTCTATCTTTGATATCTAGATTAATTTATGAGGCATCGACTGTATCATCCCCTTATCAAACTTTATATTTCTTGATTCCTATGTAGATACACTCAATCAAATAAGATTAATATCTCATATTGACTAATTTGAGCATGACCATGCATTCTTATGTCCTACTTAATCAAGAGGTCCATAGATATTACTTCTGTTATATGAAAGGGATAGATCCTATCTATATTACTCATATTCCTCCATATAACTTATTGCATACCTAGTGATTGACTTGATAGTACATCTTGTTGCAGGTGACTTTTGACGATATCTAAGTACACAACTTCTTATATAGAAAATTGTAGTGACTTCAGGTCTAAAGACTATTCATATCAATAGTTACTATGAGAATGTTTGTGACATTCATATAATGATCCATGAAACATCTTATGATGGATCAATTCAGTACATATTCTCTAATATATATATCCATGTGTCAACGTAATATCTCATATCCATGACTTGTGGGATTAAGTCATCAATTGACCTACATGCTAGTCTCAATGTATTAATATTGTCCTTGCATATTAATACTTGATTAAGAATAGTTAAGAGTAGTGTCTATATATATTTATAAGCTCCCACTATCAATTCAACCAATTAATATATTGTAGACTAAAACCTACTACCCTAGGAGATTATTATACTTATTCATCTTGTATTGATATAAAGTAAATATAATAACCATTGTCTTTTATTAATGAAATATAATACAATACATCCTAAGTCAATCAAATCTTGATTGACTTTTATGGCTTGCACTAACATGACTTTTGCCATCATGTCTACCCTTATTGGTTTTCTGATCAAAGCTTAAAATCATGGAATCAGCAGTGTCAGTGCAACCAGTTTCCTCAGTTTCCCCCAATATAATTGTTCCTTTAGTTTCTTAACTTTGCAACCATGTTAATTTCCACAGCTTCGCACTTTGTAGATTGGAAATTTTAAATGTGGATTGAACAGTCCATCATGGAACAAATTAGTCTTCGACAATCCCTATTTGAGCATTGTGATCAAAACAGGGCTTACTACTGGGATCATCTCCCTCATTGTGAGATATTAAATCAAAAGATGTGTGAGTGTTAAACGAGATACTAATCTTGTTGTTGTTTAGGAAGGAATTGCTAGTGGAAGAACTTTCGCTTCACTCTGGGGCTACCAAGTGGATGAAAACAAGGAGATGATGGTTATAGGATTGATGAACATTGTGGGATCTTGCACTTCATGCTATGTATCTACTGGTAAATATTGAAACCCAACTCTAATTTTGGAATCGAAGAAATCTAGTAGATCGTGACTTGTTCAATCTATTCAACTTTAACTAGGGGCCTTCTCGCGGTCGGCAATGAACCACAATGCCAGCTGCAAGACCGCAATGTCGAACATAGTGATGGCACTGACAGTGATGATCACACTCCTCTTCCTCATGCCCTTGTTTGCTTACACCCCTAATGTTGTGCTTGCTGCCATCATAATTGTAGCAGTGATCGACCTAATTGGCGTTCCCACTGCCTTTCAAATATGGAAGTTGGACAAGGTGGACTTTGTTGTTTGCTTATCCTCATTTCTAGGAGTCATTTCATCTCAGTCCAAAAGGGGCTTGCCATCGCGGTAACGATCAAAATTCTTAGTCTCATTCCCCGTTGCATAGATGTTTAACTCGTAACAAACACAATTTCCTGATTGCTAATGCAGGTTGTCTATGGATCTTCCGAATTCTTATCCAGACGACAAGGCCTAGAATTGTTGAGCTTGGAAACATTTTAGGAACAAACATCCACAGAGACATACATCAATACAGGGATGCCAAGGGAGTTCCTGGCTTCCTAATCATTGCTATTGGAGCTCCCATTAATTTCTTAAACACCACATATCTCAAAGAAAGGTATCTTCTTTATACGTAATCCAAAGTGAGCAAAACATTTGATCAGGGATATGCTTTTTGTTTGTAGGATAACATGGATAGAAAAATAAAACAACATGGAAGATAAAGAAATAGGTCTTCAGTATCTAGGGGTGTAATCGAGTTGAGTCGAGCTGAACTCTTGAATGTTTGAGTTTGACTCGTTTATAATTGAGCTGAGTTCAAGCTCTATTTAACGAATATATTCATGACTTACAAGCTTATTCGAGCTTTTATCGAGCCTAAACGAGCTTAATAAATATGAATTATAAATTTAAATATTCATTAAAAACTAAATTATATATTTTAAAAAATATATAATATTCTTATTAAAATTTATAATTTTATTCTAATAAATAAATTTAATATATTTGTCTATATATTCCATAAGTACAGTGCAAAATCTATAAATTCAATATCAAAACTATTATTTTTTTATTTAAAAGTTAATTCATGAGCTTAACGAACATGTTCACGAACTAACGAGTCAAATATTGTGAAACTTGAGCTTGGTTTGTTTATCTTAACGAGTCTCATTAAACGAGTTTAAAGCAACTTTTATTGAATTGAGCTTCGAATATCTCATGAGCGGTTTGGTTCATTTACACCTCGATCAGTATTTAATCCATGATTTGTCCGAGTTGTCTGTTTATACATAAATTTGAAAGTAATTTTGTATAGATAGTGTATGCTGACTTTAGAATAGATCTACCTCGACCGAGCCGAGCCTCGATCTGTAACCGGGTCAACAGGTCGATTATCCATTGACCTAATTGCCAGACCTAAACTGTAACCAACCAAACCTTCTTATAAAAAATCAAGTATCCTAACCCGTTAAACCGCATAAATTAATATTCATATGTATTAATTAATTATTTAATAACTATCATTTTCTTTTATAAAAATTAGAAAGTAAATAGTTTTTTTAACTATTAAGATTATCTGATGATTTTTTATTTTGTATCCATATTTGTTTATTCACATCTTGATTGTTAATAACTTATTAACAATATTATTTTATAAGGTAAAAGAGTAAAATTGTAACTTTGATTCTTTTATATCCTACGATACGTAAATAATTTAAATAAGTATAATTTTTTTTATAAATCTATAATTTTTTTAATATAATAATCTCCGTGACGAACTATGAATTAGCGGTTCCAAACTATAAATTATAACTGTCTTGGACCATCAATGTTAGAGATCGATCCCTTAAGAATCATTGAATTGGCGTGAATAATCAACCCGTTGATTTTGAATCATGATTGGATCTAATTTAGAGTCAACCATAGGTGGGTTCACTATAGATACGAGTGGAATCTCCTTCCTGATTAACTTGAAGAAGTAAGTCAACGTCCAAATATAATCTGAAGGTATTATGTAAATCACACCTTTGAATGTAAAATATCCTAAGTTAAGGCTCTTAGATGACGTTTGATTAAATGATGAGAATGATTATGGGTATAGGTTTGATAGTAAGGTGGAATGAGAATGAGAATGGAAATAAAACCCACCTAGTTATATGAGTTTTATTGATTCCCAAAAATCTAGAAATCATTCCCAAATTGTCATTCCCAAATCCATAAATTAAACACTATCTTTTACTATCATTTCATTCCCTCATTCTCAAATCCATCAACCAAACACCCCCTTAATTTATGATTTCGTACTTGGCACTGACATCTCGTCTTCGTAAATCCTCTAGGAGAAGTCATGGAGAAACTACAGAGGGCATATAAAATGCAAGCATTCCTCACTCAATTTCCTCTACTTGACAATTCCTGAGGCTGTGTTTTCACTTGCATCGTTCCTCGCAAACCGGAAACTGTGATTTCATCTGAGTTACTGAAGAAACGCTCTTATATTTTGCTAGTTCATCGAGGATTTAAGAAAAGTGTATATGTATATGCAGATGTCCATACTTGCCTTACGATAGAAGGCTATGGAATTTTGTTTTCAGTGTCATTATGCAATCCATAACGATGAGCCCAAGAATATGTTCAATTGATTTGATGGGCCTTGTATGCCGATGGATCTTAAATAACGGATCACAGACTGCTACCCAGTTGAGAGGCAAAGAATGCGATCCCAGCGGCTCCTGTTGAGGATGCGTTTCGGGGCACGGGCAGATTGGTGCCACGTAGTAGATCCCAGCCGCGCGGACCCCACTTTTCCTCAATGAGAAGACGTCGTCTGGATCGTCCGATCGGTGAGGGAGTGGGTACAGGGATTCCCACCACGACGGCAACCTCGGGAATTAATAGAAGTCCTGTTATATAGATTCAATTTAATCGGCATTCAATAACTGGGTTTGATCCTTTCGCAGCTGGCGGGCCCCGCCTTGGTCCTTCCGCGTGAGTGGGGGAGAGCGTAGGGGGAGGCGAAATGGGGGCGAGGGGGCGGAGGAAGAAGGCGGTGGTGCGGCCGCGGGCGGAGGAAGACGCCGACTACCTGCAGTGGAAGTCTCGTATCCCGCTTATCTACGACTGGTTCACCAATCACAACCTGGCCTGGCCCTCGCTCTCCTGCCGGTTCGCACTCCCCCCAGTCTTTCCTCGTATCTGATTCATGTAGGGTTCCGATCGCTAAGGCTGTTCGCGATTCTTGGTGGAAACTTACCGCGTGCGTCTTGTCTATGTTTCGTTTTGAGGTTTTGTCGCTAGCTTTTTGTTGCTTAAACTCGCGGTTTTAAGAAATTTTTTTTTTCTACTTGCTGTAGACAAATTCAAACCTGGGTTGTCATGAGAGTTACTGGAGCTTCTCCTAGTAATATAATCACAGCCTCAGAGGGCGTGAGTTAGCATATAGATCATGAATACTAATACGGTAGGGACAAAAAAGAGGGTCATCTTAGGGAGGTGGTGGAGGAAAAGAGCTAAATATATTTCCAACAATTGTACTCCTATTGGTGCCATTATCATCAACATTATCGATGCACGTTAGTCTCAACTATGCTGACCGACTGACTGTATTGTAACCTGTTATTGAACATTATGTCACTAGTGAATTTAGATCAATTAGATCACTTGTCTTATTTTAGCTAGAGTTTTCTGTTTTTTGTCTATAGAATCTATTGATCACCTTTGTTAATGCCTCTACCATTTCAATCTAATTTTCCTCATTTTATCATTTGTTGGTGTTATACCTAATTCCTTTTGGATAATAATATTTCTTATTTTATTTTTTCTATTATTTACACATATTCCCTTCCATATATGCTTCCTTGAAAATTATCGCCAATATTCACCTTCATTAAAAAAAAGGAGGGTTTGAGGGCTATGATTGAACATCATTGAGATTAGCTTGTAAAGATGGATTGAGAATCTAGTTAAATACATGACGGAAGAATGTAGTGATCAAATGATCTAAGATTTGAGTTTCCTAAGTTTCAGGTGAGGATAGTGAGATTGATTCTCAGCAAATTTGCAATTGCTCTCCGGGGGGCTCTATACGGGAACCACCTCTTCCCTAATAATACGTAATTAGAATATTGATCTTAATGCAACACTCAGTCAATCCATTCTCCCTTTTTTAAAGATGAGAAGAACATTTTAGAGACTAGTACCTTTGGTACTGGTTGAATGGAAAAATGAAGCTGCTATAGAGAAGATTTATCTCATACATTTTGAGAACTAGGGGAGGCATAGTAGATGAGGTTCAACTGTCCATAGTTGAGGAGATGATCCCCTTCATCCGTTTCATCAAAGAGATCACCTAATGCAAGGCATGCAATACGGAGTGATAAGCTTGCTGTCTGGCATTGAGGAGGAGGTTAATACTTTGATTAACTATACCATTATAAAAACCCATCTTTGTCTTTGGAGTAGAGAAGCTAGGAATATCAAGGTTTCCAACATTCCCAGTTCACATATCTCCTAGTTCTTTCATTCCTCAACTCTTGAGGAGACAAGGAATCCTCAATTTTTTTTAATATTATTATTATATATAGAATATTCAATAGCAAAGGAAAAGGGACGCTAGCTGCCTATAATCACCTGTGAACTGTGCAAAGAGAAGTTGGATATCTGATGAGGTATGCAGTTGCATCTATCTGATGGGTAGGAGACAGAAAAAAACAAAGTATTTTTTGCTTATTTATTAAATGCTATAATAAAATAGCATATATAATAAAAAATGAATGTACTATCAATATGTTGTTAAATATATATTTTACCAATGAATGATTTGCATGGACATCTATCTGACTATCAATATTTTTTTCATGGACAAGCCACTGTGGCTTTTCACTCCATCCCCTTCAATAATTATGTTAGCACACCTCTGTTTGTTCTTAGATATTTAGTTGTTCCGTTATCTAAATTACAATATCCTAATAGTTTATCGTGTTCAGTTTGTTACTTATTCTCTTCTTATACTTGCATTTTGTTATCATCTGCTTATCATCTTTTTTTTTTTTTTGTATTTTTGGAGTGACTTAGTTAATGACAAATATTTAGTTTGATTGAATGATCACTTATCCCGAAAAGATTAAGTTGTTAGAAAACTACCAGTCTGTTCTATATTCCTGGAAACATTAACTCCTGGAGAATTATCCTTACTTGAAGTCCAAAATCTTTATTTTTTATATATATATTTTTTGCTGTAAGGTGGGGTCAGCAATTGGAACAAAAGACATACAAGAACAATCAACGTCTCTTCTTCTCTGAGCGGGCAAGTCTAATTTTTGCTAGTTTCCCTTGACATATATTTTTTGCAGTCTTTTTTTTTTAAAATAAAAAAATGTATTAGACATGGTATTTGTACAATAAATTTTTGAAGAGAGTCTCAGACCTTGATTTATGGCAGAAACTGTCTGCCTCTACTACCAAACTGGTGGCAGGCTTTTGATTTTTGCTAAATTTGTTCAAGTCCTTTGTGCACGTTGTTCGAAAGTTCTAGAAATTCACTTAGCTGTTGGCAAGTAGTTTCAGCAAATGTCTATTTATAGATACCTAACACTTCACTGATTCATTACATCTTATTCATATTATCTGAGTTCTACCTCAAGGTTGTAATAAGTTATTATCCAGTAGTTAACCTTGGGAACCTTTGTACTAAAGGTAGTCAAATTCTTTTCTTAAGATGGGCAGTCATTTTGGATAGTCAGTAAAAATAAGCAGACAGTTATTTTCTCAGGAAAATAAATCTGGACAGTGCTGGAACTTGAAAGAAAATTTTGCTGTTTCAACTCTAAATCAACATTCTATCATACCCTAGATAAGTTCATCGAAGTTCCAAGTTCTTTCATGCTTGGCGAATTAGTAACTTTTGTATCTGTAGCAATTTATCTTTGTGTGATAGCAATGTGTTATAGAATAAAACATCGTCTATATTATCTCAGAAAATTCTTTCAAATTTATTTTCTATCATTCAGACGGATGGGACTTATCCAAACACTCTTGTTGTTGCAAATTGTGAAGTTGTGAAACCAAGGGTTGCAACTGCAGAACATATATCTATGGTACTCTTTTGTTTGTTGGTTCTGTTCTTTTACATTTCTTTATAACACATGGTAGCTTCTTTGCAAAGAACCTATATTGTGTTTTATCTGCAAGTGTTTTGAGTATGATAGATTTCTATGATGATGTTTGAGTTGGTTTAACTTTATAATCCTCAATACATGCCGTTGAGTTGACTATGGTCAAACAGTTTGAAAAGCCTCTAAGGTCTCAAGTATACCTCTTGAGTCTTGATCCATGTTGCGGGAAAGAAAATCATGGAATTATTCCATCTAAGTAAATAGAGTTCAGAACTGTTTGATATTGAGAATGATTGCTGCATAAGTCGAAGGGTTTATTAGTTTTGAATTGCTGCATAAATTGAAGGGTACAGGAATGGGTATCAATTGTGTATTTGTGCGTCTATATAGTGCCACGCTAATATCATATTCATTGTAGTCCTGGTTCAGACATACTGAAAGATCTTGTCTAGTGCTTATGCAAAATAACTAATGTTTGTCTGCCATCTTTTATCCACCATGTCAAGCAGCACTATTAATTAATTACATTGTGACCACAATGTCCTAGTTCTGAAGCAACCAGTAGTTATTTTTATATTCCACTTGAAATATCTGCACATTTGAGATGTTGAAGGTCATATACTATGAATTTGTTTCTTTCTTCATCCCTTTTCCACTCCTATGTCCATGCTAAGTTGGTTTGGCTAGTTGATCTGTGTCAGGTTGTCAAATTATGTTTAATGTGATGAATGACTAATGTCGGACTTTGGAGTTGGACGAAGAAAATTATATCCCTTATCATATTCAAAACCCTAAAGGCATCTATATGTTACTGTGTTTTATCTCCTTTGTCCTTTATCATTTCTGTTTCTGATAGATTCTCAAGTTGGTTTCTCTTATTTTTTTAAAAAAGTTTTTGTCATGCAGTTTGATGAAGAGTCACAATCTCCCTATGTGAAAAGGATAAAAACAATTGTACACCCTGGTGAGGTAAAACACTTATTTCACAATGACAACTTTTCAATAACCTCTTATTATACCTTTATATTGTTCAAAAGTGATCTTTGGGTTTTCCTACCCACTTGCTATGATGGGCAGTCCACTCAGGCATGGTGTAGGGTGATGTCCATAAAATGTACTGCCAAGTTGTATTACAAAGTAACAATTAGCTAAACACACATTTTGATTTTTCAATTCATGGTATGATTTATAGCTAAATTCATAACACAAGTATTAAACAATCTTACTTTTTCTCATTGTTAATCTTTTTGTTTAGCTTGTGCATCTCATAATGAGTAGTGGCCCACCCATTTATTGTGTCAAATTACCTGTTCTCAAATAGACTGTGAATCATCCATCAGGTTCACACTCCATTTTTAAGTGGACTATTAGGTGTATTACAGGTCTGTATGCTTCCTGTTATCAGTGGTGGTCAATCCATCACCTGAGCTGACTATTCTGTTCTAAATGAACTGCTGATCATTCTTTCAGGGGCACACTTTTTATTAAGTGAACTACTCATCTGTATTCAACCCATTCTAAATTTGTCACTATCCACTTAGATGAAAAAATTGACTGATTACCTTGTTAGGCCTAACAACTGGTCTCTATGTGGAACCAAATTAGGGGTTACAATCTCCCCACCTTGACATCCACATCAAGGGCAATACCCAAATCATAATCTTGAACCATCCCTAGCCCTGAACGGGAGTATGCGAGTCTTAATGGTGGCTCCATGGTCACATAAGCAGATTTTTTAAGAAAAAACCTCATATCAAGGTCAATATCCAAATCATAATCTTGAACCATCCCTAATCCCTGTTTGGGAGTATGTGAGTCTTAATGGTGGCTCCATGGTAAGGTTTTTAAAGAAAAAACCTCACCATGTCTAGGATTAGGTTTGCTATGATACCTGTTATCATGATCCTCTTAGATGGGAGAACTAACCCATTAACTTGTCAGGCCCAACCACCACCTAAAATGTTTTAGTTCTAGTTCATAACTCGTCTAAGCTTATAAACCCCTATTATTCTCTCATACTGCTCCATATTGGATTAAACTCACTGTATTGGAGCTGTAAATGGACAAGGCTAGTTTCTGAATCCATGAATTGAACTGCTAATGCCATTTATGATGCCAATTTGGGACAAAGTAGTGTATTTGATTTCTGCTAACTTGCAGGTTAATAGAATCAGAGAATTTCCTCAGAATAGTAAAATTGTTGCAACACACACAGACAGTCCTGAAGTAGGTTCTTTGAACTTTTAGCCTAGGGTTATTTTCATTAATAGAATATCTAAAGTTAGGGTTGCTTATCTTTGATTTTCTGTAGGTATTTATTTGGGATGTTGATGCACAGCCTGATTGTGGTGATAGACTTGGGGATGCAGAATGCCAGCCAGATTTGGTTTATTTTTTCTTTCTACTGCATTTGTTTTTAAGTATTATTTTCTACAATTCTTTATTTAATAACAAGCTTATTCAAAGAGCAATATACACACAACGATTCTGTTTCATACTTAAACTAACGTATCACATGATTTTACATTATTTATCATTTTGTGCAAGAAGATACTTGTGACTCATTCTCTGGTTCTTGCAGATATTGAAAGGGCATCAAAGTAATGCAGAATATGCTCTTGCTATGTGCAATTCTGAACCTTTTGTACTTTCTGGAGGTCAAAACTATTCTTCTAGAAGTTTGATTCTTCAATATGTTGACAGCTTGATCACTTCTATTATCATTGGTTATGTTTGTACTTTCCATATTTCAGATTGTTTTCATATTTTATTTGGCAATTTAACAAATTAACCTTTTCCTTTAATACTTGAATGATACTTCTAGTAGGCCCACATTGTTTTGGAAAGGTCAATTTTTTTATTCAATTTCAATTTAGAAGTCTGGCAAACCAATAAAACGCAAGTAAACTGTACGGACATGTATATAGATTTGTGGTTGTTCACATAAATAAATAGTAGAAATAAATAGCTGATCACAAGAATAAACAATTGTGAACGCATAGTAGGAAATCCCTTAAATTATAATTAGAAAGATATCTTTAGGAATAATTAGTTTTCTATTATCTCTTCTTATTTCTTATTGTATCTATTGTAATTTTGCATATAATACTAGGTATTCCCATTCTGAAATGTAAGGAATTTCCATATCAATTCTTTCCACATGGTATCAAAGCATTAAGCCTTCATTGCTAATTCTCTTTTTATTTTCGACTTCTGCATTTCTTCATCATGGCCAATTTTGCATTTTCGGAGAATGTAACAGCGTAGAAATTGAGAAACTTCAAGAATTGTTGGGTTCTCTTGATAAACTGTTTGACACGTGCACTTTGACTCTCTCAAGTATTATTCCCTCACTCCCTTTTTGTATGAATACTTCAAACAATTTTTTTTGATAACTCATGGATATTAGACTCCGGTGCCACAACAACATGACTCCTAATTCTCAAATTTTCCATACTTATAACCCCAACCTAAGTATCAAAAAAATTATAGTAGCCAATTGATGTTTAATTACTATTGCTGGTATTGGAAATACTTACCCTACCCCTAGCCTTATCCTTAAAAACATCCTCCATATACCAAAATTGTCAGCCAACCTTGTTTCTGTTTAAAAATTAACTACTGAATTTTCATGCCATTTCCCCCCTTTATTGTGTTTTTTAAGATCATGATTCGGGGAGGAGGATTGGACTTGCTAAGAAATATAGTGACCATTACTACCTTGAATTCATTAAAAAAAAAAAAGGGCAGCTCGGTGCACGAAGCTCCCGCCATACGGGGTCCGGGGAAGGATCCATTGTACGCAACCTTACCCTGCTTTTTGCAAGAGGCTGTTTCCAGGATTCGAATCTGTGACCTTTTGGTCACATGGCAACAACTTTCCCGTTGCGCCAAGGCTCCCCTTCACTACCTTGAATTCATTAAGAAGAATAATTTGTCTTTGTTCTTTCACAGTTCTTCCAATAAAGATAACATTTGGTTATATCACAAACGTCTTGGTCATCCCACTTTTAGAGTTTTAAAAGTCATGTTTCCTCATCTTTTTCAAGGATTGGATGTTTCTAAATTTTAGTGTGATGTTTGTGAATTGGAAAAACATTCTTGGGTATCCTTTCCTATTAGCAATAAAAGAAGTTCTACTCCCCTTCAGTTAATTCATAGTGATATATGGGGTCCTTCTAATTTTTCCAATATTTGTAGGACTCGATGGTTTGTCTCCTTAATTGATGATTGCACATGGGTTATATGGTTGTTTCTCCTCAAATAAAAATTTTATGTTAGCATTATTATTCCTAATTTCCACTCAATGATTTAAAATCAATTTGAAGTGAAAATCAAAAGCTTTAGGACCAATAATGCTAGAGATTACTTCAATCAAATCTTGTCCTCCTATTTCCAATCCTTAGGGATTATTCATGATTCGTTTTGTCTTCATACACCCCAACATAATGGAATAACATAAATGAAAAATAGACATTTATTCAACACTACGCATGCCATTATTTTCCACAACAATGTCTTTAAATTCTATTGGGGAGAGGTTATCTTTAATGCCACATACATGATAAATAGACTTCCCTCATGTGCCTTAGATAACAAGAGTCTCATGCAACTCATTAACGATTTTTATCCTCATTTCCGAGCCACAAATGGAACTTACTCCTAGTTTTTTTAGGTGCACTGCTTTTATCCATATCTATAGTTTACTACGAGGTAAACTAGACCCTTGTACCATTCAATGTGTCTTCCTCGGATACTCACCCACTGAAAAAGGGTACAAGTGTTACCACCCTTCATCTCAAAAGTTTTACATCTTGACTGATGTTACCTTCTTTAAACGTACCTTGTTCTTCTCCAAGTCTTATCCTTTTGGGGAAATTTCAGTGATAGGAGATAGCTCTTCTGAGTTATTTGAACCCATTAATGCTCTTGATCTTCCTTCTATTCAAGTCCGTACCGAATCACCTTCTATTCCTATTCCATCTAGTGAGTCACCTCCATCTTCCTTTCCATCCAGTGTTTCTTGTGATACTCCAAGTATTCCTCAAGTGTATTCAACGAGAAAGGCCCCTCCAGAAGCTATACAAGTCCAAGAACCTCAACCACAAACCTCCGACCTTGATACTAGGATCATGGTAAGATCTGACCCACCTTTACAACCTATTGAATCATCCACTGACCTAACAGATAGTCTTTACCTTCCTATTATGGTTAGAAAAAGTACTAGAGAATGCACCAAACACCCTCTCTACCCTCTATCTCACTATGGTACTCCTAAACGTCTATCACCAACCCACAAAAGATTCATTGTGAGTCTAAATATCATGACTATTCTCGATACTGTTTTTGAGGCATTGTCAAAAAGGGAATGGAGGGATGCCATGAGGGAGGAAATGGATGCATTAGAAAAGGATAAGACATGGGAGGTTGTTGAGAAGCCAAAGGGGAAGAACATTGTTGATTGTAAGTGGATTTTCATCCTAAAATACAAAGCAGATGGATCTCTTGAGAGATATAAAGGTAGGTTGGTGGCAAAAGGTTATGCTCAGACTTATGGAGTAGATTATCAGCAGACCTTTGCTCCAGTTGCAAAAATGAATGCTGTCAGAGTTCTATTATCTTTGGCTGCATACTTTAACTGACAACTCCTATAGTATGATGTGAAGAATACATTTCTTCATAGTAATTTAGATGAAATTTATATGAACCTCCCATCAAGATTTGCAAGGGATATTGGTGACTGAGTATGTAAATTGAAAGACTCTTTATGGTCTAAAACAATCTCCTAGCGCATGGTTTGGAAGATTTGCAAACGTCACGAAGAAGTCTGGGTATAACCAAAGCCAAGTGGACCATACTATCTTCGTTAAGCACTCAAGGGAATGTGATGACTCTTCTAGTTTATGTAGATGATATCATTATAACTAGAAATGATAAAAAAGGAAAAAACATGTTCTAAAGCAGAAATTGATAGAGGAGTTTAAAATAAAGGAACAGGGCAAAGTACTTTCTTGGTATTAAGGTAGCATGCTCTACCAAAGGAATTTTTATTTGACTGATCTGTTAGCTGAAACAAGGAAGATTGGGTGTAAGCCGATTTCTTGTCCAATAGATCCAAATCATAAGATAGGAGAAGCTAAGGAAGAATCAACTGTCGACAAAAGGTTGTATCCGAGGTTGGTAGAATCATATGCCTTGCTCACACTCATCCAGACATAGCATATGTTGAGAGTGTAATCAACCAATTCATGCATAATCCAAGAGAATCTCACGTTTAAGCTATTTACCGAGTATTACATTACTTGAAAGACACTCAAAAAGGGAATTTTATTCAAGAGAAATGAGACACTAGCTTTAGAAGCTTACATAGATGCAGACTATGCCGGTTCTATAGTGGATAGAAGATCAACTATAAGATATTGTACTTTTCTTGGTGGTAATCTGGTGATATGGAGGAGTAAGAAGCAAAATATGGTGGCAAGATCACATGATCAGAATTTAGTGTCATTGCTCAAGGATTATGTGAACTACTTTAGTTGAAGAATATTCTTGATGATTTGAAAATCAAATGAGAATGTCCCATGAAACTTTATTGTGACAATAAGTCAGCTATCAATATTGTTCATTATCCTATTCAACATGATAGAACTAAGCATATTGAAATTGATAATCATTTCATCAAAGAAAAAATTGGAAGAAGTTTTAGTGTGTATGCAAGGTTCCAAAATTCGCTAGGCACTAGTCGGGCGCGAAGCCAACGCCTAGTGCCTAGGCTGCCTAGGTGGGGACTAGGCGCCACTAGACGGATTCCACGGTATCAACATAAATTACATAATAAATCACATACTATAACTCCAACACAATAGCATCAAATTTAAAATGAGTTCAAAATTACACAACTAATAAAATATCATATATTTTTTCTACTTCTCCATAATTTTCAACAACTTATTCTTCATCGGGCACAAATTCAATATCGTCATTGTGATGATCCTCTTCTTCTTTGGATGCAAAATCATCCTCGTAAAGTTCTCACTAGAGCTTCTTCGAGGTTGTAGATTTTTATCTGCTCCACTTGCTTCATCAACCATTTGCCATGTGAGCTCGGAACATAGTTCAACTTCATCATCTTCCCCACCATTCACAATCCAATCTTGTGCATTTGAAGCATCTTTTGCAAGAAGGACATCGACTTTCCTTTCTTTTTCCCTTTTTTATTTGTTCAACAATTTAACATTAAATTGGATAAATATTATATTGTTCAATCTGTTAACATCCGACCTATTTCTTTTCTTTGCATGAATCTTGAACAAAAAGAGAGAGAGTAAATATTATAGTTAGTAATATGAATATAAACTTTAAAAATTAATACTTTATTTTAATTAAAGACTTAAAAGTTTAAAACTTATTCCTTCAAATGCATGCCAATTTCTTTTACACCTAGATAAACTTATAGTTAATGAAAGTATCCTCAATGTCATTTTTAGTAAGTTGATTGTGTGAGCACCGTATGTACTCCACCATGCATATGGATTAAATATATTAATCATTTTTTTTCATATGCTTTTGTTGTCAATGTTTTTCCAAATAACCTAGTCTTGTCTCTATATTTTGTAAATTCTTTATTAATAATTGTATCTTGTAGATCTAACTCATTGGCATGTAAAATTTTCATGGATTCAAAAATCCCCATCGCGACCTCCTCATAAAGAGCAATAGAACTATTTTTATAGTAAAAATAGGGATTCAACAAAAAGACAGTGGTATGCAATGATATGTCAAGTCTATCCTTCATTTTTGACTCAATAATTACTATGATAGGTTGATAATTTGATTCCACGTTGTTCAAGGCCATCTTGATTTCTTTAGCTTGAAGAAGCTCCTTATATATAAACTCCATCGATGACTTTCTATCTCTATCTACCAATTGAAGAACTCTTACCAAAGTAGTAAATATATTCAAACAAAGAGTCACACCATTCCAAAAACCTATGCTCATTATAGTGGAGTAAGCCAGTTTTCCTTTGTTTTTGATCATTTACATTTCTCCCACATATCACTTGTAAACATGACCCTTAAACTAGATTTTTTTCAATCAAACTTTGCAATGTCAGGAAATTTGATGCAAACTTGGTCGGACTATGTCTCTCTTCTTTGTGAAACTTCTCATCAATGACAAAGTTAGGGTAAGCATAAATGAAAATAGTAAAAGACTTGTATTGCTCAATAACCTTTTTATATCGTGGAAGCTTGCCAATACTCTCAAATATAAGATTAACCGTGTGAGTTGCACATGAACTTCAAAAGATCCCAGGTCGTTTTTCTCTCATCAATTTAGTCATATTGTTGGCGGCGTTATATTACAATTTGAACAATATTCTAAGTTTTTACTTGTTCAACACACTTGTCAACATACTCAAAAATAAGTCCAACTAGATGTGTTTTGTGTGAAGACTCCTTAGACTCTAAAAGTAGTACCCTCCTTGCAATTAGCACACAAATTTAAGATGTTTCTTTTTTTTTTATCACTCCATGCATCTATTATGATCGAGCACCCATTCTTTGCTCATTCTTCATACTTCTTCAATAGTTGTTTTGTTTTTCCAACTTCGGCTTTGGCTCCCTATGTTGATATTGAGTTGAAGGCTTGAATCCTGGTCCAAATTAATCCACTGACTCCATTAGTTGCTTGAAGCTATCATTATCAACAACATTGAATTATATTCCATTTTCATAAACTCATTTTCCAATATATTGTTGAAGTTCTCTCTTTGAAAAGAACCTCATTTATATTTTTTTTGGTGAAGTACTTTACTCTCACTTAAATGTACATTTTTTGGGGCAATTACCGATGTATATCTATCCATGGGGCCAAGTGAAAGAGGTTTTTTAATTCCATCTATCCCTTCAATTTCAGGACCTTCGTTTAGAGAAATAGTCACCTCTGCTTTACAACTTTGTTCTTCGATTATTTTGTTCTTTTTTCATTTCCTCCCTTATAAAATAGTCTGTTTGCACTTATTTTTATCTTCTTGAGATACTTTTCGATGACCAGATACATTTTCAGGTATATTTCTTATGTGCTCCCTGATCCTATACACTCTAACATCGTTTTTCTACACAATTTGTATGTAATTTTATTGTGGTTCTTAGGATCAATCAACATCCCAAACTCTAATCCTGTCATTTGACTTTCTTCCCAGAATCCTAGATTGGGTTGAGTGACAGATGCTATCAAAGATGAATTGCTTGTCATTGTGATAATCTGAAAAGTGATTTAAGAATAAATTTAGAAAATTTGGAATTATTAACAAATAGAACAAAATTATATATAAAAGAATTAAGATATAATTATGTATAAAATATTAAGATATAATTATATGGTATAAAATAACATTAACAAATTTGAAAATATATATGTTTTATATCTTTAATTAATAAAATTTATTAGAATTTTAAAGAATTTTTAAAATTATAAATATATTTTTTAAATTAATAATATTTATTAGAAGTTTTTAAATTTTAAATATATTTTTTATATATTTAAATTTGATTTATATAAATTAATAATATTTATTAGAATTTTTAAATTTTTAAATTTATTTTTTTAATTTTTTTATTGGGATAATTTTATTAGGCTCTATAAAAGCGTATTGGAACTATCTCAGTTTGGAGTTGTTTGAATTAATTAAATAAAATCTTTATGTATAGTAGCCGCGGGAGGACTTGTGACGCGAATGCCACTGGTTGCTACTGGCGCGTTGCAGGACGCATTTGGCAGAGCTGGAAGCGTCGTCGAATGTGTTCGGTGATGCCGAAAGCATCGTGGGACGGCGCCGGACGTGTTCGGCGACACTTTCTGTAGGTGCGGACGCATCTTGTGACACTTTTGGCAGCTGCGGACGCCTCCTACGACGCGTTCGTAGCCACCAGAGACGGCCCGCGATGTCCGCGATGTTGGAAAACTTCGTCCTTAAAAAATTAACAGAAAAAATAAACTTTCGATGGTCGAAGAGAGGAGGCGAATCCATAGTGGTGAGAAGATGAAGAGGCAGATCGATGATTTAGGACTTTAATTGGTAGGACAAACCCTGATAAATTATCAGGCTTTTAAACTTGAAAGCTTAAACGTCACCGCGTCCGCCTCACAGTGTACAACAGTGCACAAGGTGGCACAGGGCCGCCTAGGTTGGCCTCCTTCCACCTTTTCGGTGCGGCTGGCAGCAGCCTAGCACCTAGGCGGCCGCCTAAACCGAAATTTAGGACATTTTATATGTCATATATCTCTTCAATTAGTTGATGTGCTAACAAAGGGATTGAACAATTTTAGATTTCACGATCTTATAGTTAAGTTGGGAATGGCTAACATCTATTCCTCAACTTGAGGGGGTGTGCCGAACAACTATGAATAACTTGTACTAAAATAGTAGAATAGCCGTTCACAAGAATAAACATTTGTGAACACAAAGTTGGAAATCCCTTACATTAAGGGGTTTAATTAGAAAGATATCTTTAGGAATAATTAATTTTCTATTCTCTCTTCTAATTTCTTATTTTATCTATTGTAATTTTGTATTACCATTCTGAAATGTAAGTAATTTCCACATCAATTCTTTCTGTGGGATGGATTATTGTGGAGTTATTAAATTTGAATGTACTATCTGACGACATTTTTGCCACTAACAAATTCAGATGTATCTTTTTTCTCTGCCTAATACTAACCAAATTGTATGGTTTGGTTCAGTTTTTTTTAAGTTTTGAAATATTCAAATTGATAATTTTGATTTAGTTGAAATTGAACCTTGGCAGTTATAATTTGCTTGCTTCGAAACCTCTATAGGCAGTGAGTTATCTCCCTACTCTGTACATATTTTAATGCATAGAGAATATGTTTGCAGGGAAGGACAAATTAGTTGTTTTGTGGTGTATAAATGATCATGTATCTTCTTTATTAAATTCTGCATCGACTGCTTGCCTGGGATTGTCGAATGGAAGCCTTAACTATAATCACTCTAAGGGGGCTACAAATTTGAAGGCATCTTGCACTCCCACAGTTGCACCCAGAGCCATGTTCCATGGGCATGTGGATACTGTTGAAGATGTTCAGTTCTGCCCTTTAAGGTGATTGAACAATTTCTGAGTTGTTTAACTACGTGTTTTTAATGCACAGCCCTGGTGATTCTTTTTTCATTCTTTAAGTCCACAGGAATTTTGTAGCGTTGGTGATGATTCTTGCCTGATCCTGTGGGATGCTCGTGTTGGGACCAATCCCGCTCTTAAGGTTCTAGTGTTAATTTTTTATTTGTCATTTACGTGTACCTTAGATGGTTTTCATAGTGAATAATATTTCTTCAGTTTTGTGGGACTTGGACATCAGCTTCATGTAATCACTATGTTTGAGAAAATTGACTCTTCCTCTCTTTAGTCTTGGCTTGAAAATACTCTTGTAGCAGGGTAAATCACATAACTTCTTCACTGATTTCATCTGATTATTTTATGCATAGGTCTTACCCTATTTATTTCTTTTTTTCATATCTTCGTTGTTATGCGCTTCATAGTGTAGGGATTCCTCTTTTATTTCTTATGCATGACATTATGTTTTTTAAATTTATTTACGAATGTTGTATCTTGACACTTGATTCAGCTATAGCTAATTGCTATCTGGATAATTGGAATTTAATTAGGAATCTGATATTGTATGCTGGTGGTTCTCTACTGTTCCTTTCTGGGGTATCATGAGTATTTAGTCTGTTCTGTTTTCTGATTCCTAAATTTTTTTCCATTTAACAGGTTGAAAGGGCTCATGATGGTGACATTAACTGTGTTGATTGGAACCCTTTTGATGTAAATCTTCTCTTAACTGGGTATATCAGGCCAAACTGTTAATGTTAATTACATTCCACTTTTGTTTTCAAATTATCAAAGGTGTTCCACTGTGCTCAATTGTCCATAAGTGCTCGTCATCTTTCACTGTTAAAAGATGCCAGTTTTGTTGTGTAATACTTTTTCATTGTAGGTCTGCAGACTCCTCTGTTAAAATGTTTGATCGGCGATGTATGACTACTGGAGGTATCGGGTCATCTGTGCATACATTTCAACATCATAGAGCTGCTGTTCTTTGTGTGCAGGCATAAGTTTTTCCTTTATTTAGTCTTTTGTCTGGAAATTTTTGGTCATTAAAATGAAATGCCATCCTATTTCTATTTTATTTCTTCAGTGGTGTCCAGATAAATCAACAGTTTTTGGAAGTGCTGGAGAGGATAATTTCCTCAACATTTGGGACCATGCAAAGGTATTTAACTGCTAAATTTCATTCCTATGTTAAGGGTTAACACTCATGTCTTTTCCTTATTAACCATTATATGATAGTAATTCTGTAAACATGGAATGAACATTGCAATATTGAGGCTAGTTTGCATGGGAAAATATACTATGTTTATAAATGAATTCATATTAGTTTTTTTTTGTACATTTCCTATGAGATAGATGTTTAGAGCTAGCCTGTTATTTGCTTTTTATCTTATGCTTAAATGTACAGTCTGATATTGATTTAAATTATGAAAATGTAGCAATAGTGTTTAGCTAATCTATACCTTGTAGTGGGTTTCATGTAAAGCTGATTAGAACTTTACATTTTGTTTGACAACTAATCCTGTCACATCTACCTAGAGAGTTGGCAAGTTAGTTTTCCTCATTATTTCCTTTGAATTTCTGAGCCCCTTTATTCTAAATTGATGTGATTGAATCTAACACGTGACAGTGTGGTTTTTGAATCATAATGATTGAAATTGGTTTAATTTCACCATTTACTGTGATTTCTATCCACTTAAAAATTGTTTGTAGGTCATTTTAGATGTGATCTAGATTAGCACTGGATTCTACAATGATGATTGAACTAGAAGAGTTGATTCCAATGCTATCATGTTTTCATGTTTGGCCTTCTACTAGTGCTCAGATTTTTTTGTTTTCCTTTATTCATCTGGGTTGATCTGGTTCTACTAATCATGATTTTTTTATGGATACAATATTTGTTTTCGAGAAAGAAGGCAAGATATTCTTACAGATAATATTTATTTTCAATAAATTTGGAAGACTATTGTATCTCATTCCATGCAATTTTGAAGAAATTCTAACCTTTTCCATCTGTCTGCTTAAAGTTTTGCATTTTAGTGAGTATACTCTTTTTTCTAGGTTGGTGCTAGTGATGAATATTCTAGACCTCCAGGTTTATTCTTTCAACATGCTGGGCACAGGTACAAATTATTATGTTCATCTCCTTTTTAGCTCAATACCAGTTTTAGCTAGGTCAGAAAATTTGAATTGTTTATAGCTGTCATCTCTGTTTCTTCTACTGTTATTTTGTGTGTTCAGCTATTGTATTAATATAAGACATTGTATGCTCTCTTTTGTTTATTTGATTAATTCATTATTTTTTTGGTATAATTCTAAACTATTGGTGTTTTTCTACTCTTGGCATCAAAGTCTGGCCATCACATGGTTTTAGACAATCCCCTTTAGTCCCCAAAAGCCTGTTGTTTGGGGTTAGACCGAAACATTTGATACTGTCCAGGTCAAACACGGCTTTTAGTAAGGTTTTAAATAAAGTATATGCCGGGTATGCGAATTATCAACCCACTAAATAGCAACATATGCAGGGGCATTTGCAATCTTAGCATATTATTTTTTTAATTGATAAAAATACATAAGGTATAGATAACAATGTACATTGATTGAACTATCTAATACATACTGATATCCAGTGAAGGTGCATATGGAACAAGTTATGGGGTGTATAAGTTGTGTATTCAACTTTACTAATAGACAATAAGATAAACACAAACACGACCATGACCATGGATGACTGTAATACTATTATCGATTTTTGCAAAGAGAAAGCATAGAGTCAGCCTTTATAGAATTTATATGGTTCAGTTCTTTGTTCTCGACGCAAATCTCTGAATCACACTTGATGAGCTGAACAATACTTGGGAAGTGGTACAGTCAGTGTGGAGAAGGTTGGAAATCTGCTGGCGAGGTAGAAAGGAAATATTATTGCAGGAGTTAAGTCACTAAGAGGAATTTTTTTGGGGTCCTTTGGATCAGTAATGATAGTAGTCTGTTGATATTGATTATAGCTTCACATAGTGCTATGTTCTTTAGTGCACTTGAGAACATTCCTTCCTGAGATTAGGCCAATCACTCATGTTACTCAAGTTTCACTTTAATGCATATTAGTTCTAAGTAGGGGTGTAAATGAACCAAGCCGCTCGCGAGCTATTCGAAGCTCGATTCGATAAAAATTCGTTTGAGCTCGTTTAATGAGGCTCGTTAAGATAAACAAACTAAGCTCAAGCTTCACAATATTCGGCTCGTTAGCTCGTGAACACGTTCGTTAAGCTCATTAAGCAACTTTTAAATAAAAAAAAATAATAGTTTTGATATTAAATTTATATATTTTACTGTAAGGCCCCGGCCCGGGCGGCCCCACCTAGACCGAACCGGGAACGCCACCTGGAATTGGCCATCGGGTTGACGACTAGCTCCACAAATCACCGAAGGTCCTTTCAGCGTGCTTTGTCCTCACTCGCACGCACCCTGGGAAACTTCCCAAGAGGTCACCCATCCTAAGATTTCTCCAAGCCAAGCATGCTTAACTTTGGAGTTCTTAAGTTTGGGCTTCCGAAAAGGAAGGTGCGCCTTGGTGATATGAATAGTACCATCTAACTTGTTAAGCCATACTTAACTAGAATCTCAGAACCGGGGTATTACAATCACCCCCACTTAAAGACACAACGTCCTCGTTGTGTAACCACGAATCATACCACAAACAAATCCCAGAATCTCCCTCGCTAGGTGGTGCCCTAGGTGCTCCTACCACAGGCGCACTCACGGTCGCAAGGTCGCTCTGGTACCATCTGTAACGCCCCGGCCCGGGCGGCCCCACCCAGACCGAATCGGGAACGCCACCCGGAATTGGCTATCGGATTGATGACTAGCTCCACAAATCACCGAAGGTCCTTTCAGCGTGCTTTGTCCTCACTCGCACATACCCTGGGAAACTTCCCAAGAGGTCACCCATCCTAAGATTTCTCCAAGCCAAGCACGCTTAACTTTGGAGTTCTTAAGTTTGGACTTCCGAAAAGGAAGGTGCACTTTGGTGATATGGATAGTACCATCTAATCTTTTAAGCCATACTTAACTAGAATCTCAGAATCGGGGTATTATATTTACACTCTACTTATGAAAAATATAGACAAATATATTAAATTTATTTATTAGAATAAAATTATAAATTTTAATAATAATATTATAATTTTATTTAAATATATAATTTAGTTTTTAATGAATATTTAAATTTATGATTTATATTTATTAAGCTCGTTTAGGCTCGATAAAAGTTCGAATAAACTCGTGAGCCATGAATATATTCGTTAAATAAAGCTCGAGCTCGGCTCGATTATAAACGAGCCAAGTTCAAATATTTAAGAGTTTGGCTCGGTTCGGTTCGATTACACCCCTAGTTCTAAGCTGGAGTAAAAATAATCCATTCAATCCCGAAAGAATCATAACCATCTTTATGTCAATTGTAATGTATATATATTTTCTCACTATGTCAAAAAAAATACTAAAAAATCTAGGCTAACTAAGGTTAGGAATTGCTTTGGTGAATTATCAAATTGTGAATCGTCAAATTCAGATAGAGATTATTAAAGATCTTAAAAATAATTCTACTTTACTCAGAATAGTTTTGTATCTAAAAATATATACCATAACATAATAGTTTATTTAATAGCCTGATAGAACAGATATGTTAAAAAAGAGTGGGATGTGAATACCAAAATTGAACCCTCAAATTATATATTAAAATTTGGGACAAAATTGATGAGGCAAATATTAACTATCTCACATATGGGGTAGAGATTGAAAAGTTAGAATATTTTATTAATCAAAAGCTGAATAATACAAAGAGACACTATATATTTATAGACCCAATATCAGCTAAACTAGGAAAGGAATACTTCTGATTGGAAAACACTACCGAATCAAAAGAACTTTTACCATGCTAAAAGATATTAATTTTAACCAAATTAAAAGATATAAACACCTAAAGAACAATTATTGAAAGGAATTACAAATTTAATTTTAACTGATGCCTATTTTTCATTTCCATCACTTAATTTCACATCTCCAATTGAACTCTCTCACTCGATTTTTAGCAATATGGAATAAGCTGTTAATTCATATTAAAAAAAACATAAGTTCATTCTTCTATTGTAGACAATATATAAATTGTTGGTATTTCATTCCATCAAGAAATGAAGGACAATGAGCAATAGAAAACTTCCTCGTTAAATCAAATTATTGATGTCAAATGGACAACTTAGACAGGACATCACTTCTAAGGCATTAATGATGCTGATCCTATTGTCATTCAGTGTGATAAGATTTATTCTTCTATATCATTATTTATTAGGTATAGACTTCTCATTGACTATTGTTTGGCTCTGACTCTCTCATACACTTGTCAAGAATGTGCGCTTTAATATTGGTTTAATTTATTGTATATTGGGTTTAATTTAAGTTCTTAATGAATTATATTTTGTTTTAGTTGGTTAAATTTAATTTGTAATGAGTTTTATATCTTATTTGTAGAATGTATAAAATAAGATTTGTAATAAGTTTCACAATGAAACATATTGAATTGAACCAAATTGTATGATACAAATGATGATTCTGATAACTATTAGCATGCAATGGTGTCCAAGCTTGATGGTCCCAAAAGGGGAAATCAATTTCTTCTTGTCCTGATGTCCAAAGTGAGGGTGTAACGTTTTAACAGGGATAAAGTTGTGGATTTCCATTGGTGTGAAACTGAACCATGGACAATAGCCAGTGTTTCTGATGACTGTGCCAGGGTCAATGGTGGTGGGACTCTACAGGTAAATTGTTGCTGTCGCATAAACCAAAATGGCATATGCAAAGATGCTAATCAATCAAATGTCTGACATTGAAGCAGCTGTATGATTGTTTAATTCTGAAATTTTGATTTTACAGTTGTGGCGCATGAGTGATTTTATCTACAGGCCCATGGAAGAAGTTTTGGCAGAGTTAGAGACTATCAAAGAACAAATCTGCTATTCAACCGAGGCATGAATGTATGATTATGTTCTTTTCATTCCTTTTTCCCTCCTTTATTCTCTGAGAACATGAGGTAAATTATTTAGATTTTATTTTCTTAGGAAATGAACTCTAAATTGGCTTAGTAGAGGTAACTTCGAATCAGTTCCACTCGAACCAAGTGTCATGATAATCCATTTACCAGGCATTTATGATACAAAACTTTGGTTCCACAGTTTCACGTTTGATAAAACTATAGTGAAAAACAATTATTCTATTTGAAGTTTACGATAAGTTTGTGATAGAAATATATTTGACTGAAATTGAGTAAAATAGTCTGATTGATAAAAAGGTATTAAGGCATTTACAATTCACTACTAAGTGATTATTTATTACTTTCGATATTAATTTCATTAAGAAAAAACACTCGCTATTAAAGGTGGGAGAGGAGGAAAAGGACGATAGAGGCGGAGAGGACATTGTGGAATTTTTCGGTTTCTCTTTCATCAAATTTGTCTAATTAGAAGTTTGGAGATAGAGGATGAGAAAAATGGTAAAAGCTGCCAGTTTTTCTTATTTAAAAGCTGCCGTTTCTTTTATTTGGTCACTGTCAGCGATCCGCCACAATAGGTTGTCAACTATTGGCCACCATCAAATTCTCAAGCCCATCAATTTTCAAGTTCAAAGAGATTCTTCTAGTTCAGAGATATGCACAAGTTCAGTTAAAGTTTTGCCTACTCTTTTGATCTTTATTTTACAACATTTTTTTAAAAAATGTTTTTGGCATGCATTCAAACAGACTAGAAAATCTCAATAAATGGCATTACATATAACCTTACAACAATATCCACAATCAATCGACGGAAAAGTAAATCAGAGAAATTAAAACAACTTCTGCTTAATTTTACAAATAATATATTTCTTCCAATCTTCTCTTTGTTTTGGTAGGGTTTTAATCTTATCTGTTTCTTGAATCTACTGCCCATTTCATGGTGTATGTAGTAATTGTCGAAGGGATTAGGGTTTAGGAGATGGTCCACTTCCAGATCTTGATACGGAGCTTGACCTTGCAGGCGGCATTCGAAGAGGACGCCGTCGCCGCTGCCTTCCCCGTCGGCACCGCCACGTCGATGCCGGAGCACTGCACCTTGACCCCGATCCTCTTCGTCTTCAGATTCCCGATCTTAACCCCCACGTTCGTGTCCACATCGATTTCCAGAGACAGCCTTGTCCTTCCCCTCAGATCCCGCGTCGCCGCAGAGTTCAGCGTCTGGCCGCTGCCAGCGGCCAGCGTGGCGGAGAGCAGAGTCGTGTTCTTCTCCCCCTGGCGAAAGGCGGGGAAGGACCCGTCGCCGACGTCGACCCCACCGGAGAAGACGGAGACGGAGGAGGGGTCGTAGAGGAAGACGAGCTTGCGATTAGGGTTTCTGGCTGTGACGTTGAGATCGAGGCGGGAGGAGAGCCGGCCTCCGGCGGAGACGTTGAAGGCGGCGAGGCGGAGGGCGGAGACAGCGAAGGCGGGGCGTTGGGGGCGGTAGATGAAGTAGAAGACGCCGAAGGAAGCGGCGCTGAGGAGAATGAGGAGGAAGAGAATGAGGGTGAACCAGAGGCAGCAGGAGCAGCAGCAGCTCCGCCGCCAGCGGCGGCGCGGGGGAGGAGGAGGCTTGCGGGGTTGGGGTCGATAGACCGGGAGCGGGCCGCCCTTAGACGGCGGAGCTCCGGTGGCTGCCGCCTGGGGAGGCTGTGCGGTGGGCTTGGCGGAAGGGTGGACTCGCTCCGCCATTGATGCCCTCCCTCCTCGATCTGCCGCCATTGATCACCTTTCGAGCAAGATCTATAAGAGAGAAGGGATGCGGCCCAGCTTCCTTCACCGCCGTCGGATTGTCATCCAACGGGTTAGACTCATGCTTCGTGAACTGACGAAATACGTTGGGACGTCTACGTTGCAGAAATAAAAAACTGTCAAATCTCACGGTAGTTTCCTTCACTGACGAAAGGCCTCTGGCATTTCTTTCTTTTATAAAAATTATTAAATTGACGCTCTATCATAATTTTTTTTTATGTGTACGAATATTTTTATTTTTAATATTATTGTAATAAATACGATTAACTATTATAATATATAATATTAATGATTCTGTAGCTGTTGATATAATAGTATTATAGTAAATATTTAATAGTGATTACAATTGTATAATAGTTAAATAGTAATTTTAATAAAGTTAATAAAGAGTATTTTGATATAATATTATTTAGGTTTAAAATTTAAAATTTAAATCTAATTCTAATTTATAATTATTTTAAAATAATTTTGATAAACTTTAAATAATTTGTAAGAATTTCCTACAACACCAATTATATAAAATATTTAATTTTTAATTTTGTTTTGAAAAAACGTCTTTTTGACACTTTATATAATTGAGACTGCCTTTTTTTCTCAAATAAAATCTATTTCGATCATTACAATCGTTCCCAATATATTCGCTTAGAAAATTTAAACAAAATTGGAAGAATTTTTCTATTCCCAAGCGATTTTTTCCACGAAGTTTGGTTTCTTGCAAATTATTTTTTAAAAAAATGAATCTGGAATATTATTTTTTTTGGTTGAGCTAAACTTAATATAACCTATTATTGTTACATATTTTTATTCTTAAGACAAGACTTCAATTTTTTATTAGTAATTTCTAGTGCACAAATTGTAAAATAATAATAATAATAATAATAATAATAATAATAATAATAATAATAATAATAATAATGTTTGATAGTGAAGTATAAGATAACTACATTCAATTAATTATCCTTTAGCAAACTTTCTTCCGTCTGATGACAAAATTAATTATTTAACACAGCACTTTGTCTCGATCATCTCTTTGTTTTTTAATAAATTAAATTATTGCAATTTGTAAATGTGACATTAATAGTTCTCCTACTGAGAAATATAATTTATTCTTTGCATGTTAATTATTGTGCCAAAAAAGTCAGGAATCTTTAAAAAAAACCATTTTTGTTCAGTCATCTCCATCATCCCGTCAAGTAAAATGTTAATTAAATGTCATGTTTTTAGATATACTAAACTAATTTTTTTCTCTTTATTTTTGTGAATAATAATTTAAGATAGTTGGATGCACAAAGATTGATTTTAGGGAATAATCTATTGTATAGTCTTATCTTAAATTCTAAGAGACTGTTTTTATGACTTAAACTTGTGATCATCATGTTATATGATAATTTTTATCATTACGTGAAAGATAATTAAAGATCTTTAAACATGCTTGAGAAATAAGCATAATTTGGAGGATTAAAGCCAAGACCTTACAATAAGGGTGAACATTCAAGATCAAAATTAGCAAAGAATTAATAAATTCTTTCAATTTAATATTGTTAGTTGACATGGAAAATAAGATAACATTTTAGTTCAATTGGAAAAAAAAAATAAAAAATGAATAAATTATTAATATGTATCATAAATCATAAAATAATAGACTAGATAACACTGAATGTTAAATGATCTGTTTAATTTTATAAAAATTTTCTATCGATCATCAAATTAAATTAGATAACGTTCGTGACAAGTGGCTCAGATACCTAACATTCTATGATTGAGCACTTTAATTAGAAGGAAAAATTTTATAAATATATTATAATTAAAAATCGAATTATAAATATCTGAATAAAACTTGGGAAGTATTATAAATCTTAAAGAACATAGCAGAGTGATTAAATACAATAATATTAATGCTTGAAGTGGCATAATAAGTCAACAATATAAAAAGATGTATTTCAAAAAAAAAAATTCGGTGTGTTTTAAAAATACTATGATTTAAAAAAAAATCATATTGATTATTGGATGAATCAGAAAAACAAGCTAAACTTCATCAACAATTTCCTAATACTGTGAACCAGAATGCTACTTTGCTAGATTTGAAAAAAAAATATATATAAAAGATTAAATTAGATTTGAAAAACATTTTTGAAAAATGATGCTAAATTTATATATTAAACTATTAAGATAATCATTTGTATAATTTTTTTTAGTTGATATCGTTCTAAATATTACTAAAATATTATAAATATATTAAATAAAAAAAATTAATGAACCAATGATTCATTTGTTAATCATTGTCCACCCTATAACCGGTCCATATAGAGACAGGCAGGTTACGGGTTGGGTCTGTTGACCCAGCTTTAAGTCGGATCCGATTTAGACTTGGCCCGTGGTCAGGTCTAGCTAGATTGAGCTTAACCTTAATTCAATTGAAAAAAATTAGGATTGACATAGTTATTCGAATATTAAATTTATAACAGGTGCTCATAATTTAAGGGCTAAGTGAAGAGAACATGTGCTTAAGCAAAAGCTAAATTATTTATTAGATTATTTGGTTGGAGTAATTGACCTTTGGTCAAAGTTGATGAAGTTTGAATTGACTCAGTTAGCTTGAGTTGGGTTTTGATTTTTTTATTATTATGTCTATTAACGAGAGTAAGATATCAAGTAGAAAGAAAGTTGATTGAAGATGAAAATTGTTGGGGCAATCAACTCGAGTTAAGTTAACCAAAATTGATTTGGACATGGATGGTTGAGCGGGAAATCAAGTAGGTTAAGATTGACTGGCTATTTGATAATAGAGAAATGTAAGTGGGTCATGGTTGATCAGACACTTACCAACCTAAAGTTCAACAGAGAATTGACAAGAAATAAATCTATGTAGATTACGGTTAACTAAACACTTAACAGTCAGAAGTCTAATAGAGAGTTAGTAAGAGAGAAGTCCAAATGAATCACGATTAACTGAATACTTAGCGGTTGGAAATCCAATAGGAAGTTAGCAAGAGAGAAGTCTAAATGAGTCACGATTGACCAAACACTTGCTAGTTGAAAGTTCAACAGGGCATTGATAAGGACAAAATCCAAGTGGATCATAGAGAACTTGATACTTAACATGAGAAACGAAGTGCAAGTAGGTCATAGAGGCCTGACACTCGACACTAGATGTGAAATCTAAGTTGTTCGTGCAATTAGTCTCAAGGTTTTAATCTTTGAAAATGTACCTAAATCTGGTTAGTTTGACCAAGGGTTGATCTAAATAAAGCTTGATATTTGGAAGAGAAAAGTCTAGTTAAGACTAAATGACTAGCAAGCGTAAGTCCTAATTACCGGAGGTTAGAAATGTGAGAAGTCTACTGAGTAACTAGTTCTAACTGGAGGCTAGGCAAGGGCACGTAAGTCCTAATCGAAGGTTAGGCAGGTGAGAAGTCTATTGAGTGACTAGTCCTAACTCGAGGTTAGGTAAGAGGAAGTCCTGGTAAGTGAAATTAGACAGTAAAAGTCTTAGTGAGTGAAACTAGACGCTAATGAGTGAAGCTAGGTAGTAGAAATCCTAATGAGTAAAGCTAGGTGAAAGTTCTAGTGAATAAAGCTAGGCAGTGGAAAGTCTTAGTGAGTGAAGTTAGGTAGTTGAAAACCTTATGGGGAGGTAACCCTAGGTAATGAGAAGTCTTGGAGGAGTGAACTCTAAGCATGTGTGACACGCGGTCAACCAGACTAGCGAATCTTGAATACTACTAATACTGTTTACTTTAATATTTTATATTTGTTGTGCTAACTTGGTGTTCCACAAAAGTCTTAGTTGATTAGGTTGATCAGACACTAAGTGGGACCAAAGAAAGTCTAAACAAGTCTGGAGGATTAGATATTTGACAGGCAAGGTCAGGTGAATAACAAAGGAGAGAGATCTAGTAAGGACGAATCCTAGTGGAACAATAGGTGTTGATCCAACTTAGATTCATTTTAGAAATCTAAGTTGAGACCAAGACTAGATCCTGATCGTGTTAAATAGGATCTAGTTCATAAATTTTATTATGTGTGCTAACTTTATTTTATCGGTATTCTTTATTATTTTGGACTAACATGTTTTGCAGGAGTTAGATAAAAAATAAGCCTCTGAATGAATAGTATGTGAGACACCTTACTTGATTGTAGGCGCTTTGAATAGATGGAGGTGCCTCTGCACAAATAAACTTCACATATGAAGTTTTAGCCGTTGGAGGCATCTTGGATTGATTGGAGGCACCTCAGATGGGACTAGAGGATCCCTTAGAGGATTGGAGGCACCCCCGGACGGATAAACAACAACGAACTCAGATCAAATTAGCTTGAATGGAGGCACCCTAGGTCATTGGAGACGCCTCCAATGCAGTATAAAAGAGGGGGTTGACCAGTTCTTTCTACAAATCATCTGAACAAGCTTTTTCGATCATTCTACTGTATCATCTCTCTGCTACCGCTCTATTGTGACCTGCTATGCCCGACTACTATAGTAAGAGTGGCACTGACCTCGAGCTATAAATTACAACTAGTACAAGTGTTGATAAAAGTATTTTTCAGTTATTATTATACTTGCATAGGAAAGTGTAGGTTGTTACACTTTCCTTATTACTGTAATCGACCTCTTTGTTTGAAGGTTTTTTGAAAGAGATTTTAGTAGATTACATAATTGATACAGTCCATGGGATCATGAGCCTTGAAGTAGAATTCGTCGAAGGCTTCGAACAAAGTAAAATCAACTCACGTACTTATTCTCTATTGTGCTTTCTTAATTTTTTTTACTACATACTTAGTTTTTCGACAAGTTTTTAAAATTGAAAAGATAAGTTTTAAAACAAGATTCACCCCATCTTTTATTCGTTTCAATCCTACATAAGTGGTTCAAGGTTAATCGAATACTTGACAATACAAAAAGTTTAAATAGGTCAAGGAAGATCAGATGTTTAGCAGTGGTAAATGTAGGATCGAAAAGTGCTAGAGGGAGGGGGGGGGGGGGGGGGGGAATAGCGCTCATGGTTATTTCGTTCGTTTTGAAAAAACTTTAAGTAAATACGCAGCGGAAAAGTAAAGACACGGAAGCAATGTTAACACTTTTGGTTACTTGGTTCGGAGCCTGTGTGGACTCCTACTCCAAGGCCCGCAATCGTTGATCGCTTTCGGTGGACAATCACTATAAGATCAAAAATCTTTACAAGATTAATTACAACTATATAATTGAAGTGCAGAGAAAAAAATATACCAACAACTAAGAATGTGAAAATCCGAACTTCAGGTTGTCGGAGCAGTGCTACGGCTTCTTCGGATCATTTGGTTAGCAGCACACGGAAGAAGTATTGTGAGTATGGATTATACTTTGGCATCTGCTCAGACCAGGCTTATATAAGCTGTTGAGGGTGCCTCCAACCTCGATAGGAGGCACCTCTAGCCCCGAGTTAGCCGCGTTGATAAGCTCCGTGGAGTTCGCTGCTTATCCACTCAAAGGCATCTCCAAGCTCCATGGAGGGCGCCCTCCATCCTGCGTTTGAGGTGCCTCCCATCTCCTTGGAAGGCACCTTCGCTCCTTGCTACGAGGCTTTTATCCAAGGCACCCGAAGCGCCTCTAAGCTCCATGGAGAGCGCCTCGGGTACTGTTCATCTAAGGCTTCCCTTGGGCAACTTCATTCCTGCAAGGTATATTAGTCCACAAACAAAGTATACCCTACAAAACAAAGTTAGCACAATAAAATACAAATAATATAAGTATTTGACAGTCATCGGACTGTCCGGTTATGAGTTCGGATTTTCTCCAAAGATCCTAGGTCGAATCGATGTCTACTGTTCCCTCGCCGGGGAACGCATCTTCACCTACTCCTCTTAGGAGAATTTACCTGTTGCCAGATCGATCCTCCAGACCGACTATACTTTTGCTCACCGACCGAAGCTTCTGGTCTTCATACTGGACTCCCGCTCCACGACCCCTCTAGTATTCCACCCGATTTGCGACACCAAGATTTCAACCTAGAGTCCCTGACTCTAGAATTTTTGCTCGAAGCCTTCGACCCATCAAGACTTTCTGCCTAGGGTTACTGTTACGCAACCGCAAGTGCACGATTTCATCGTCAGTAATAAAAAGATATCGAATTCATAGAGACTGTTGATTAAGCACTAGTTAACTTCGCACGGTGAATTATCTAGACAAACGTAAGATTGGTTGGAAAATAAAGTAAGAGAAAGAGAAGAGAAAAGACATGGTGGATCTTGAGAGGGGTTGAGCTAAGAGGATGTGAGAGATGATTTGAAGTGCGATTCTAGGATTTTGGTTTTCTTGTAATGCTAGGTGATGTTACATAGATTGCTTAGTTCCTATCCTTTATGTTCATGCTCTTACAGGAAGTTAGATGCATTACCGACTCTCCCTTACAGTGAATAAGCCGGCATGATCTCCTACTCCATGTCCTATGCTATTTAATGAAAGTGATTCCTATGAAGTCCGTTAACGGGGTAGCCTATCACTAACGCCCCTCGGTCATACAACACAGAAACACACTAACATAGAAATAGAAATAGTGATTATTCTCGATCCCCTACTTCCTTGTGGAGATTTATTTTTCCTTTCGAGATGATACCCTAGACGTCCGTTAGCGAGACAGCCTGTCACTAGCGCCCCTCGGTCATATGATCTAGGGTATCCCCCTATGGGATTAACAATTACACACAAGCATTTGATAAACATGCAAAAGATATATTATAAGCTTCACACACATATTTCATCAAACATGAACAAGGCATTAACAAGTCATTGAAAAGAAACATGACAAATCCACATAGTTTTACATCTCCATCACATCACAAATACTCCCTAATCCTAGAAAGGAGATTTACTCCATTGCAAAGGAAGAACAACCCCAAAACATAAAGTAAAACATACTTACAACCCTAGATGTGAGAAGAAGGGGAAGAAGAGATGCTTGTCGATGTTTCCGATGTCCTGGGGATATCTCCTTGCTCCGGAGATGGATGGATCGTTAAGGGATGGAGGTGAATGATGCTCTAGGGTTTCCCCATAAGGGGGGAACCCTTCCCCAAGGAGAGGGACGAAGTCCCAAACCTAAGATGAGACAAAGAATGAGGTTCTTGACCCTTTTATACCTCCTCCAAACTACCCAGGAAAACTAGGATTGCAAGAGTCCGGTAAACTGGGGTTTTCACTCATTAAACCAGGTTTTCTCATAATTTACCCTGAACCAAAGTTTTAGCTCTTGAAATTATCTACAATCTCATATTTGGATCAAGCCTTGGATCATACCGAGTCGAAAGTTATGGTGGTTCAAAGTTTGGTCTGCAGTTTGGACTGAGGTCCAGATGAACCCGCAGTTGGAAGGCATGGTCGTGCCATTTAGCATGGGTAGATAATGCTATCTCTCTATTGGATCTGAAGTAAAGTTGTAGATCTTGAAGTTAGCTACATTTCAGTATAAAGAACAGCCAAAAACTCCAACCGATCGCAAAGTAATTGTTATTTTACTATCGGTCTGCAATCTGTCCAGAATTCAGCACAACTCTGTTTTGGCATGACACGACCATGTAGCATCCACACGGCCAGCTTCTTCTTAGCCTCGGATCACGGCCTTACACGACTTCCTCTCATGTTGAGTCACATGGCCGTGTGGCTCACATGGTCGTGGCCTTCTTTTTCTCTACCAAAGTCACATGGTCGTGTGGATTCACACGACTGTGGCCTTCTTTGCCTCTGGATTGTTGGCACAGTCGTGCCATTTGGCATGCCCGTGTGCTTCCTGGCCACGAGGAGATTGGCACGGCAGAGTGGTTCACACAGTCATGGCATGATTTACTTCAAGATGGTCACACGGTCATGTGGCCTACACGACCCAAGCTTGATTTCTTCCGAAATTGCTCATGTGTGCGTTTTTACTCCATTTTCACTCCAACATGCATCCTGTCAATCAAAATATGCAAAGAGCAGATCTCCAAACATAATATAATGGAAGTATGATATTATAATGAAATAGGGTGCAATAAACATAGATTATGCTAATGAAATACAAGTAGATGTGCGTCAAAACATCTATAAAAGTGTATATAATCTACGCACATAAATGTGTACAAGTTAAGTAAAACATTACTTGATTATAAGAACATAAATGCGTACAAATTAAAAAAATGCAATATCAAAGATTCAATATCAAGTGCAATTAAAAAGATGCAATATTTAGAACAACTTGTTGTAGCTTCCCCTTAATCACTTATTCACTTTTTAATTACTTAACTTTCACTTTTCTCTCCCCTTTTGCTATATATCAAAAAATACTTAAACAGAGAGAAGGATGTAAAGATAGGAAATTCTTAGCTCCCGTGAAAGGTAACTCTTACTTGAGAAAATATTGGTAAGTTTGTAGTTTTGAAAGTAGTATTTAATTTACAAACTTAGCAAATTTATAAGTTTTGAAAGTGATTTGGGGTTTATCAAAACCTTAGCTAGATTTTAACTTTAAAAATGACTTAGCTTTTTTATAAAAAAACTTAGATAAACTTAAGTTTTGAAAATTATTAATTTGAAAAACACTTAGCTAAGTCAAAAACACTTAAAGTTTTGAAAATTAGAAATGTGTTCAAAAATAAATACGTATCTTTTTTTTTTAAAAAAATACTTTGTCAAGTATTTAGTTAAGTACTTAGCTTAAAAGATGTGGATAAAAGCTTAGTTAAATACTTAGATTAAAAAAGATTTTCATAAAAAGTTTAGTTAAAAAAATCCTTAGTTAATTACTTAGCCAAAAAAAACTTTTGATAACAATACTGTAGCTTAAAAATAATTTTGTTTAAACACAAAAAAATTAAATAAAAATTAAATTTTCTCTTTTTTTTCAAAAATACTTTTTAATTTGAAAGTTTGAAAAAGAATATTTTAACTTTCAAAGATATTTGACTTCACTCCCCCTTGATTAATGCCAAAAACCTCTTTAAATTTTAAAGTCCTAGAGTCCAAACATGAGTAACAACATATTTTCAAGCATAAACATCTACTTTTAAACAAATCTCTAACCATTAGCTACTAGCTATTTACCATGAGGTAGTAACTTTCACTTGGTTAGTCAAATTAAGTAAGTGTTCCAGTTAGTTTGATTAAGCATAGATAACTTCATTTGACTAATTTGAATTTGGTATTTATTGCTCAGACTTATATTGATGCACAGACATAAGCATTCTGAAGTCCAGACAGTACCCTATGCATCTCACACCATTCCAAGTGTTTTTCATACGCAAGCAAAGTAATCCTATTATGATTGTGAGATGTTCTGGCTGAGACCTAGGGGAACATGCTTTCTAGGGGGTAAATACCTAGGCTAAGCCCAAATTTTGAAAAACTAATAAAATTAAAATTTTGAAAATATTTTTCCTAGAGTTTTAAAGCTAAGCTATTTAAAAAAAATAATAATAAAGAGGAATATTTTAAAAAATAAGCTCTATTCTGCTAAGCACATTCCTATTTGTCTTCTAAGTGCACTGAACTCAAGTTCAGGTAAGGGTTTTGTGAAAATGTCAGCCAGGTTTGACTTGGACTCAACATAGTTAAGTACAATATCACCCTTAGCTACATGATCCCTTACAAAGTAATGTTTTATTTCTATGTGTTTAGTCTTTGAGTGTTGGATAGGATTTTTGGTTAAGTTAATAGAACTTACATTATCAATTAAAATTTTTATATTCTAATTGATAGTCCTTTAAGGTATGCATCATCCATAATAGTTGAGATGCACATTCCCCCATGGCTATGTACTCTGCTTCAGTAGTGGATAAAATAACACAGTGTTACTTTCTGTTTAACTAACTTACTAGGCACTAACATAGAAATTGACAGCTTCCACTTGTGCTTTTTCTATCTAGTGTGTACCCGGTATAGTTTGAGTCAGAATAGCCAATTAGGTTAAAGGTGCTAGTCCTAGGGTATTAAAGTTCTACATTTAGGGTTCCCTTAATGTAGCTAAGTATTATTTTATCATTTATTAGGTGTGATTCTTTTGCACAAGATTGGTACCTAGTACACATACCTACTACAAACAGAATATTAGGTTGACTTGTAGTTAGGTATAAGAGACTTCCTATAGCCTTCGATAATATTTTAAGTCTATTGGTTTTCCTTCTAAATCAGAGTCAATTTTAGCATTAGTTGTCATTGGGATATTGATATTTTTAGAATTTTCCATGCCAAACTTTCTAATTAGTTCCTTAGCATATTTTGTTTGAAAAATGTATATTCCTTCTTTGGTTTGTTTAATTGTAAGCCTAAGAAAAAGTTAAGTTCCCCAACTAAGCACATTTCAAATTCACTTTCCATTAATTTGGTAAATTTTTTGAGAAATTTAATATTGGTTGAGCAAAAAATTATATCATCTACGTAAATTTGGACTATAAAGATGTCTTTTTCTAAGATTTTTACAAATAAAGTTTGATCTATTTGATCTTGTTTAAACCCCTTAGATGTTAGATAAGTTGATAGGCGTTCATAACAAGCCCTAGGTGCTTGTTTTAGTCCATATAGGGCTTTCTTTAACCTAAAAACATGGTCTGGGTGGTACAAATCCTCAAATCCTGGGGGTTGACTTACATAAACCTCTTCCTTGATGAACTCATTTAAGAATGCAGATTTTACATCCATTTGGTATAACTTGAATCATTTATATGCTGCATAGGCTAGCAGCATTCTTATGGATTCAAGTCTGACTACGGGTGCATAGTTTCATCATAGTCTAATCCTTCTACTTGGTTGAACCCTTTTGCTATTAGTCTAGCTTTATTTCTTACTATTTCACCCTTATCATCCAATTTATTTCTAAATGCCCATTTAGTGTCAACTATGATTTTACTTATGGGTTTAGGTACAAGTTGTCAGACTTGGTTTCTTTCAAATTGGGCTAACTCTTCTTGCATTACTAATATCCAGTCTAGGTTAGATAAGGCTTCTTCTATAGTCTTGGGTTTAATTTTGGAAATAAGGGCTATCTGACTTAGGTTTCTATAGGATGATCTAGTTTGAACTCCTAGGGCTGGGTCACCAAAAATTTGGTCAGATGGGTGATTGGTACTTATTCTTGATGGTCTTATATTAGGGTCAATAATTGGTTCTTATGATTCACTAGATTTAATTTGAAAATTTTCATCATCATCTATGTTTCTTGTATTAACCTTTTCTGTATTAACATTTTCATTAGTTAAGTTATTTTCTTCATCAAAAATCATATTAGTTATTTCTTCAACTTTTAAGGTATCTTTGTTATAGACTCTGTAAGCTCTACTGGTTGTGGAGTACCCTAAAAAGATTCCTGGGGTTGATTTTGATGTAAATTTTTCTAAGTGGTCCTTAGTGTTTAGAATGTGGACTTTACATCCAAACACTTTTAAATAATTTAAGTTGGAGATTTTATTATAATATATTTGATATGGAGTTTTATTCTAAAATTTATTGATTAAAATTCTATTTTGAATGTAACAAGTCGTATTTATTGCCTCAACCCAGAATTGATTATTTAGGTTATATTCATGTAGCATGGTTCTAGCAACTTCTTGTAGGGTTCTATTTTTCCATTCTACTAGACCATTTTATTGGGGGAGGGGGGGGGGGGTCTAGGGCATGAGTACTTATGTTTGTATCTATTAATTTCATAAAATTCAATAAATTTATGGTTTTCAAATTCCTCTCCATGATCACTTCTAATTCTTTAAATTTTAGTATCATGTTCATTTTCTATCACCTTGCAAAATGTTTTAAAGATTTCATAAATTTTATCTTTAGTTTTTAGAAATTTTACCCAAGTAAATCTTGAGTAATCATCAATTATAACTAAGCAATATTGATTTTTGCTTAGTGACTTGGCTCTATGTGAATCAAACAGGTCTAAGTGTAGGAGCTCAAGTATTGAGTTAGTTCTATTTAAGTTGGTTAACTTGTGGGTTGACTTGGTTGGTTTACCCTATTGGCAAGCATTACAGATTGTATTTTCTATAATTCTTAATTTGGGTAAACTTCTAACTAAGCCATTTTGGCTCATTTTTTAAATGAGTCTGGTATGAGTGTGACCTAGTCATCTGTGCCACAACTTAGTTTTCTCTTGTTGTGTCAGGAGACACTTTAGTGAGAAGGTTGGTAGGTCAATTGTATAGATGCTCTTTTTCCTAATTCCCTTAAGTGTAATTTCAAGATTTTTAACATTTTTAAGTAAACACTTAGATTTTGAAAATATGACAAAGTACCCCGAGTCACATAACTAACTAATGCTAAGTTAAAATTCAATTTATCAACCAATAGTACTTTTCGAATAATAAAATCAGAACTCAATTCGATATTACCTGTTCCGATTACATTAAGTTTTTCATCGTTGTCGAACACAACTGATCCTAAGTTCTTGAGTTGTAGCTTAGTGAATTTCAATCTGTCTCCAGTAATGTGTCTGGAGCATTCACTATCTAACACCCATTCATCCAAATTTTTATGTTCCTACACAAAGTATTTGATTTGGTTCAATTTGACGGATCAAAAGATAGTTTGATTGAAATTAGCTCCTTACTATTCCATCTCACCAAGTCTAGATTGTCAAACATGTTATTCCTATGGGTGACTGTGAGATGGTTTGTATTTAATTGAATTTATTAAATTAAGTTAAGTTATGAATATGTTAGATTTAATAAATGAATAAGATTTATTAATAAAAATTAATTAAGATTTATTAATTGATTAATTAAGATTTATTAAGATTAAGATTTATTAACGATTAATTAAGATTTATTAACTAATTACTTAATTAAGATGTATTAACTGATTAGTTAATTAAGATTTATTAACTGATTAATTAAGATTTATTAATTAAGATTTATTAATTAAGATTTATTAACTGATTAATTAAGATTTATTAATTAGGATTTATTAATTGATTAATTACAATTTTTTAATTCTAAAATTTACCTAAGTTCATCTCATCCTTTTCTAAATTATCAATCAGGAAAATTTATAGGTTTTTGTGAGATGGTTAATTTTATCTTTGATTTGGATCATCATCTAAGGATTGATTTACATTTGAGTTAGACTCAAATTTTACAATCAGTCAATTAAATATTTATTTCAAAGATTGGCTTCCAGGCTGTGGCGAGGCACTAGGCTTTCTCGGGTATGAGATCATCCACTACTTCTAGACAAAGCTTTTCAAAGAAATTAAATATTTAATTTTCTTTTTGAAACCTCTAGGTCTAATTAGTCAAGTGTAAATCATGCCTAGGTCCTTATCTATCATAGTCTAAGCATGCATAATGAAAGTAGTAACTCAAGCATCAAACAAATCTATTTATTGATAAAAATAGTTTTTCTATTGACTCCCCCTGGATCATAGCCTTGATAAGGTCTATCAAGGTAATGGATTTGATCCTTAGGGACCCAATATTGACCAAGTCTAACTTGATTAATCAAGTTTGACTTGGGGACTCATCTTGGACTAATTTTCTATTTGTTCTATTTAAAAGCGATAAGTAAGATTTGTATTTTTGTTTAGCCTTGAATCCAAGTCCGGGTCGATTGTAGACGACTCTTTGTTTTCCAAGAATCGGATCAAGATTCTTGGAACCCCAGATGAACCGTTCCAACGTGTCCTTAAGTTCTTTAACTTGAGTTTTCAAATTATAATTTTCTTCCTCAAGTTGTTGGACTTGAGTTGAACTTCCATTTTGAATTGACTCAGTTAAAGGACTTAGTTTAGTCTTCTCCTTAAGGATTGTTACCTCCTTTTGTAGTGACTTGACTCAGAGGTTGGATTTGGCTAATTTACGCATGAGATAATTAACTAAATTATGTAATTTATTTAATCGATAGGTTCTTATAGTGGGGTTAGACCCTTCAGAAATGGATCAATGGCTTCTCTCTGATTTTGTTTCCGACTCGCTCTCGATTTCTGATTCATCGACTTGTTCCCGGGTCATAAGCGCGAGGAAGCTCGTCTGTTCGAGCTCTTCATCAGAGACTTTTAAAGAAGACTTATCCCATGTCACCTGCAGTGCTTTCTTTTTCCTTTGCTTCTTTGTTTCCATTTGGTTCGGACAGTTAGCTTTGATGTGTCCCTTCTTGTTGCAACCATAGCAGGTTACCTTGGACATTACTTTTGGACTTGCTTGCACCGTCTTGGATTGAATTACTTTCTTGATGTCCTTCTTGGTGAATCCTTTCTTCTTCTTGTAGAGTTTTTGTACCAGATTCACCAACTCGACTTTGATTTCATCGTCGTCGTCATCTGAGTCCGATTCTTCTTCGGACTCGAGTTCAGTTTTGCGCTTTGCTTTTGCTTCCCGCGTTCTACTCGCACTTGCAATCAAAGCAATATCATTCTCGGCCATAGGTGTATTAGTCTGTTCATGTAATTCAAACTCTGAGAATAATTCATCTAATCTAATGGAGGAAAGGTCCTTAGAGACCTTGTAAGGATCTATCATTGATGCCCACAACGTGTTCCTAGGAAATGCATTTAATGCATACCTGATGATGTCGTGATTTTCCACCTTCTGTTTGATTGCGTGGAGACTGTTGAGAAGGTCTTGGATGTGTGTGTGTAGTTGACTCGCAAATTCGATATCCTGCATTTTTATGTTATATAACTTATTTAAAATTAAATATCTTTTACTTACCTTAGTATCGGAGTTCCTTTCATGCAGCTCAATTAGCTTCTCCCACAAGTCTTTGGTGCTTGAGAACGAGCCTACTCGATTTAGCTCCTCCTTTGTTAAACCACATTGAAAAGTACACGTCGCTTTAGCGTTAGCCTCGACCTTCTTCATCAGGCTTGCGTCCCAGTTCTCACATGATACTGGTTTTCTAGTACCGTCGAGTGAGAGTGAGATGTCGGTTTTGATGATCATCCACATCTCAAGTTATGTTTGGAGGTAGTATTCTATTCGGCCCTTCCAGTAGCCAAAATCTTCATCTGAGAAGAGAGGTGGGCGAGCTGTGCTATAGCCTTCTTGGTAGGCCATTAAAACAAGAATCTCGCACATAAAAGAAAAATAACAAATGTTCTAAGACTTGGTCTTGGATTAGTAGTGCGGTAGAAAAATAAAAATAATAATTTACTAATTTTGAAAATATTAATAAAATATTATTACAAATTTTTAAAAATATGATATTTCACTAATATCGACCAATGGCGAAAAAATAAAAATGAATTTTCCAAAAATAGTTTTGGAGGGAAAAATGAAAGACGAAAAAGCGACGAATAAGAATACTCGAACGGTAGTTGTACCGATTCAGAGTGACCCCGCTCTAATACCAATTGTAGGATCGAAAAGCGCTAGAGGGATGTGAATAGCGCTCGTGACTATTTTGTTCATTTTGGAAAAACTTTAAGTAAATACGCAATGGAAAAGTAAAGACACAAAAGCAATGCTAACACTTTTGGCTACTTGGTTCGGAGCCTATATCGACTCCTACTCCAAGGCCCGCGATCATTGATCGCTTTTAGTGGGCAATCACTATAAACTCGAGAATCTTTACAAGATTAATTACAAGTATATAATTTAAGTGTAGAGAAAAAAATATACCAACAACTAAGAATGAGAAAATCTTATCTTCAGGTTGTCAGAGCAGTGCTACGGCTTCTTCGAATCGTTTGGTTAGCAGCACACGGAAGAAGTATTGCGAGTATGGATTATAATTTGGCATCTGTTCAGACCAGGCTTATATAAGATGTTGAGGACGCCTCCAACCTCGATAGGAGGCGCCTCCAGCCCTAAGTCAGCCGTGTTAATAAGCTCCGCAGAGTTCGTTGCTTATCCACCTGAAGGTGCCTCCAAGCTCCATGGAGGGTGTCCTCCATCAAGTGTTTGAGGCGCCTCCCATCTCCTTGGAAGGTGCCTTCGCTCCTTGCTGCAAGGCTTTTATCCAAGGCACTCGAGGCGCCTCCAAGCTCCATGGAGGGCGCCTCAGGTATTGTTCATCCGAGGTTTCCCTTGGGCAACTTCATTCGTGCAAGGCATATTAGTCCACAAACAAAGTATACCCTATAAAACCAAGTTAGCACAATAAAATACAAATAATATAAGTATTTGACAGTCATCGGACTGTCCTGTTCTGACTTCATATTTCCTCCAGAAACCCTAGGTCGAATCGACACCTACTATTCTCTCGTCGAGGAACGCGCCCTCACCTACTCTTCTCAGAAGAGTTTACTTGCTGCCAGATCGATCCTCCAGATCGACTGGACTTTGCTTAGCGTCCGAAGCTTCTGGTTTTCATGTTGGGCGTCCGCTCCATGACCCGTCCAGTCTTCCACTTGGTTCACGACACCAGGATTTCAACCTTGAGTCCCTAACTCTAGGATTTATGCCCGAAGCCTTTGACCCACCAAGATTTTCTGCCTAGGGTTACCAGCCCTTAAGATTTTCCACCTGCTTAACCGCAGCTAGGGTTTTTGCCTAAGATCCCTTAGGACTTTCCTGTAATCTCATTCAAACTTATTAGATCATAAATAATCTTAACTTTAAACCCTTTGCCATTATCAAAACTCAGGTTCGATCATCGAATGCTTTCCACACCAATAGTAAAGTCCTAACAAGTCAAGGTTGATCAAATAGTATGTAATAGTGAAGTCCCAATAGGTCAATGTTCACCTAATGCTAGGCAATAGTGAAGTCCATGTTGAGTGTTTCTATGTAAGTTTTAAAATTTTGTTTCAAAAATAAACAGCAGAAGCGTAATAATTTCCTAAATTATTACAACATATGTATTTCACACATATAGGATACACACATACTCAGACATAGCCATAGAACAAAAATTTTCAAAATAAAATTATACTTGCTGGATGACGTTAAGAGGGAATGACATCAACTAGCAAACTTGACCAAGTTTTTCTTTATCGAAATCCACTCCGAGATATCTTCAAGATGGCTTCATTAAGGCACAAGTTTTCATCTCCGATTTGGTACTAGCCGAACGAAGAGACGAAACAATCCGAGAGAGGATACTCGGCTCAACTTGGTGCCTGGTGACACAAGGAAACCTGATGACACAAGAGAGGTGGATGATAGCCCTTGGTTGTTGTCCAGTGCTGCCTGGTGACACAAGGAAACCTGATGACACAAGAGAGGTGGATGATAGCCCTTGGTTGTTGTCCAGTGCTGCCTGAGGCTACTCTCAATGGCTGTGTAAGGAGGCAAAGGGCTGTCTAGGAGCTAGGACTGATGACAACCTAGGAGAGACAACAACCTTGCTGTCCAGCGGCCTAAAAGTCTGTTGTTTGGTGACAACAGTTGTTGTTCGGCAGCTTAGGGCTTGCTACCGGCTGTTGTGGCGGGGGCCAATAGGTGGCCGACGGTTAGTAGGTGGTCGGAAGAGTAGGGCAAAGGACTGGAGTGGTTGCCAACGGTGGGTTGCGCAGCAAAGAGAGGGAGAGGGCGAGGGAGAGAAAGAGAAGAAGAATTAATATAAATTATTTCCTTGAATTATCCATTTAGGTTTTCTCTCATAGAGGGGTATTTATACACCTCTTATGATGACTTGGGGAGTAAGTCATAACCCAAACCCAATTAGCCAACCCAATCCATTATCATTAAGCTTGGTTCAAGAACAAACCAAATTGGTTCATAATGAAACCAATTTTGGTTCATAACTAAACCAAACTAATTTAGTTTATTATTAAACCATAATAAATCTAACCTTACCTACAAGAGGCATGACCCACCATCGCTTCCATCCAATAAATATCTTTCATATTTGGTCCTCATTTGGTTCTACCAGACTTAGTCTTACTCAATCTAAGAATCAAATTCTTAAATTTATTTTAAGTCTTTCGAATATACTCATAGTGCATGTGACCCAATAAGATTCTCAGTTTATGTTGGACTTTCACAATTAACTATTAATTACGAACCATTCATGAGTGAAACCTAATAGTATATCATGATCCCCAATTAATCAAAAAATTACAGTTGATCTCAAAACTAAATTTAAACCCTTCAACAGCTATGATTATCAGTGCATCTATTCTTTTCACTCATCTTATACCCACTTAGTTTAGGGCATGATCTATGTGTTAGTCTCCACTATGCTGATTACATTACATCTAAACCAAGTTGTAGTTTCTTATCCTATGAATTTAAATTACTCAAATACATGTCTAAGAAAATTATCCTATTGACATGTAACGCTTTGGCCAAAGACTTACAAGTAATAATCCTAACAATAGGCCATAGGGTATATACCTCATTTAAAAAAGGAGTGGTGAATCCTCTATGGGCTATTCAAAAACCTTAGAATACTTTGACTTATACTCAATCATCCCATACTTGTACCTCCTAGGAGATGATTGCCAAGATGTCAAAGTATCAACCTATATGACTAAGATGACTTGAATATCTCAAGTCGAAGGAAACTTGCACTCAAATTGCAATGAGATCTTTATAGACATGTATAAAATAACATGAAGTCTTATAGCATGTCACATCTAATGAATTAGTTATCCTTAATTAACATCCATAGGTTAACTCTCAATATCCTAATATTTCTAGCCAGTGAGGACCAACTACTTGGATAAACCAAAGAGCATAACATATGTTGGTGCAGTAAGCACCGATAATCAAACTTAGGTTTTGATGAATGACAAATAGATTAAAGTTAGATGCTATGTTTATCTAATCTATTTACCAAGTGTGCAGGATATGAACTTGATGGGTCTAGAGGATCAAAACACCAGGTTGAAGTTCAGCTAAGTTGATAGCTAGCACAACGTCCAAATTAGTTGAGAGCTGGCAAAAGGAAGTCCAGTTGGGTTGACAACTCGCTGAAGTCCAGATTGATTGAGATCTGACAGGAAGTCCTGGTAGGTTAAGGGACTTGACATCAAGGAAGTTTGTGATTGGTAAGTGGAGGTAAGTAACTAGAGAAGAGATCTAGTGAGGATGTATTCTTGGTTGAGGGAATAATAGGCGTCAATTTGACCTAGAGTTTTAGTGAAACTCAAAGACATGACCGGTGATCCTGTCTAAAATCTGTGAAGTGGTGCACTAGCTCCGGTGAACATTGATCCTTGATGAAGATAGCCTCCTGGAGACCTAAAAGAACCCCTCCACGATCCTGCGCACAATGAGATAAACCAACAAAGCGTTAGTGACCTGAGACCGGGGTAGGGATCCCTGACTAGGCCCTCCGACGCTCAAGTTAGTTTCTCTCTTAAGGGTAGAAGAAGAAGAAGAAGAACAATAACTGAAGTACTTTGAAATAGAGTTTAGATGATAAAACTTGCGTACCTTGCCAACGGAGAGATCCCCCTTTTATACTACCTCATGTGACCTCCGTAGTCATGAAGTAGTCCCCGGTTTGTTAGAGTTCGTTAGGAGATGAAGTCATCTCTTGGGCTTCGTGCAATAATCTTTTTATGGAATCCTTTTTGTACCCCAGATGTATCTCTTTTGTCATTTGTGACTTATATTTATGATGGGATATGCATATGAACACGCCATTATAACTGAAGAAGCTTCTAAAAGATATTTCCCGCCAAGTTTGTCAAACAGTCATACTTATATACTTCTGTTAAGCATGTTTCGACCAATCGTTCAAGTCGGTCGTGTATATATATTGAGAATACCTCTTGCTAAGCATGTTTTGGCCGAGAATGATTATGAACTTTATGAGGCTGAATACCCTTACTCTTGGTAGGGTTATGCCCGACCGAGTACATACACACATGCTGGTGCTTGCTAGGCTTTCAATCAGTTTGTAATATACTAAGAGTTTCATATAAGGCTAAGTGCCTTTACGCTCAGTCGGACTTTTCCTGACAGAAAGCGTGTAGGCACACATTGGTGCCTTCACTCGGCTGGTAATATACCATGATCTTCTATAAGACTAAGTACCTTTACGCTCGATTAGACTTTATCTAACCAAGCGCGTGTAGGTACATTGGTGTCTGCTCGACCTTCACTCATCCGGTAATGTACTACAAGCCTCTATAAAGTTTATATACTTCTCTTTAAACCTCCATCTAGTCGATCGGGGACCTTAAGGACTGACCGGACAAGCATCCTTAAGGGGAACTGGAGACTTTAAACCTCCATCCAGTCGATCGGAGACCTTAAGAAGTGATCGGACAAGTTTACTTAAGAGGAACTGGAGACTTTAAACCTCCATCTAGTCGATCGGGGACCTTAAGGAGTGACCGGACATGCTTTCTTAAGGAGAACCAGAGACTTTAAACCTCCATCTAGTTGATCGGTGACCTTAAGGAGTGACAGGACATGCTTCCTTAAGGGGAACTGGAAACTTTAAACCTCCATCTAGTCGATCGGGGACCTTAAAGAGTGACCGGACAAGCTTCCTTAAGGGGAACCAAAGACTTTAAACCTCCATCTAGTCGATTGAGGACTTAAGGAGTGACCGGACATGCTTCCTTAATGGAAACCAGAGACTTTAAACCATTATATAGTCGATCGGGGACCTTAAGGAGTGATTGGACAGACTTCCTTATGTTGGGATGTATACTATAAGCATATCTTTTGTATGAACATCTGTTTTGAAATATTTTGAAATGAGAATCACTTTCATCAAATGTTTGCATTTTATATTTATATATATGTCAATGCAGTTGTTCATTTAATTTATATTGTAGATAACATGGTGTGTGGTGTCACACAGAAGATCATGTTATTGGTTCTTTATAAATTATAAATAGTAGCTCACAAACAAGATGGATTGAGACAAACTATTGAAACAGTTGTAGTGTAATTTGGTATTAGTTTGTCTTGACTATAAAATTACACTAGTACACTATGTGTGTATTGAGCAGGACTATTTAAGGTTGTTTGATTTATACTGACTACATAAAAGAACAATACCTCTATTATTATGGATGTGTGTCCTCTTAATCCCTATATAATAGCAAGTACGTATACTCAGTATTTATTTCTTTAACTTATCAATGGGTGAGATTTATTCGTTAAATTAATAGGACCGATGAGTTGGAAAATAGTACTATTTATATGGTGTGTTGTTGATTATAGAAGGAATCTGTGTCCTAATTATTTAGGCTGATAATGTCCCCTTGAGGAGCTCATAAGGATTATCATGTAAACCCTGCAGGTGGACTTAGTCCGGCATGATAATAAAGTTGAGTGGTACTACTCTTGGAATTAGATGTTAATTAATTGAGTTGTCAGGAACTCATTTAATTAACGGGCATACGATATCTTAAACACAGGGAGATTAACACATTCATGATAAGAAGGAGCCCATATTGTAATATGGGATTGGTGCGGTAGTTCAATAATAACCCTTTAGTGATATGGGTTATTATTGATGGACTTGGGTTGGATGTTCGGGCCGAACACAGGAAGCCCAAGCCCATCAGGAGGCCTAAACCAATTCCTCCTCTAGGTCACTATTGTAGCCTCTATATAAAGTCTCGCATCCACCCATCCATAACTTGGTTTGGTTTTCTCCATCCTCCTAGGGTCGGCGGTAAAGTTATAGAAAGGGAGATTTTTTCTTAACAAAATTCTATTATTTTCCTTTTCTTTTTTTTTGTAACCGACGGTAAAAGGAGTAGGTGGTGCCCCCTAAAACTTAATTTTCCCACAAGCCCCCTCTTCTCCTTACCTAGGGTCGGCGACATCCCACCTCTTCCTTGGTGGTCGGTGGCCCCCCCCCCCTCTTCCTTGGTGGCCCCCCCTCCTCCTCCTCCTCGGTGGTCGACGCCTCCCCTCCTCCTTAGTGGCCAGCACACCCTCCTCCTTGGTGGCTGGCGGATTGGAGAAGAAGAAGAAGAAGAAAAGGAAGAAGATTAGAAGGTGCCCCATCCTAGAGCCTCCTTTTGTAACCGACGGTTTGGAGAAATGAGAGGAAGGGTGGTTTTGTCTTGGTAGATCGTCGCCCACACGACGTCCAAGAAGAGGAGAGGAATACGGCAGACGATCAAGAGGTCTTTGGCTACAAAGAAAGGTACAACTAGTTCTTTAATTCTACTGCGTAATTAGTTTTGTTTTCTTTGTATCGATTTTGAATACCAACACAAGTGGTCAGCGATCTTGTACTTCAATCAAGGTGTGCTTTGATCATTCAAGAACTTACTTGATTGATCAAACACATGTTTAATCGAACATGCGGGTTGCTAGGAAAAGTTTTGTTCTTGTACAATTTTTTGTACAGGGAAATTTAAATAGAATAGAATTCTAGCGCCTTCAAGTGGTATTAGAGCATGTTTTTTGGTTCTGTGTGATTGGTTTTCGGTTAAATTATGCACTGCTCATATATGAATTAAGGTAGGATAATAGAAGGATGTGCTAGAAAGATTAACTCTGTAGTTGTAGACATCCAACCATTATGACTTTTTGTGTGTTGTGTATGATTTGAACCCTCGGGCATGTCAAGGTTGTTTTGTGTGCATGATTGTAATAATTAAATGCAGTCGATCGTTGTATTATTATTTTTTTCACATTCTATTCGATCTAGATTACATGTAAATTCCTGTGTGGAATATAGGATCGATAAATGTAATTTTTTTATTTTTTTACGGCTTGTATCCTTGCTATGCGTGGTGCTATTTTGAGGACCGGAGGCGCGGCGAAGAAGGCGGCAAGATAGACGCGACGGCTTGATCCATTGGCGGCATATTGAAGGACAGCGTTGGATGAGGCCATAATAGTTGGAAATTTTATTTTCATATTTATTACCTTTATATGCTGTTTTTATGTACTGTGATGCTATATGCTGTGTTTATGTGCTGTGATGTGTGTGCATGTTAAAATTCCTCGATTTAAATAACTAAGTAGGAGAGGGATTATTTAAATAAATTCCACGGTCTCCATTACTGGTTTGTAAGTGATGCATTCAAACTTGCGTGTTGGTTTTAAGTGTCTTCCTCCATATCAGATGAGTTTGTTTGCGGATCGCTAGATCAAACTTTATAGGAAATTATTTAGGAATGTGTGATCTGCTCAATCTAAAGGGGCACAATCCTAATTAATGGACTAAGTATCAGGTAATGGTATATACTTAAGCGCATTTAATAGTATCCTCCCCATCGGAGTCACTACTATTATTTGTGTGACCGAAGATGAACCAACAATTAATTTTATTTGTCATAAAGTTAGGTTGACAAGATAATAAAATTAATGGGTAAAATCTCCTCTTACAAATGTTTGAATTAGTATACATCCACACTATCATGACATACGAAATTCACGATGTTTTGAGGTGTTGGTGAATTTAAATTATATTGTTTGAGGAATCAATATTATTTTAAATTCTAAAGTTTTGACCAAATATTTTATTTTGTGATTCTTAGAATTTCAAAATGGTTTTCAATCCTCTTGCTGTTATTTTAAAAGAAAACAAACTTACTGGTCCAAATTATATTGATTAGAAACGGAACTTAGACATTGTCTTAACTGTTGAAGAATACAAGTTTGTACTTCTTGAGGTCTGTCCTAGCATGCCTGATAAAGATTCTAGTGAAGAGGAGATAGAGAGACATAGGAAATGAGTCAAGGCGGATGAGATGGCGTGGTGTTACATTTTGACTTATATGTCAAATGTGCTGCAACATCAGCATCAGGTCTTATCCACTGCCTATGATATGATGCTCAATCTCAAGGAACTCTTTGGACACCAGAATCGGGCTGCCAGACAGGAGGCCATGAGAAACTTAATGATGACCACCATGACTGAGGGGACACCCGTAAGGGATCATATCCTCAATATGATGGCTCATTTGAATGAGATGGAAGTCCTTAGAGATGAAATCAATGGGGAAACCCAGGTCGATATCATTCTCCAAACACTGCCCAAGAGTTTTGAGCAGTTCCGCCTGAACTACAACATGAACAAAAGGGTTTATTCGTTGGCGGAACTTCTGACAGAACTCCAAGCGGCAGAAGGGTTATTTCGTCAAAGTTCTCAAGTTCACATTGCTGAAAATGTTTCTGCCTCTAAGCTGAAAGGTGGAAAGAAGAAGAAGAAACAAGTTGGTTCAGAAAAGAAAGTGATTTGACCTCAAGGGACTGGGTCGTAGGCAGGTGTGAAGAAGCCGAAAGGCAAGTGCTTCACATGCAAGCAGTCTGGACATTGGAAAGTGGGATGTCCTCACAGAAAGGAGAACAATAAAGGTATATCTTATTAATTAGTTGTTGAAACATGTTTAGCAGTGTTATCTACCAATACCTGGTGTGTAGATACGGGAGTCACTGATCATGTCTGTAATTCATTGCAGGGGTTCCAAGAAACCAGATGACTAAATGAAGAGGAGATCATCGTCTACATGAGCAATGCTATGAGAGTGGCGGTTGTTGCAGTGGGAGATGTTTATTTATCTTTTGATAGGAATAAAATTTTGATTTTGAAAAATTATCTTTACGTACCATGTTTTAGAAAGAACTTGATTTCAGTTTCTAAATTATTTATGGATGGATATTCTATTTCTTTTGATAACAAAGTGGTTGTCAAGAAAAATAGGATGGTTATCTGTTCTAGTGCGTTGGTTGACAATTTGTATACTCTTAATCCAATAACTCCCACAATGCAACAAATGAAAATTAATAACACATTTTCTAATTCTAATAAGAGAAAACAACTTTCGAAAATGAACCAAACATATCTTTGGCATCTAAGGTTGGGTCATATTAACTTGAGTAGGATTCAAAGGTTAATAGTGAATGGACCTTTAGGTTCATTGGTAGTGGAAAACTTTCCGACCTACGAGTCTTGCTTGGAAGGAAAAATGACCAAGAGGCCTTTTAAGGTAAAGGGGTATAGAGTCAAAGAAGTGTTGGAACTGGTTCATTCTGATTTGTGTGAGGTCTATGACTATCCAGGCAAGAGGTGGTTTCAAATATTTTGTCTCTTTTATAGACGACTATTCGAGATATGGGTACATTTACTTGATGCGTTGTAAGTTTGAGTGCTTTGATAAGTTCAAAGAGTACAAGGCTGATGTGGAGAAACGTCATGGTAAAAGTATCAAGACACTACAGTTTGATCGTGGTGGAGAGTACCTCTCAGGAGAGTTTAGGAATTACTTATCAAAGACCGGGATTCAATCCCAATTGTCTGCACCTGGTACACCCCAACAGAATGGTGTGGCGGAACGAAGGAATAGAACTCTTATAGAAATGGTTAGATCAATGATGAGTTATTCAGAATTACCAAATTTATTTTGGGGATATGCTCTGAAAACGACGGCGTACATTCTGAACTTGGTACCTTCTAAGTCAGTACCCTCTACTCCCACAAAATTACGGAATGGGTGCAAGCCTAGTTTGAAACACATTCAGATTTGAGGTAGTCCAGCACATGTGCTGAAGGGAGATGCTGATAAGTTGGAATCACGTAGAGAAGTTCGCTTGTTCATGGGATATCCTAGAGGAACGAAAGGTGGTTTGTTTTATAGTCCTAAAAATCAGAAGGTCATTGTTAGCACCAATGCCCAATTTTTAGAAGAAGACTATGTAATGAACCACAAGCCCATGAGTAAAATTGTTCTTGAGGAAATAAGAGAGGACACTTATACTTTAGTACCAACGGTACAAAATGAGATACCACAAGTAACTGCAACACGTGTCACAAATGATGCACAATTATAGGTAGTGCCTCGTCGTAGTGGGAGGGTTGTTAGGCAACCTGATAAATTCATGTTTTTGGAAGAGTCTTCGGACTTGATCCCTGGTGAACATGAAGCTGATCCCTGGACATATAATGAAGCACTCCAAGATAAAGATGCAGCATCTTGGCAAAGTGCAATGAACTCTGAAATAGAATCTATGCATTCTAATCAGGTCTGGGAGCTTGTAGAACCACCAAATGGTGTAAAAGCCATTGGATGTAAATGGATCTACAAAAGTAAAAGAGGAACAGACGGGAAGGTGGAAACCTTTAAAGAGAGGCTTGTTGTGAAGGGGATACTCAGAAAGAGGGAATCGATTATGAGGAAACTTTTTCACCGGTAGTCATGCTTAAGTCTATCCGGATTCTTTTATCTATTGCTCATATGAATTATGAGATTTGGAAAATGGATGTCAAGACAACTTTCCTTAATGGAAGTCTTGAAGAAAACATTTATATGAAGCAACCAGAGGGATTCATTGTGAAGGGCAAAGAACATCTTGTATGTAAACTCAATCGGTCCATTTATGGACTGAAGCAAGTTTTAAGATCTTGGAACATCCGGTTTGATGAAGTGATCTAGTCTTATGGATTCATTCAGTGTCTAGATGAGTCTTGTGTATACAAGAAAAGTGATGAAAATGTGGTGGTATTTCTTGTACTATACGTAGATGATATTTTGCTCATTGGTAACAATGTCAAAGTGTTGTCAGACATAAGTGTATGGTTATCCAAGCAGTTTGATATAAAGGACTTGGGAGAATGTGGACATATTATTGGGATCAAAGTAATAAGGGATCGCAAGAAAAAGATGTTGTGCTTATCCCAAGTTTCATACATCGATACTATCCTAGCTCGTTTTAGCATGCAAAACTCCAAGAAAGTGTTTCTACCTTTTCGGCATGGAGTACCTTTATCAAAGGAGATAGAGGAGATGAAGGCAGTTCCTTATACTTCGACTGTAAGAAGCCTAATGTATGTGATGCTATGTACGAGATCGGATATCTGTTTTGCCATGGGCATGGTTAACAGATATCAAAGTAACCCAGGACCAGGATATTGGACTACCGTAAATCATATATTAAAGTACCTGAAAAGGACTAGAAATTCTATGCTGGTTTACTAGATAGATGATTTACTCCCTGTGGGTTACACGGATTTAGACTTCCAATCAAATAGGGATAGTAGTAAATCAACCTCGGGATATGTGTTTACTTTGGGAGGTGGAGCCATCGCATGGAGGAGTGTTAAGCAGAAATGCGTTTCAGACTCCACCATGGAAGCTGAGTATGTGGCAGCCTCTGAGGCAGTCAAAGAAGTTGTATGGCTCAGAAACTTCTTGATAGATTAGATGTGATTCCTGGTTTGTCCAAAGTTATCACAATTTATTGTGATAACAGTGGTGCAGTAGCAGACTCGAAGGAACCACGCGCCCATAAGGCAAGTAAACACATTGAGCGCAAGTACCACCTGATACGAGACATCGTAAAATGAGGAGTGATTGTTGTTGCCAAGATTACATCAGCAGATAACCTGGCAGATCCTTTCACTAAGGCCCTTCCGGTGAGAGCTTTTGATAGGCATGTTGAGGGGATGAGAATCAGATGTATGGCAACATAATCTTTTAGTATAAGTGGGAGATTGTTGGGATATATACATAAGCCTAGCTTTTGTATGAACATCTATTTTAAAATATTTTAAAATGAGAATCACTTTGGTCAAATGTTTACATTTTATATTTATATATATGTCAATGCAGTTGTCCATTTAATTTATATTGTAGATAATATGGTGTATGATGCCACACAGAAGATCATGTTATCGGTTCCTTATAAATTATAAATAGTAGCTCACAACCAAGATGGATTGGGACAAACAATTGGAATGGTTGTAGTGTAATTTGGTATTAGTCTATCTTGACTATAAAATTACACTAGTACACTATGTGTGTATTGAGCAGGACCATTTGAGGTTGTTCGATTTATACTGACTACATAAAAGAACAGAACCTCTGTTATTATGGATGTGTGTCCTCTTAATCCCTATATAATAACAAGCACGTAATCTTAGTATTTATTTCTTTAACTTATTAATGAGTGAGATTTATTCGTTAAATCAATAAGCCCGATGAGTTGGGAAATAGTACTGTTTATATGGTGTGTTATTGATTATAAAAGAAATATGTGTCCTAATTATTTAAGCTAATGATGTCCCCTTGAGGAGCTCATAAGGATTATCATGTAAACCCTACAGGTGGGCTTAGTCTGGCATGATAATAAAGTTGAGTGGTACTACTCTTGGAATCATATATTAATTAATTGAGTTGTCAGTAACTTATTTAATTAACGGACATACGATATCTTAAACACAGGGAGATTAACGCACTCATGATAAGAAGGAGCTCATATTGTAATATGGGATTGGTGTGGTAGTTTAATAATAACCCTTTAGTGGTATAGGTTATTATTGATGGACTTGGGTTGGGTGTTTGGGTCGAACACAGGAAGCATAAGCCCATCAGGAGGCCTAAACCAATTCCTCTTCTAGGTCCCTGTTGTAGCCTCTATATAAAGTTTCGCATCCACTCATCCATAACTTGGTTTGATTTAACTTAGTTTGGTTTTCTCCATCTTCCTAGGGTTGGCGACAAAGTTATAGAAAGGGAGATTTTTTTCTTAACAAAATTCTGTTATTTTTCTTTCTTTGTAACCGACGGCAAAGGTTATAAAAGGAGTAGTGGTGCCCCTAAAACCTAATTTTCCCACAAGCCTCCTCGTCTCCTTACCTAGGGTCGGCGGCATCCCACCTCTTCCTTGGTGCCCGCCCCCTTGGTGGTCGGAGCCTCCCCTCTTCCTTAGTGGCCGACGCCCCCTCCTCCTTGGTGGCCAGCGGATTGGAGAAGAAGAAAAAGAAGAGAAGGAAGAAGATTAGAAGGTGCCCCATCCTAGAGCCTCCTTTTGTAACCATCGGTTTGGAGAAACGAAAGGAAGGGTGGTTTTGTCTTGGTAGATCGTCGCTCACACGACGTCCAAGAAGAGGAGAGGAATACGACAGATGATCAAGAGGTCTTTGGCTACAAAGAAAGGTACAACTAGTTCTTTAATTCCGCTGCGTAATTAATTTTGTTTTCTTTGCATTGATTTTGAATACCAACACAAGAGGCCAACGATCTTGTACTTCGATCAAGGTGTGCTTTGATTATTCAAGAACTTGCTTGATTGATCAAACACATGTTTGATCGAACATGCGGGTTACTAGGAAAATTCCTATTCTTGTATAATTTTTTGTACAGGGAAATTTAAACAGAACGGAATTCCAGCGCCTTAACCTTAATGGGAACCGGAGACTTTAAACCATTATCTAGTCAATCGGGGACTTAAAGAGTGACCGGACATGCTTCCTTAAGGGGAACCAGAGACTTTAAACCTCCATCCAGTCGATCGGAGACCTTAAGGAGTGATCGGACATGTTTCCTTAAGGGGAACCAAAGACTTTAAACCATTATTTAGTCAATCAAGGACCTTAAGGAGTGACCGGGCAGGCTTCCTTAAGGGGAACCGGAGACTTTAAACCTCCATCTAGTCGATCGAGAATCTTAAGGAGTGATCGGACAGGCTTCCTTAAGGGGAATTAGAGACCTTAAACCTCCATCTAGTTGATCGAGGACCTTAAGGAGTGACCGGACAAACTTCTTTAAAGGGAACCGGAGACTTTAAACCATTATATAGTCGATCGGGGACCTTAAGGGGAACTAGTGACTTTAATCCATTATATAGTCGATCGGGGACCTTGAGGAGTGACCGGACAAGCTTCCTTATGGGGAACCGAAGACTTTAAACTCTCAACAAGTTAATCAAAGTATAAGAAAGTCAAGTTTATAGGACAAGTGTCACCTATGGTGCACCATATGGGTATAGCCATGGTGGATGAGTCACCAAGGGAGGTGACTAAAGTTAAGATTCCTAAGGTTAGGAAGAGCCTTTGGGACCCATGGTAGATGAGTTATCAAATGTACCAAGTGGTTAGGAGACATACTTGAGTCTCTAACCTAGTGCGTTAGCATAATTAGGATGGTATCATGCATAAAAAAATGACATTGGGATCATATTGCATGAAAATTAGTTTTTTATGTATATATACCATATAAACTCATTCTAGGGAAGTATTGTGGTTTAGTATGGGTAGATACATCTGTTGGTCCCTTTGGAGGCCGGCAAGAGGGGAGGGGTGAATTGCCCTACAAAATAAAACTCGAACCTTTCTCGGATTTCAACTATATAATGAACACTTGTAATAAATAAATAAAAGAGACTAAGTAAAGAAAAGCAGACACCAGAGTTTTACTTGGTTTGCAATCAGGGGATTGCTAATCCAAGGAATGTAAGCGCACTATCTGATTCTCCTCTGGGCGGAGTAGCCTCTTTACAACGTTGACAGCACAAATGAAAAGAACAGAATTGAAAGCACAGAAGGAATTGATTACAAGTTAGTTATCCTGATCTGTGCAAACCAGTGATATATTTATAGCACTGGTCGGGGCGCCCCGAAGGGGTTCCGGGCGCCCTGGGGGGATAAAACTTTATCCCCCAACGTTCAGATCGAGTTTGACTCGATCTGGTCAAAAACCTCGTTCCGGGCGCCCCGGATGGTTACGGGCACCCCGGACCCCAAAAGTCAACTCTGGTTGACTTTTTCCATCCGGTCGCTCCGCTTCGGTTCAGCTCGTCTCGGTCCGGGTCTTCTGTTCCGGCTCCACTAGCTTGGGTGATCTCGGCCATCCGGAATAGGGCTCACCCGAATCCATGTTCCGGCCTTCTCCTCGAGCAGCCTTCCTTCCCGGTTTCTCATCCCTCGAACGCCGCGCACGTTCTTCTCGTCCACCGGTGTACTCTTCCACGGTCACCTCGTCCCTCGGACGCACCGAGCCCGTCGGCTCTCTCCCGTGTCGTCCTTCTCGCTAGCCGCGTCTTCCGCTCGACTTCCTGTGTTCCTAAGCTCCTGCACACTTAGACACAAGGGTTAAACAAACGCAGGACCTAACTTAGCTTGTTTGATCACATCAAAACACCTTGGGGTTCCAACAATCTCCCCCTTTTTGATGTGAGCAACCCAAGTTAAGTTAGGGTAACCATATGCAATAAAAATGATTTATATTTCAATAAGTCCAAATATTTTTCAATTGAAAAATTATAGTACCTCCCCTTAGACTTAACATACTTCTCCCCCTTTGATCACATAAAAATTGGGGTTATAAATAAGTCTAAGGTAAATTCAAACAAAAGCTTTAAGTGTAAAATATTTAATAATATCTAAGTAAAATTCAATTTAAAGACACTCTTCAGAATTTTTCTTTCGAAAAAAAACATTTAAGTAAAATATTTTTCAGATAAAACAGTCATAAAAAAAATTTTAAGTTTGAAACTTATCTCAGCATCCCCAAAAAATTTTTTTTCTAATTAATTGAAAAAATTCTAAGTTAATATTCATAAGAAACAATTCTAAGTCAATTTTTTTTTTTAAAAAAAAATTATAAGGCAATATTATCAAAAAAAATTCTAAGATAACTTTAAAAAAATTTCTAAGTCGATTTTCATAAAAATTTCTAAGATAATACAAAAATTAAGAAAATAAAATGTTTTCTAACACAAATTGAATAACTCTTTTAAAGCATCAAGTAATTTAAATTAATACTTTTTCAATTAGTCAATTAAACTTTTTATTTCGATACTTGGCTTCCAGGTCGTGGCGAGGCACTAGGCCTTCTTGGTTATTGGAGCAACAACCACTTCCTTAGACAAAGCCTCATAAAGAAATTAGTTGTTTAATTTCCTTGCTGAAAATGCTAAGTCTAATTTTTAATTTTAAATTAAATAGGTTTTTGGAACCCAATAGAGGTTCCTACCTACAGGATTAACCAAGTATTTCCTAGGTATATAGATTTTTGATATATTTCTAATTTGATTTTGATGAAATCTATAATACCAATTTAAACCTCTATAATTTCTAAAAGTAGAAATATTTGAACCATTAGATTTTTTCAATCTTTCTATTTCTTCTTTTAGTTTTTCATTTTCAATTTTCAATTTTTCAAAATCCTGTATAAGACATGATTTTGTCAAAATTCTCTTTGTTTCTAAAATTTCATTTTCTAATTTGGCATTTTTATTTTCTAATTTATACATGGATTTAGTCATAGCTTTGATACCAAAGTAAAGTTCATCAGGGTGTAAGAGGCATACCTCACTTACCATATCGGACTTGAAGCCTGAATCTCCCCCTGCTTCGCTACTTCCATCTGAGGTCGCTCCCCCTTCATCGATGCTGGGTTCTGATGTACTTTGTCCTTCGTGGCTTGCCATCAGTGCAATCCCCGCATATTCTTGAGCTTCTGATTCAGATGAAGAAGTGTCATCCCAAGTTGCTTTTAGGTTGTGTTTCTTGGGTGTCTTCATTTTAGCCTTCTTGAGTTCTGGGCAGTCTTCCCTTAGGTGTCCCTCCTTCTGACACTGGTAGCACCGTACCTTTCTTCTACCTTTTTGATTCTTTTTATTCTACATTTTAAATTTATTAGATCTAAAAAACTTTTTAAAGTTTCTTACCATGTACGCTTCTTGATCGTCTTCGGAGTCTGACTCGGGTTCATCCTTGTTGGTTGCGTTCAGCGCCATAGTCTGGGTTGTGTCCTTTGATATCTCTGCATATCTAGTTTCGTGTAATTCAAGGGTAGAAAACAACTCTTCTAAAGTACTTACCTCCAGGTCTTTTGAGATGTAGTAAACATCGACGATTGATGTCCATTTCGGAGTTCTTGGAAACGCATTGAGCGCGTAGCGAATAGTATCCCGGTTTGTTACCGTTTCACCAAGATTTTCGAGACCAGTAACTAGTTCTTTTACCTTTGCATGTAAATCGGCTACTTTCTCACCTTTCTCCAGACGGATGTTCATCAGTTTGTTGCGGAGGATGTCCCTTCTAGCGAGCTTTGCTTCGGACATGCCTTCGTGGAGTTCCAAGAACTTCTCCCAAAGTTCTTTAGCAGATAAATAATTTCCGATGCGGTTGACCTCTTGAGGTGGTAACACGCTCAGCAGGTGATGTTCCGCACGGCTGTTTGCTACCGACTCATTCTGCTCCTTCTTTGTCCAATCGCTCTCTTCTTTTTCTTTTCCATCTTTATCTATTGGAGCTACAAAACCATATTTCATAATAAACCGAATTTCAAAATATGTTTTTAGGAATACCTCCATACGACGCTTCCAGTCTACGAAGTTCCCCTCGAATTTTGGTGGGACGATACTTGGTCCGGCCATCTTTGTCTTTGATCGTAGTTGTTCCTTAATTTGCCTTGTCGATACCACTTGTTGGTCCCTTTGGAGGTCGGCAAGAGGGAGGGTGAATTTCCTACAAAATAAAACTCGAACCTTTCTCGAATTTCAACTATATAATGAACACTTGTAATAAATAAATAAAAGAGACTAAGTAAAGAAAAGAGCAGACACAAGAGATTTACTTGGTTTGCAATCAGAGGATTGCTAATCCAAGGCAAAGATGGCGCACTATCTGATTCTCCTCTGGGCGGAGTAGCCTCTTACAGCGTTGACAGTACAAAAGAAAATAAAGCACAGAGAAAAATGGATTAAAAGTGAGTTAAATGTTATGGCAAACCAGTGCTATATTTATAGCATTGGTCGGGGCGCCCCGAAGGGGTTCCGGGCACCCTGGGGGTATAAAACTTTATCCCCCAACGTTCAGATCGAGTTTGACTCGATCTGGTCAACAACTTCGGTCCGGGCGCCCCGGTCAGCTCCGGGCGCCCCGGACCCAAAAAGTGAACTCTGGTTGACTTTTTTCGTCTGGTCGCTCTACTTCGGTTCAGCTCGTCTCGGTCCGGGTTTTCAACTCCGGCTAGACTAGCTTGGGTGATCTCGGCCATCCGGAATAGGGCTCACCCGAACCCATGTTCCGGCCTTCTCCTTGAGCAGCCTTCCTTCCCGGTTTCTCATCCCTCGAACGCCGCGCACGTTCTTCTTGTCCACCGGTGTACTCTTCCACGGTCACCTCGTCCCTCGGACGCACCGAGCCCGTCGGCTCTCTCCCGTGCCGTCCTTCTCGCTAGCCGCGTCTTCCGCTCGACTTCCTGTGTTCCTAAGCTCGTGCACACTTAGACACAAGGGTTAAACAAACGCAGGACCTAACTTAGCTTGTTTGATCACATCAAAACACCTTGGGGTTCTAACAACATCAAGAGGAAGCTAAAACTAGGACTTTAGGTCAAGGTTCAATGGAATCATTTAGCTAGTTTTGAATTTTATGTCAATCTTGGGATCTGTGATAAATATATTATATACATATTTTTCCCAAGTAGACATGGATAAAATATACGTCTCCACAAAATTTAGTATTTTTTGGAGGTCTGTGAAATTTCTGGTGCATTTCTAAAGTTAGGTTATAAAGGCTGATTTTTACAGAAATAGAGTACCAGTCGACTGGTAACGGTGATTTTAAGCACAGAATGTCTCTGTAAGCTCATTTTGACCATTGCAGTCAACTGGGACTTATAGCAAATGACTGATATGGTCTGAAAATATTTTTCAACATTAGAAAATGACCAAAAGAGTGGTGAACATATATGTAATCTTATGGGGGATTAATACATGATGTTTATGGTCACTAGAGATCAAAGAGTCTAATAATTGGGATATTGTTAGAGCTCTTTTTGATGTATGGCAAAGGGGGAGAAGTTTAGGTTTAAGTAAGAAACCTACATACCTTTGCAAGAAATCCTAACTCAAGGGGAGCTTAGGTGAAGGGGGAGCGATTGCTCATTTATTTGCAAAGGGGGAGAAGTTTGTCTTTTGTAGGGGAGCTTAGGTGAAGGGGGAGCCTAGGATTAGATTTCATGATTTATGCATGTGTAGATTGCATGTTTATTTGCATTATTATTGCTATATTGTTTCCCTAACTTAAACGGGTTGTCAAACATCAAAAAGGGGGAGATTGTTGGAGCAATCTAGTGACCCTAGGTTTTGATGTTTGGGCAAAGGTTTAAATTAGGTTTATTATTGTATTTGATATGTATTGAGAGTGTGCAGGATACAGGTACAATAAAGAAAGTCCAAGTGTGATCTTGGCAAAGGAGAAAAGTCCAAGGAAGAGTCTTGGCGGTGTAAGTCTAAGCATGTAGTTTTGGCAACGTAAATCCAAGTGTGACTTGCCAATGGATGAAGTCTCGGAGCGCAACCTCTTGGCAAAGGAAGACCCGACAACAATGACAAGGTTGATGGAAGCTCCAGAAGGTAAGACGTGAAGGATGGGGAGTCATCCGAGGGACACAAAGCTAATGGAGGAGATTAGAAGGTTAGGTCTAGGTTGGTCGGGCGAGGACGAGTGCTAAGTGAATGTATTCCCGGGTTAAATTCTAGGATTAGGGTTTTACTGTAGTAATACTGCAGCACTACTGTAGCAGTATTGTAGCAATCGACTGGTGTTTTCATCAGTCATCTGGTAGTCGACCGTTAGCTTGTAACGATTGAATTTCACTTAGGACCAGTCGACTGGTGGCGGGGAAAATAGTAGGTATTTTCCTCCCGAGCTCTATTTAATAGAGTTGGGGGTGCTTGGCCAAGGTTGACGAAATTAGTGATGGTTAACCCTAATTAGAGTCTCCAAGTGCCCAAGTGATCTAGCGTGCTTATACGAGGTTGTAGCGAGATTTCTCCACCCACAAGGAGCTGCACGAGCTAGCCAGAAGTTCTCCGGGGAATCATCCACCGACAGATCGGGATCATCCACCTTATGGACATCCATGGAGTAGGAGCTTTATCTCCGAACCACGTTAAATCAACGTGTTAGGTTTGCTTTCTATTGTTAGTATTTATTTTTGTATTCCGCTGTGCATACTAACCATTGTAGGAAGCGGCGTTTTGGGTGAGACGCTATTCACCCTCCCCCTCTAGCGGACGTCAAGGTCCCAACAGCTACCACCGCAATAAAGAGGGGCACATCAAAGATAACTGCCCCAGATTAAAGGACAAAGGAGCAAGAAAATCCAAACAAAAGAACCTCAAAGTAACATGAAATGAGTCATCCTCAGAAGAGTTAGAATATGAATTTGCCAGAATAGCACTGATGGCTAGTCATCAAGAAGAGAGCATCAATGAAGGGGGAGCTACTTTAGAAGAAAGTAGCAATAAAAGGGGAGAATCAAACTACGAATCTGACACGATAAATAAGGTAAGGTTTCTACCTCCCGAGCACTTATATGATGGGATTAAACCAATGTCTAGAGCATTATTCAAATTAAGGTTCAAATATGTTAAATTAAAAAAGAATAACATTGAATTAAAAATTAACTTATCTAATGCATGTATGTTCGTTAGAACACTTTGATAAAGTTCAAATAGAAAATTCAAAACTGAGACAAATAAAATAATTGAAAAAGAATAATACATGCTCAAATTTGAACGTTTCATCACATTCATATTTTAGAGGACTTAATTAGTACTTAAGTAATCATATGGATCAAATTCCAAAAGTACCTAAAAATAATATTTTTAAAAAATTTCTGATAAATCCAATAGGTAGAAATTTATTTGGATTTTTAAATCATGCTTAACCTGTTAAATTAATTTTATAAGCTTGCTTAAATTTAATTTAGTTTAATTTTTACATTGTTAGAAAATTAATTATTTCATTAAATCTTCTCTTCATATTTTCTATTAAAATTTTTGCTTGTGTAAAAATCGGCAAGATTTTTTGAAGTAAAAAATCTATTTTTAAGTATTTAAATTTGGAAATAATTACACTGTTCAAAAATTATTTATTATAAATAAAATAAAAATATTTCTTTTGTTAAAATTTTCTCTTGGTTCGAATACTTATACTTAATATTGAAAACAAATTTCAGAAATTTTTGAAACTTAAAAATAATTTTTAAATTATTTTTGAAATAATAGAAAATTAATTGGTAAAAATTATTATCTTTGAGAAATAATTCCAGTAAAAAGATATGTTCTTGAATACACTGTTTAAACCCCCTAAAAAAATTCTCAATATTTTTCTAACTTTTTTGTATTTCCCCTAACATTTTATTTATTATTTATGTGATCAAAGGGGAGAAATTAGGGATCGAATTAAGGGAGAGATATAGAATTTTAATTCTTTTCTTATATTTTTTGCACATTTATTACTTGTAATAATTGCAAATTTATTTGTTTACGTTATTTTATTATTTTTTTACTCTAATTTAACTTGGATTGATGCACATAAAAAAGGAGAAATTGTAAATACTTCGGATTAGTTTTGATATGATCAGCCGAATTAAGTTATGCTCTATAATTTTGATCTCTTGTGTCTAAGTATGCAGGGATTTAGGAACACAAGAAGTCGAGCGAAAGTTGCAGCCAGTGAGAAAGATGACACAAGAAGTGAGTGTTGGAGCAATCCCAATGGTTCGTGGGACCATGTGTTTTGGTGTTTGGGCAAAGGGTTTAAGTTAGGTTTACCCTTGTTATTTGATATGTGTACTTGAGTTGTGCAGGACTGCAGGTGACACATGTGACTCAGGTTGACAGCTTCGGGTCCGGTGAAGGATGGAGCATCCGAGGGACCATGGACAAGGCAGCAAGGACAATGGCCGAGGGAAGCGACTTCGAGGCATACGCGAAGGATGGCATTGGAGACAAGCCGCGGGCTTGGATGCATCCGAGGGACGAGAGCCAAAGGAAGTAGGCTTGAAGGCAAGAGGTCAAGGCTGCAAAGAAGAGTCAAATGAGTCGTGAGGGTACGAGTGCATGAGAGATTGTACTCGGAGTAAAATCCTAGTTTTAGGGTTTTACTGTAGCGGCACTGTAGCAGTACTGTAGCAGGTACTGTAGCGTACTGTAGCAGTCGACTGGTGTATGGACCAGTCGACTTATGCACTGTAGCAGAGAGACGTTGAGATAGCCGTTGGGCTGGCATCAGTCGACTGGTGCAAGGACCAGTCGACTGGTAACGGGCAAATCAGGTTCTGATTTGTTCCAAGCTCTATAAGAAGGAGCTTGGTATGGCCGGCCAAGGCGACGAAATTAGACTTGGTTAAGGTCTAATTAGTAGTCTACAAGTGCTCAAGTGTTTGTGGAATCCAAGAGGTCTTGGTGTGTTGTGGTGAGGTTTCTCCACCCACAAGGAGCGACTTGAGATAGCCGGAGTTTCCGGGGGCTAATCCACCGAAGGATCGGGATCGTCCACCTTACGGACAGCCGTGGAGTAGGAGCATCATCTCCGAACCACGTTAAACGAACGTGTATTGGTTTGCTAGTTCTTTTCTTTCTTTAGCTTTCGTATTCATTGCTTTAGTATTTGTATTTCCGCTGCGCAAGCTAACAATAGTGTAGGAAGCTAACGATTTGGGGGTGCCGTCTATCCAACCCCCCTTCAAGCCAGCCACCGATCCTCCAACAAGTGGTATCAGAGCGAGGACGCTCTCCGTTGGACTAACCGCCAAGGAAGCACAAGATGGCCGAGTCTATTGTCCCTCCAAAATTTGAAGGAGGAAGCCTTGGGGACATCACGTATTGGATGATGAGGATGAAGAACTTCCTCGAGACGGATTGGGACACAATGATGGTTGTCGAGGAACCATTTGAAGTCCCAAGAGACAAGAAAGGAAAGAAGCTCCGATCACGACATTGGACGGAAGAGCAAACCACACGATCGGAGGCAAATTCAAAGGTAATATCTATATTGATTGATATTTTGCCTAATCATGTGATAAATGGTGTAGGTGAGTATAAGAACGCCCACGAGTTGTGGAGCAAGGTGAAGATGGTTCTACAAGAAGAACCTAAACCTACACAAGAGGAAGAAGAACCCATTGAGATGGGTCTAGTTGCTCAAGTAGAGGGGGAGCAACCGGAAGGTGACGAGCACTCAACTTCCGAGGAGAAGGAGGAGAAGGATGAAGAAATGGCATCCATTAGTGTGGATGAGGAGACATCCTCAAAGGGTGAGGAAGAATCCAAGACAAGTGAAGAAGAAGTCTTGGAAGTCAACTTAGTAAGTACCTCCACCGAAGCAAAGTCAAAAGATCACATTGTATGCTTCGGGTGCAATGAGAAGGGACACTACAAGAGTAGGTGTCCAATGAGCAAGAAGAAGGTATCTCCTAAACTCAATTCAATTCCTTTAGAATCTAATTTGAGTTGTAGGAAGAAGAAGGAGAAGAAGCACATTAGATACTTCACGTGTGGAGAACTTGGACACTACCACACAACATGCTCGAAGAAGGGAGAGTTCAAGAAGTTGGAGCATCTAAAGAAGTGGGAGAAGAAGAAGAGGAGCTCAAGTCAAGGGGGAGCTTCAAGGGTAAGGGAGGTATACCCTAATTTGAAATGCAATTCAAATTTTCATTCCTCCATGCATGCTAGGAATAATTCTCATTATTTACCCATGCAAAATTTTGGATTTAAATATCATGATAGGAATAGGGTTAATGTAGATCAAAACCCTAGGAGGCCAATTCATGAAAAACCTAGGAATGGTAGACCTAAGGAGGCCCAAGGCATTAATCCTAAGAAGGGGAGACACATGCCTAGAAAGGGTAGGTCTAGGAATGTCCATGGTGGACATGTTGACTCTAGGTTTAGGAACCTAGAAAGGGAAAATCAAGTTTTGAAGGCAAAGCTTGATCAATTGGAGAAATTCCTTAAGAGATTCACTATTGGATCTCAGAAATTAAATATTGTGTTGGGTAGCCAAAGACCCAACCATGATAGATCGGGCTTGGGATACCGATCTAGTCCCTCCAAGGCTAATGAGAGATCATATGCTAGGGTGGCAAATGATCATGGCAAGGGAGAGTCCTCCAAAGCTAAGGGAAAGTCTTATGCTAGGGTTGCATATGACTATAGCAAGGAGAAGCCAATAAATGGCAAGGGAAAGCCATTTAATGGTAAGGAGAAATTAACCAAGGACAAGGTGTCCAAGGTTAAGAAAGTTACGTTTGTAGGCCAAGTGTCACCGGGGGTGGACCGATGTGGCCTAGCCGTTGTGGATGAGTCACCTAGGGAGGTGACTAAGGCAAAGAGCTCTAGGGGGAGCTCTAAGAGTCAATTTGGGACCCATGGCCAATGGATCTCAGGTGGGTACTACTTGGGAGTCTAGAGGAGCCATGGAGTGTGCCAAAAGGTTTGGAGATGAATTTGAGTCTCAAACCTAGAGATTTGGCACACATGGTTTGTGTTTCATGCAAGAAATATGACATTTGGGGTCATATTGCATGATAATTGGTTTTGGATGTATAGATGCCATATAAACCAATGCTAGGGATGCATTGTGGGTTGGTATGGGCAAATACATCAAGAGGAAGTCAAAACTAGGACTTTAGGTCAAGGTTCAATTGAACCATTTAGCTAGTTTTGGATTTTATGTCAATCTTGGGATTGGTGATAGATATATTTTTTTAATATATTTTTCCCAAGTAGACAAGGGTACAATAGACCTCTCCACAAAATTTGGGGATTTTTGGAGGTCTAGGGAATTTCTGGTGCATTTCTGAAGTTGGCCTGAAAAGACTGATTTTTTCAGAAATAGAGTACCGATCGGTGATGGATACCGATCGGTAATAATGTTTTGAGCACGAATGGTTACGTAAGCTCATTTTGACGAGGGGCGATCGTACCGACACCACGATCGGTAATGTGATATTTCACCGAGAATGATTACGTAAGGTTGTGTCGAAGGGCGCAGTCGACTGACCGACTGATACCAGTCTGAAATTGGTTTCAGCATTGGTTTGTGACCATGTCAACTCACATAGATGTATGGGATCCAAGGGGGATTAATACATGAGTTTAGGGTCAATTTAGATGACAAGTTTTCAACAATTGGGATATTGTTAGAGAACTTTTTGGATGTTAGGCAAAGGGGGAGAAGTAAGGTTTAGTTGGGAAAACCTTAGTGCCTTTGCGTAGGGGGAGCCTTGGGATAGGTTCTTAAAAAGCCCTGTGGGAAAATCCTAGCTCAATGGGGAGCTTAGGTGTAGGGGGAGCCTTGTGATAGGTTCCAATGCTTGGTGCATTGATTCGGCGGTTGCCAAGTGTGTAGCCTTGGCAACGTAAGTCCATTCGGCGGTGTAAGTCCAAGTGTGTAGCCTTGGCATCGTAAGTCCATTTGTTTTAGCATATTTATTTTGCTATTTGTTTTCCCTAACTTAAACGTATTGCCAAACACAAAAAAGGGGGAGATTGTTGGAGCAATCCCAATGGTTCGTGGGACCATGTGTTTTGGTGTTTGGGCAAAGGGTTTAAGTTAGGTTTACCCTTGTTATTTGATATGTGTACTTGAGTTGTGCAGGACTGCAGGTGACATTTAGCTTGATGGCTTCGGGTCCGGTGAAGGATGGAGCATCCGAGGGACCATGGACAAGGCAGCAAGGACAATGGCCGAGGGAAGCGACTTCGAGGCATACGCGAAGGATGGCATTGGAGACAAGCCGCGGGCTTGGATGCATCCGAGGGACGAGAGCCAAAGGAAGTAGGCTTGAAGGCAAGAGGTCAAGGCTGCAAAGAAGAGTCAAATGAGTCGTGAGGGTACGAGTGCATGAGAGATTGTACTCGGAGTAAAATCCTAGTTTTAGGGTTTTACTGTAGCGGAACCAGTACTGTAGCGTACTGTAGCAGTTATTGTAGCGTACTGTAGCAGTCGACTGGTGTATGGACCAGTCGACTGATGCATTGTAGCAGATAGCCGTTGGGCTGACATCAGTCGACTGGTGCAAGGACCAGTCGACTGGTAACGGGCAAATCAGGTTCTGATTTGTTCCAAGCTCTATAAGAAGGAGCTTGGTATGGCCGGCCAAGGCGACGAAATTAGACTTGGTTAGGGTCTAATTAGTAGTCTACAAGTGCTCAAGTGTTTGTGGAATCCAAGAGGTCTTGGTGTGTTGTGGTGAGGTTTCTCCACCCACAAGGAGCGACTTGAGATAGCCGGAGTTTCCGGGGGCTAATCCACCGAAGGATCGGGATCGTCCACCTTACGGACAGCCGTGGAGTAGGAGCATCATCTCCGAACCACGTTAAACGAACGTGTATTGGTTTGCTAGTTCTTTTCTTTCTTTAGCTTTCGTATTCATTGCTTTAGTATTTGTATTTCCGCTGCGCAAGCTAACAATAGTGTAGGAAGCTAACGATTTGGGGGTGCCGTCTATCCAACCCCCCTTCAAGCCGGCCACCGATCCTCCAACAGTGAGTTGACTGACTCGGTGCATCCGAGGGACGGGGAGCTGTGGAAGATACACTGGCGAACGAGAAGGATGTGCATGGTGTTTCCAAGGGACAAGAAGACGGGGAAGAAGACTTCTTGAGGAGAAAGTCAGAGTTGGGTTCAGTTGAGCTCAACTCTAGACGGGCGGAGAATCGCCCAACCGACCGGACAAAAAAATTATCAACTTCGGAGTTGATCATGTCTAGCCGCCTAGGCAAGGTCCAAGCGCCCGAAATCCAAACGCGTGGACCAAGTCTAGGCTCCTAGATCATTTAGGCCACGACAATGAGCCGTTGTGAAAAAATATCAACACTAGAGTCCATATCAGTCGACTCGAGGCACTCGGACAGGTCCAGGCGCTCGGGAAACGAAGATCCAATTGGGAAGAAGTGTTGTGGAGTGGATCAAGTCAACCAAGTCCAGGTGCCTGGACCGGTCCAAGCGCCCCGAAGGTGCCACGTCAACCAATGACTAATTTCGACCAGTGGACTATAAATAGAGTTTTGGTGCTCGAAGTTCGATACAACACACTCATTCTTAACTTCTATATTCTGTAATTTCTGTCTATGCTTTCAAACATTTTGTTGGACACAAATAATCTAATGCCGGAGATTTATGGGTATTAGTTGAATTTAAGCTACACTGAATTAAATTCAACTTACAGTCGAAATGACTTGAGCGGATAATCTCAGGCTACTAGCAAGGGATGATTTCTGTAAAGTACAGAGCGGAAGACCAGGTCAGCAGAGCGGAAGACCAGGTCAGCAGAGCGGAAGACCAAGTCAGTAGAGCGGAAGACTAGGGCAGGTCTGCAGAGCGACAGACCAAAGCGGCAGGGTAGGTCTGCAGAGCGGCAGACCAGAGCAGTAAATTAGTGCTGCAGTGCAGAAGACCAGAGCAGCAGGGCAGGTCTGTAGAGCGACAGACCAGAGCTGCAGTGTGGAAGACCAGAGCAGCAGGGTAGGTCTGCAGAGCGACAAACCAGAGCAATAGATCAGAGAGGCAGCGTAGGTCTGCAGAGCGGAAGACCAGAGCTACAGGGCAGGTCTACAGAGTGGCAGACCAGAGCATCAGTACAAGTCTGCAGAGCGGAAGACCAGAGAGGTAGAGCAGGTCTGCAGAGTGCCAGACCATATCTGCAGAGCGAAAGACTAGGTCTGCAGAACGGAACGACAGGGCTGGTCTACAGAGCAGAAGACCAGGTCTGCACTTGATCTGGCAAAAGACAGATCAGGCGAGGAGACTGGCCGACTAGGAAAACTGACCGAGGCCTGCGAGAGTCACAGTTTCCTTGAAACAGATTCGCCCACCTCCGGCTGTGCTTCGAGCCTTACAAGGGTCGTCTGTTTCCCAGGATACAATGGTAGACCGTGAATCCGACCAAGCACTGGTGGTCACGACGAACTGACACCCGATTGCTATCACGGGCACTCCGCTGAGCAGGAGCTGCACGACAGAGGAGGAGGAAGAAAATGGAGAGCCTTTGCTATGCTGTGTGCATAACCCTTTTGCCTTAGTCACAGCTTCCTTTTATAGGAGGTCAAATGAACAACAAAATTAATGATCGACTAATGATCATTACTCACCAAGCTACGAAATATCCTACATTAATATTCCTTTAATGCATCCGCTACACAAGCAACAAAAAGGTTTACGTGGTAAAATGTTGGTCGGACATTCGTGAGCCTAGGTCGCGCTCACACATGAGTCAACTTAGTTCAGTGCAAATCCGGGCCCTGGATTTGCACCCCCCCTGCGCACCCACGCGTGACAGAGAGCCTCTCCACATGTATTTTTTCACAACCTCAATGTATGTGAATCAATATAAACCAACAAAAGTTCCTTAAAACTTCCAATGTGGGACTAAAGTCTCATTCACAATAGAGCCTCTTTCCTATTCCATTTCTTCTCCATTCACTTATTCAACACATTTGTAAGAGGCTACTCTGCCTTCATCGAAGGAGTCTTTTTTGAGTTTATATTTTTCTTGGATTTATAACCATCCAGGTTTTAACTAAGTAATTCTCTGTCTCTTACTTTACTTTATGTTGTTTATTTTGTTTAATTAATATGTGTTTGTCCTTTCTAAGTTAAGAAGCAAGAGAAGTGTTAATTCGAATTATAGGGCCATTCACCCCCTCTAGCCGGTCTACTTGGACCTTCACTAGATACGGTGGAGGGAAAGGGAGAAGGTGTTGATCCTGCTTCTACTATGGACTGTGAACACCGTTGTCAGGTCGCACTAAGGTCATTCCAGAGGTGGCGACAAGCAGAGCTTGTCGTCGGGCAAGAACTCAATGAGGTAGACGGCACAACCAAAGGGGCCCTTAGAGCCGAGGATCATGGCATCGAGGAAGAGGGGGAGGGCGTCAATATGGGCCTGGTCAAGGCCGGAGTCATGGAGGTGGAATGACTACTGGAGCTAGTGTTGGAGCCTACGGGGATTCTGGTAGACCCTGGATAGGCAAAAAGAATGGGAGGTGAAGGAGGGAGGGAAGAAAGAGCGAGAAGAATCGACGGAGGAAAGATGGTGAAGCCAACTCAAGGTTTGTGACAAACTTTATCACGAATTCAAAAAATAGTGCAACATTTGCCACAACTTCAAAATTCATGCCAAAATTGGTCATGAATTTTTGAATTCATGATAAATTTTGTGAATTCATCGCAAAACTTACCATGAATTAAAAATTCATAGCAAAATTTAGAAATGTTGAAACATAACATAGAAAATGTCGTAAAAAAAAAAGAACTTTTGAAGACAACCTTGTTGTCTTAGACTCAAAACACACACAATTTAATAAAATCTTTATCTATTACTATGTAAGCAACGCTAATAGATAACGGTTGATTAAAGCGACAATGGTTTAAAAAAAAATATTGTCTTTGTCATATATAAGACAATAGTTCTTTAAAAACTACTAACTTTTTTAAAACAACTGCCAACAACAAAGGTTTTTAATAAAATCGTTGTTAAATAGAAAAAAGGATAATAATTTTTCAAAAAATTATTATCTATTTCCATTTAACAACGATTTTATTAAAAATCATTGTTGTTGGTTGTTTTTTTTAAGACAATGATTTTTAATTTCAAATTTCTTATAGTGAAACTGACCTTTTTTTTTATCTTCAGAAGCCAAGAGAATCTGGTGATAATCTTGACAAGCATCCAGTATGCATATGAGTTCTCAATCAGAAGTAGAATCTACCAATTGATTAATGGGGGGCAGAGGGTAGTAATCTTTTAGACAGGCTTTATTAAGGTCATAAAAGTCGATGCAAACTCTCCATTTACCTCCTAGTTTGAGCATCATCACCACGTTAGCGAGTCAAGTAGGAAATTGAACCTCTTGTATAAGCCCAACTTCCATTAACTTATCGATCTCTACCTAAATCACCTGGTCCTATTTTGGTGAAAATTTTTGCTTCTTTTGTCGAATGGGTCAAACTTCCGGCAGTGTGTTTAGCCAGTGAATCATTATAGTCAAGGAAATGCTTGTAATGTCTTTCAATGACTAAGAGAAGATATCATGATTGTGTGAGAGACATGCAATTAATTCCTGTTTGAGCCCTGAAGAGAAGTTGATAGCTACTCAAGTGACCTCGTCTAGTTGGTTGGGATGAACTTTCACGCTTTCATAATTTTCATCTGGTGGGGATATCGACACCTTTGGGATGACTTGGATAGTAATATCTTGAGTTCGACGGACCTTGTGTGAGTTTGTTCGAATTATATCCACGTAGCATATCCTCGCCACTAATTAGTCACCTTTTACCTCCTCGACCCAGCTTCCTACTAGAAATTTAATTTTCTAATGAAAAGTGATACCGCTTAGAAGGTACTCGGTGTCGACCTTCCTAGTATGACATTATAAGAAGAAGTAGTGTTTACGATAATAAAGGATGTCCATCGAATTCGCATTAGTAGCTCCTCCCCTAAGGAAAGTGAGAGGTTAATTTAGTCGATAAATTATACTTCGTACCCAGTGAAACCATATAGGAGGTATGTATAGGATGATGTTTCTCCCCATCCAGTTGCATCTTGTTGGGATTCAATCAAAGTCTCACATTGGAAAGATTTGGTAAAGATCATGGGGTTAAAAGGATGCATGATATCTTCATTGGTATGAAGCCTTTTGGAGAGAGCCCAAGAGCAAAGCCATTAGGGCCTAGGCCCAAAATGGACAATATCATATTTGTGGAGATATGTGGACATCCTTTGGGCACAACAAATGGTATCAGAGACATGGTCCAGACCAGATTTCATGTGGGGTGGCCTTGAACGAACTTGAGGGTGGGCCCGGAGCAGGTCAGGATGACTAGATACTTGCGGAGAGGCCTAGAATAGGTCAAGGTGATCAGATACTTGCAGGGAGGCGAGTAGGTCAGGGTGACCGGATGCTCGCAAGGAAGCCCAAAGTAGGTCAAGGTGACCGTATGTTCACGGATAGGCCCGAAGCAGGTCAAGATTGACCGGATCAAGCTGCTTACGGGAAGGCCCGGAAATGACCGGATGCTTGTGGGAAAGGCCCCGAAGTAGGTCAGGGTGACCGAATACTCGTAGGGAGGCCCAGAGTAGGTCAGGATGACTGGATGCTTGCGGGGAAGCCTAGAGCAGGTTAGTGTGACAAGATGCTCGCAGGGAGGCCCAGACCATGAGAGCAATTGTGGTCCTTCGTTTGAGGTGAGGATTATTGAGATTCAATCAAAGTCCCACATTGGAAAGATTTGGTAAATATCATGGGATTAAAAAGGTGCATGATATCTCCATTCGTATAAGGTCTTTTGGTAAGAGCCCAAGAGCAAAGTCATGAGGGTTTAGGCCCAAAGTATACAATATCATACTATTGTGGAGATATGTGGATATCCTTTAGGCACAACACATCTGATCGAAAGGTATTTTGAAAATGATGCTGATGGAACTGTCGGTATCAATAAACACTCTCTTTACTCGATAATTAGCGATGAAAACCTCGATTACTAAAACATCATCAATTCCTACCAAGTCTTCGAGTTCAAAATTTATGAAAGGACCTTTTACTCTTCCCTTAATGGTATTGATTGTGTAAATCTCCAGCCTTTTACCGTGAGCCTTTCAGGCTCAAGTGGAGTCCCCATCTGTGGGACCTCCCGAGATCATGTTCATAGTCCCTCGAGCATCGATCTTGTTCTTGATTGTGTTTTTTCCTTTCTCTTCTACCTCTAGACGAGATTAGGAGGAACCTCAGGGTTCCTTTGAGGGAGAACGAGACCGTCACCTTGTGAGTCGATTGATATCAACATCATGATGGCGATGTCATTTGTAAGGTTCAGGAGATTTTCTTTTTCTAGGCCAACTCTAATTGCCATTCCATTGATCAACTACTCATTTCAATTCCCTCACATATTATTGGCAATCCTGAATGGAGTGAGTACTTGATTGATAGTAGGCACAATATTGAATCACCCCAGGGGACCTTCGATCAGACTTGAGAGTAGGAGTTGGGGCTACTTCCATTGCCTATACTACCTTTTTCCCCCTTCAATTCGTGAACTCCCAATTTCACAAGGTTGAAGGAGGAGCTCTACGACCTGGATGAGTAGGGACAGGAGCTAGAGTTGGAGCTTCCTTTCTCTTCGTAGATTGGGCTTCCTCTACTTGAATATACTTAAGTGCCCGGACTTGTAATGTTTAGAAGTTGGTTGGAAGTTTTTTCACCAAAGACCTGAAAAAATTTCCATGATCAAGCCTTGAGAGAAAGCACTAACCTGTATCCTAGGGTAATTAGGGGAGCATCAATGGTCACCCGATTAAACCATTACAAATATTCTATCAAGAGTTCTTTGAGTTTCTGCCTGAGGGGCGAACAAATCATGTAGCATTTTTTTGGTATCTTTAGCTAGTTGTGAAGTGTTGCATGAAGACAACTTTAAACTCCTCAAAAGTTTAAATATAAGAGGCAAGGAGTGGACTAAACCATCTTTGTGCATATCACAAGAGCATAGTTAAGAAAACTCGACACTTGACGTCATCTGTATACTAATGTAACAAAGAAATATTTTCAAACTTGTAGATATGATCTTTGGGATTTGTAGTACCATTATATTCCTCAATCTGCAACACCCAAAAGTGCCTTGGCAATTCATCTTGCAGGATGTCCCTCGAGAATGAAGGGCCTCGGGGAGCTCTCATTCTACCAGATTTAGGGGCTTTTATTTTAGAGAATCCTGATGAGAGGTTTCATCAGAAGATTATACAGAAAGTTCTCCCTCTATAGACTTACTGATCGATATGAGAGAAGCAATTTGTGGCATTCCTGTGGCTAGGGCATCTTTTGCTGTGTCGGTATTTCTTCAACCGACCGAGGCAGTGGTTTGGTTGAGGGATGCAAGATCGGTGGAGAATGTTAGTGTAGTTAATATTAATAATCAAACTCAAATTTTGATATATGACAAAAATTTAAAGTTAAATTATGTGTAATCTAATATATCTACCAAGTGAGCAAGCTAAAGGACTTGGCAGGTCTAAAGGACTTGACACCATGCTAAAGTCCAGTTAGGTCAAGAAAGACCTGATTGCGGTTAGGAAGCATAGATAGGTCAAGAAAGAACCTAATATCTGGCAGGAAGTCTAGTTAGGCTTGCAGGACCTTACAACTGGCTGAAGTCCAGATATGATTGTAGAAATCTCAAGCACATAAATAAGAAAAGCACAGTGGAATATAATTTCAAGATCCTTTCAGAAGATCCATGCAAAGGAAACCGTATACTAGTTGTGATGAGAGTTATACCTTTGTTACACAAACATGAACTCTCGATAACAAATTTATCCTCGTTGGATCTTAGCATAATCAAGTGTTCGCACCTCTTTCAATATCCACACGAATAAGTTCCATCCGTCTCACGAACTCATAAACACGAAGAAGAAAAACAACCTAAAATTGTGCTAGCAATCAAACAAGGAGGTTTCGGCCAAAGAGGAAAAAAGAGAAGAAGAGGAGAAAGAACATAAGTGTTGTACACAAAATGAATTGAAACCCCTTTTGTATTCATTCAATCGATTGTCTTAATTGACATTAATTCTCCATTAATCCAATTAAGCCTTTTGGTTTTCATCCAATGTATGATCAATTCAAAATTGACTTTTCTTCTTCCTTGGCGAATTCGAGTTAACCCAATGAGTTTAACTCATTGGTCCTTATCAATCTGAATTGACTTCATGAGTCTAATTCAAATTGGACTCAATCCAATAGTTGGATTCAATTAAGTCTGACTCAATTAGTCTAATTTAGATTAGACTTAATTCAATGATCCATCATATGAACTCATCTCCAAATTAACACATTCTTTGTGTGTGTGGACTAATAAGTTCTTGTAACATTGGTAATGTCTCTAAAATTATTTTAGATACATAAGCAATAAGTGACATCTAGTAAATCATCATTGCTACCCAAGTGATAAATATGTCGAGATTCAACCTAACTTTTCTATGTCTATTATCTTATATGACTCAATGTTTCTATTTTTGATATCTAAATTGATCAATGAGATATAGATCATGTCATCCTTTTATCAATCTTTGTGTTTCTTGATCTCTAAGTAGACACACTCAATTAAATAAGTTCAATATCTCATATTGACTTATTTGAGCATGGTCATGCATTCTTGTGCCCTACTAATCAGGGGGCCCACAGATATCGCTTCTATCATATGGAAAGGATAGATCCCATCTACATCACTCACATCCCTCCACATAACTTATTGCATACCCAGTGATCGACTTTATAGTCCACCATATTACAGGTGGCATTTGTCGATACCGAAGTACACAAGTTATTATATATGTAGGAAACTGTAGTGACTTCAAGTCTAAAGACTATTCATACTAATAGTTACTATAAGAATGTTTATGACACTCATATAACAATTCATGAAACATTCTCATGGTGGATCATTCAGTACATATTCTCTAATATATACCAATGTGTCAACCTGATATCTCATATCTATGACTTGTGAGATTAAGTCATCTATTGACCTACATACCAGTCTCAACGAATTAATATTGTTCTTGTATATTAATGCTTGACTAGGAATAGTTAAGAGTAGCATTCTATATATATATTTATAATATCTCATTATTAATTCAACCAATTGATATGTTGTATACTAGACCTACTACTCTAGGACATTATTATATTTATTCATTCGGCATTGAACTGAAGTAAATATAATGACCAACTTTGTCTTTTATTAATTAATGAAATATGATACAAAAAGTATTTTTGTCAATCATCTATAATTGGTACTAAAACTAATACTAACAGGGGCATCTGGTAGGAAGACCTAGTGTAGGTCCCCAGGCGGCCTACAAGAGCGGGGTGAATTACTAGAAATTTAAAGAATATCCTTTCTCAATCTTTGGACTAAGTTAGGCAAACACTTGTTTAAAAATAGAAAGTAAATGCATAAAATAAAGACAGAGGCAAGAATATTTACTTGGTTTGTAATTAGAAGATTGATAATCCAAGACAAATGTAGCTCACTAAAATCTCCTTCTCCCAAAGGGGGAGTAGTCTCTTATAACATTGAAAGCTCAGAAAGTAAAGAACAGAACTAGAAGTTGAAGTACAGAATTTATTTTACAAGTGTTGTTCTGAACTACTAAGACCAGGGTTCTATTTATAACCTGCTGGTAGAATCTAATTGTTTGCTAATATGGTAGCACCAGGTGCCTAGAAGGGCTCTCGGCACCTGGGTATCGATAAAACTTTATCCATGTTACAACAGTTTGCAACGGCTCGATGAGGATAAACCTTATCTGGTCTAGGCGCCCGGACCGCTCCGAGCGTCCGAACCATGTTGACACGGCTTCGAAAAGGGACACATAAAGGAGGCGCCCTGGGTTGCTCCGAGGGTCCGAGCACCTGGACTGTTTGGGAGGCTGGACTTGGTCCAGGCACCCGGACAGTCAATAGCAGGTTAACTGTCCAAATTTTCCTTTAGTCTGTCTTCATTCGCTTGGTGATTTAGGTCATCTAGAATAGGGCTCACCCGAGCTCATTTTCCCGTCTTCTCCTCTAGCAAGCTTCTGCTCTGACTTCTCATCCCTTGAAAATTTTGCACGCTTTCATCTCATCCTCCAGCATACTCTTCTACAGCACCTCGTCCCTCGAACACACCGAGCCCATCGACTCTCTCCCATACTATCCTTCTCGTTAGTTGCGTCTTTCGCTCAACTTCTTGTGCTTCTAAGTTCCTGGACATTTAGATACAAGGCATCAAACATACACATGACCTAACTTGACTTGGTTGATCACATCAAAACCACACTAAGGGACTTACAATTTCCTCCTTTTTGATGTGTATCAACTCAAGTAAAGTTACGGTAAAACAAAATATTAAAATAAATGAATATGCAAATTAAAATGTATCTCATCCTACACCTAATCTATAATTCTCCTCCTTTGATCATATTAAAAATAGGGTTTAAAAAACAAAGGGTTAGACAATTAGTGACTAACACTTAAAAAAATTAGAAAGTTTATTTGAAAACTGAATTTTGTGATTTATAAAGCAATTTCAAAAATTATTTTAAAATTTATTTTTAATTGTAAATTATAAAAAAATTATAATGGTTAGACATACATGTCCAAAGCAGTGATACAATTTTCATGAAAAAATTTAATTAATTTAAGCATTAATAAATTATTTTATGTAGAAAGATGTTTTTTTCTTAAAAAATGCTCAAAAATGGTTTCAAAGTTAGAAAAATCTTGAAACTTTTTTGAAAATAAAATAGAGCAAGTATTTTTGGAGAAAAAATAAATTTCTAAAACTTAAATCTTCGAGAATTTTTAATATTTAAAAACAATATTTACATAAATAATTCATAGAAAATTTAACGATGGTTAAAAAAATTTCAAAAATACTTTATTTGATAGAGAACGTGATATTTTATCATAAAAAAATAAAATTTTCAAAAAATAATTCTAATAAAATTAAAAATATGTTTTTTGTTAAAAAATTTATAAAAATGATACAAGGGTCAAAAAAAATTTTAAACTTTTTCTACAAATAAATAATGAAATCCTCTTTCTCGGAAAAATTAGGATCTAATTAATTTTGGACAAAAATTGTACAAAATAATTTATTTGAAAACATTAAATAATTTTTAAAAAATATTAAATCAAATTAAAATTAGAAATACTAATTTAGGTTCCTTCCTACAAAAGTTTAATCTAAGCATGATTTTGAAACTCAATATAGGTTCCTTCTTACAAGATTGATCAATACTTTCTAGGAATATACCTTTTCGTTACTTTTCTTATTTCACCCTTGTGGAATCTATAATACTAATTTAGTCCTTGATAATTTCTAAAATCTGAAATAGTAAAATTTGAACATGCAAAATTTTTTAAATTTTCTATTTGTTCTTTTAAATTAGTATTTTCAATTTTTAATTTATCAAAATCCTCTATTAAACATGATTTTACTAAGATTATTTTTATTTCTAAATTCTTCTTTTTTTATTTTTTTTATTTTTGATTTTCAATTTACACATTCACTCAGACATCGATTTTATATCAAAATATAATTGATCAAAAGGTAAGAGACATACCTCACTTACCATGTCGAGTTGAAGCTAGATTATCCTCCTACATCATTGTATTCATCTGATGTCGCTCCCCCTTCATTGATGCTAGCTTTTGAGTTGCTTTGTTTTTCGTGGCTAGCCATCAATGCTAGTCTAGCATATGCTTCTTTTCGGGCTCAGATGACAAATTTTCATCCAAAGTGACCTTGAGATTTTTGTACTTATTTTGCTTTGGTCCTTTTTATTTCTCCTTCTTAAGATCTGGACAGTCTTCCTTTATATGTCCTTTTTTTCAATGGTAGCATCGAACCTTTCTCTTGTTTCTTGTATTTCTTCTAGTATGCATTTCTTTAAATTTGTTAGATTTAAAAAAACTTTTTAAATTTTCTTACCATATAAGCTTCTTGGTCTGCATCAATATCTGAGTCTGACTAAGGTTCGTTCTTCTTGGTGGCTCTTAGTGTCAGGTTCTGGCTTGACCCCTTACTTGTCCATACACATCTGGATTTATACAATTCTAAAGTCAAAAAAGAATTCTATTAAGGTACTTACCTCCAAGTTTTTAGAGATGTAGTAGGCGTCTATGTTCAAAGTCCATTCTAGGGTTCTAGGAAAGGCATTGAGCGTATAGCATACCGAGTCCTGGTTTGTCACCATTTCATCGAGGTTGACCAGTCCGGTGATCAGCTCCTTGATATTTGCGTGTAGTTGGGCTACCTTCTCATTTTTTTCAGTCGAACATTTGGTAGTTGATTCCGAAGAAGGTCTCGTCATGCAAGCTTCACTTTTGATGTTCCTTCATGGATCTCTAGGAATTTTTTCCAGAGTTCTTTGGCTGATGAGTAGCTTTCGATGTGGTTGATTTCTTGAGGCGGTAATACACTTAGCAAGTGGTATTCCGCTCTACTATCTGCTACGAAATCACTTTGTTCCTTCTTTGTCCATTGATTGTCTTATTTCTCCTCTCTTAGTTGATCTTTAGCAACTACAAAACCATATTTTATTATTAAATGAATTTTGAGATTAGTTCGTAGGAATACCTCCATTTGGCATTTCTAGGGCACAAACTGCCCCTCAAACTTAGGTGGGTTGAGGATTGGTCTGACCATTGATTTCTTTGCTTTGGTCGACGGTTAGTTCTTCTGTTGCATCTTTGCTCTGATACCAATTGTAGGTCCTTGGGTGACTAGCAAGAGGGAGGTGAATTGTCTGAAATTAAAAGAATATCCTTTCACAATCTTTGGATTAAGTTAGGCAAACATTTCTTTAAAAACATAAAATAAATGCATAAAATAAAGACAGAGGCAAGAATATTTACTTGGTTTGTAATCAAAAGATTGCTAATTCAAGGTAAATGTAGCTCACTAAAATCTCCTCCCAAAGGCAAAGTAGCCTCCTACAATGTTGAAAGCTTAGAAAAGTAAATAACAGAACTAGAATGTTGAAGTACAGAATTCGTTTTACAAGTGTTGTTCTAAACTATTGAGACTAGGGCTCTATTTATAGTCAACTGGTCGAATCTGACTGTTTGCTAGCATGGCAACTCGGGGCGCCTAGAAGGGCTCCCGGTGCCTAGGTATGGATGAAACTGTTGGTGCAGGTTGCACTAACGGTCTAACTTAAAGTTTCGATGAATGACAAAGTAAGTTAAGTTAGGTTTATTGTGATCTAATGAGTTAACCAAGTGTGCAGGAGAAGTCCAGATAAGTCGACAGGCTGACTGGATATCTGGCAAGAAATCCAGCTAGGTCGACAAGCTGACCGAATAGTTAGTACGAAGTCCAGATAGGTCTATGGGCTGACCAGATATCAGGCACGAAGGCCAACTAGGTCAACATGCCAACCGGATAGCTGGCATGAAGTCCAACTAGGTCAACGGGCCGACTAGATAGCTGGCACGAAGTCTAGATAGGTCGACGGGCTGACCGGATGTCTGGCAAAGCGGTAGGTTAAGGTAAGTCACTGGAGGTGAGTGACTAGGTGAGGACGTATTCCCCATTTGAGGGAACAGTAGGCGTCGATCCAACTTAGATCCATTTCAAAAATCTAAGTTGAGATCTTGACTAGATTCTAGTCTCAAGGAGACCGAATCTAATTACTTCTCTATTTTTATAATTGTGTTAACTTTTGGTTTACAGGATAGTACAATGTTTATTGCCTCCAACTAATCTTTTTCTTGTAGGAAAAAGCTTTGCTAGAAAAAGTGGTCTAGGTGCTCGGAGCTGGTTCGGGCGCCCAGAATGCAAAAGTCTATCTCGTTACAAATGTGGAGCGCGCTGATTGGTTGGGCCGACGTCACAGTCCAGGCGCCCGGAGCTACCTATAGAAGAAACCTTCTGCCAGAGCATGAAATATAACATTCTACTATGATTGTTCTATTGCGCACTGCTCCAAAGACTCTCCTGTGACGCTGCGAAGCACCTCTGACAACCTGCGACTCAGTTTTAATTTCCTTGTTGTCGGTAATTTAGCTTTATAGTTTTTGTACTAATCTTGTAACTCTTTTTGTGAACTATTAGTGGATTGCCCAACGAAAGCACTTAACGAGTGCATGCCTTGGAGTAGGAGTCAACGAAGACTTCGAACCAAGTAAAAACTTGGTGTGTTAGCATTGTTATTATTTTTCTGTTTCCACTACTTACTCGATTAAGTTTCAACGATCGCTATTCACCCCCCCCCCCCTTCTAGCAAACTTTACAATCTAACAAGTGGTATCAGAGCAGGTACCACTCTGATTTGGTGCAACCACCAATCAAGCAAAGAGGGTGATTTTTTTCTTTTCGGTTTAAAGTTTTTTTCATAATCTAAATTGGTATAATTACCTCTTTAGAAAATTCTTTTCGTAGCAAATTAAACTAAACCGGTGCAACACCAGTTCAATTTTTTTTCTCCCACACTGCTAAATCCAAGACCAAGTCTTGGGATCCTCTTCCTTGTTTCTTTGTGTGCAAAAGTTATGGCCCAAAACAAAGGATACAGCACCGTCTGTCCTCCCATGTTCAACGGTGACGACTTTCCATACTGGAAGAAGCGAATGGAGGTCTATCTAAAGACCGACTTTGACCAGTGGTTTAGCATCACCAGAGGCTACAAGGCTCCAGTCGATAACATCGGAATTCTGATGGACTCGAAACAGTGGAATCTAGAGATGAAGAAGAAAGCCCAAATAGAATTCAAAGCTCTCAACACCCTCTAGTGCGGGCTAACGAAAGAGGAACTGAACTGCATCGGCCCACATGAAAATGCGAAGGAACGGTGGGACAAGCTCATCAAACTGCACGAGGGAACCAGCGATGCGAAGGTAACCAAACGAGACCTCTACTTGAATAAGTTATTTAATATTAAAATACAAGAAGGAGAATCTGCGAGTTAACTCCACACGAGGATAAAGGACATCCTCAATGGGCTTTATACTATCGACCACCAAATGAAGAATAGCTATCTAATAAGGTACGCCCTAAACGCATTTCCTTGAAATGCACCGTGGGCATCCATCGTGGATGCTTACAAGATTTCGAAGAATCTCTCTAAATTAAAATTTAACGAATTATTTTATGAACTTGAACTCCATGTGTAACGACCCGACCCTCTTGGCTCATTTGGCGGCCCATTTGGCGACCTCTCATGTCGTCGACCGTCGGTCCTTATGTTGTCGGCCCATTTGGCGACCTCTAATGTCGTCGACCGATGACCCTTGGCCGTGTCGTTACTCACTAGGACTTTCCACCCCTGGTCAGTGGATTTTTGCCTCCCCCAGGATTCGAACTCTAAACCTCCAAGCTTAAGTATTAGAGTTTATGAATCCTGGTAACCAAGTGAGATCATGCCCCAGAGAAGTCCCTGTCCGAAGAAATTTCGGCAGCACCTCCCCTGTACGGGTGACAATCTGAAGCATTTCTACAGGCATAATATACATCAGCCACAAGCGGCTGGAATATACACACAACCATGCAGTTATATATATATCATCAGCCTACACGGCTGAAACAAAACCAATACAGCGGATAAACATAAAATACAAGCTCATACACAACCAAATAAAACACTGTTAGCCGGCTAGGCTTACACCACACAACCAAAACAACACTCCGAACACAAAACCGGAACACAAAGCTAAGTACACAAATACATATACCAAAAATAACAATAAACAAAGGCAGAGACAGGTCTTCTGATGTGAAGTGGGGACTGGCAACCAGGATACTCCAAGCATCTCCATAAATAACCTAGTACCTGAAAAAGATAGTGTCCACGGGGGTGAGTTCAACAACTCAGCAGATACCTAGTTGACATGTATAGTAAACTATAACAAATAGTAATAACTATGGAGTAGAGTCTCCTAAACAAAAGAAGGTAATGCATAATAGAAAAGGCTGAAGAGTACTGTACTCACCAGGGCCACCTATCAGAATAATCAGGTCGTCAGACCGAAAGTGTCATAAATCCTGTATGCATGTCAAACATATGCATCCATCCAAATGCAGCATATAAGTGCAGCAAACACAAGCAGTAAATGCATATGATGCCAATGATGCGTCCTGGTCACCCTTGACGCCAGTCAGTCATCTCACACACAATGGTGAGACCGAGTGGGTAGGGCTGTGACAACCGTGCACTCTACCATCACTACACCTGATGAGTGACTGAGTGGACGGGATGCTGTCGGAGTACTCCTGTCCTCTGACCCCAAATCATAAATGGGGGAGCTCAATGCTCTCATCTCCTGGTACACGATGACGGGGAGGTATCTCTGCCGGCTACCACGCTGAGTCACTTGACCAACGGAGCCAAACAGAGTCCACCGTCTGTCGGCTACCACGCTGCTACACTAAATGCCAGCGGAGCCAAATAGAGCAGAACTGTCTGCCGGCTACCACGCTGAGTCCTCAGACCAACGGAGCCAAACAGCAGAACCGCCACACACCTGTCTGATATACCACTAACCCATGAGTGGTGGTGTGTGCAGTACATGTAACTGGCGATGTGCTCAACCATAGTGGAGCCGACAATCGCGCAGCATGCAATCATGATGCATGACACTAAGCATGGCAATAAACTGATCAGCATAACCATATCCATATACATAAAATGAGTATCATAATATCGATGGTCAAATACGAAGATCTAAAGTACACAGGTCAGATAGGATATCAAAAACTTAGGTCCTGAACATAACAAGCATGGTATGTCACTACCTCTCTGTGCATATATATATATATAATCATGTGGGTACTAGCATAAAATGCATATCAGGTGAGCAAACAAGCATGTCACGAGTATCCGGTAGTGACGTACCGAAACAAGGACGAACATAATTATTACTAAAGGCTATAACCTACTAGACATATCAACAAGACATATCAAAAAGATAAGTCAAGGTACCCGCCTCAAATATAAGGATCATATCCAGTCCAAATCTGACGTCAAGATACTCGTCTCGCGTCAAAGTCCTGTGTCACCAACATACATAAATTTTTATTTAGCTACAACTCAAATGCATAACCAAATAAAAATCCTTGAGACTCAATTAGGGTAAAACCCTAATAAACCTAACCATCTAGTAATCCAATTTATCAATAATTCGATACATAAACCATACCTTAAACTCACAGTCCCTAATAATGATCCACTGCTAGGGATATCGCTGCTGGAATAGGATTAACTGCTGGAACCCAATAAATCACCTGCACTTCACTGTCCGTATCAAAATGAAACTCAAGACATCATTTTCAATTCGGTAACCAAATTTCCAAAATAACTCGAGCACCTTACCTTCTTTTCACCAAACTACTACTGTGATACACATCCGAAGAAGTAAGAGCAGCACATCCCTCTCTTGATCAGCACAGAACCACAACTTGGTTGCTTAGAAGAACCACCCAATCAATAACGTTCAACTTGGAGAACCAACAATTGTTCTCCAACATGTTGATGCTTGGTCAACAACATGATCATCAATGTTGCATCAGTTTCTTGTGTTGGCTTCACGTTCTAATCAGCAACTCTCAAATCAGCAATGCTCTTCATGGTCAGAAATCCAACATGAATTACTTCACGTTGCTGTTCACTGCCAATTGAACAACAAATTCCCAAAATTCGCAATTGAAAATCCTTACAGTAGCATACCAAAATCTACATCTCTGTTGTAATTAACAAGACCATTACCTGACCTTCTCCGGCGATGGTAGCAAGCAACAGTGGTCGGAATGCTCTTCTATCAGCCCATTGTCAGAACTCTAGCTCAATGTTGCGGCTGAGCCCGTGGTATCCAACCAAAGCTAGGGCACAAAGGGCAACGATCTGTGGTGGTTCGGTCCTGGTGGCTAGCGACGGTGCTAGGGCACAGGCGACAGGGTGGAGAAGGCCGACGGTGTGCAACGGTGAAGAGGCTAGGGCAGAGGTGGCCGATTGGTGATCTAGGGCATGGCTTGGAAGTGGCTTCCGGCCGAAAGGGGCGGCGGCGCGTCCCGATCCCAGTGGCGAAGATAGGGAAGAAGAAAGGAAGAGGGAGAGAGGAGATGCTCTGCCGCCGGCTCTCTGTTCCCTGGCGTCGTCGGCGTCGGGCCGAGGAGAAAAGAAGAGGCGGCGCCGGCGCTAGGGCAGCGGCTAAGAGGAAGAGCCAAAGGAGGAATCGGCGTGAAGTAGGGCACGACTCGCGGGGGAAAAAGGAAGAAGGAAACGACACAGTAGCGGAGGGAAAATAAAAATAAGAAAAAGAGATAGGAAAAGGAAAATAAAACTTTTCCTCACTAAAACAAGGTAGCCTAAACAGGCTTTCCCGGAGACTCGTTTTATCCCCGTAACCTAAGTCATACGGGCTCCGAAAAATTCCCAAAAAATTTCTAAAAATTTTGGAAAATTTCCTTATTGTTATTCGCCATTTTTCCGGTATTTTGCATTCTCCCCCACTAATAAAAATTTGGTCCCCAAATTTCATTATCTACCATCAGCAAATACTAACAACAGGTAAAGAGTATAAATGCTGAACGGTAAATTAAATCACATATCTCAAGCGAAAAGATGGGGGTATCGAGCTCGGATAGTATTCTCGAGCTCCCAGTTAGCCTCCTCGTCCGTATGATGATGTCATCCGACTTAAACCAGTCGAATAGTCTTGTTCCGCAACTGATGCTCTTTCTGGTCCAGAATCCGTACCGGAATCTCGTCATAAGTGACGTCAGACTGAACTGGAACTGAGATATCTGTCAAAACATATGTCGAGTCGGACATATACCTCCTCAGCATAGTCACATGGAATTCGTCGTGAACGCCCGTCAAGGACGGCGATAATGCCAGACGGTAAACTATGGCTCCAATCCTCTCCAAGGTCTGGAAAGGTTCAATGTATCACGAAGCTAGCTTACCTCTGAGGTCAAATCTCTTCACCCCTTTCATGGGAGAAACTCGTAGAAAAGCATGGTCGCCAATAGAGAACTCTAAGGGTCTGCGTCTCCAATCAGCATAACACTTCTGGCGACCCTGCCCCTCTAACATCCTCTGTCTGATAGTACATACTAACTCTGCCTCATGCTGAGCTCTATGAGGTCCCAACAGCTGGGCCTCCCCAATCTCATCCCAGAGGGTGGGTGTCCGACAGGGCCTACCATACAATGCTTCAAAACAGTGTCATCTGGATAACCGAATGAAAGATGTTGTTGTAAGCGAACTCTACAAATGGCAAATAGTCCTCCCAACTGTTTCCAAAATCCAATACACAAGACCTCAGCAAGTCCTCTAGAGTCTGAATGGTCCGCTCTGACTGTCCATCTGTCCGCGAAAGGAAAACTGTACTGAAACGGAGCTAAGTGCCCAAGACCTACTGCCGACTCTGCCAGAAACGAGACGTGAACCGAGGTCTCTATCCGAAATAATAGTCAAAGGGATACCACGTAATCTGATGATCTCTCGCAATACAGATCTGCCAATCGATCCGGAATCAGTATTCCGGATCGCGAAGAAATGCGCGGATTTGGTTAATCAATCAACGATTACCCAAATTGCGTCATAGTCTCGTCGTGTCCTAGGCAGACTCACCACAAAGTCCATGGTAATATGTTCTCATTTCCACCCAGGAATAGGAATCCGCTAAAATAATCCGGCAGGTATCTGGTGCTCTACCATCACCTGCTGACAGACAAGATATCTAGCTACAAATTCCGTGATGTCTTTCTTCATACCGTTCCACCATAGGAACGCCTCAAATCTCGATACATGCAGGTCCCGCCTGGATGGATCGCAAATCAAGAACGATGAGCCTCCTGAAGTAGCTCCGACAAAACCGGGTGAGACTAAGGTACACACAATCGGCCTTGGAAGTATATAATACCCTCATCGTCTCGTGTGAACTCGGTCTGCTGCCGGAAACTATCTGGCTGCCTATATTTTGCAAATGCTGATCACCAGCCTGGCCTCTCAGATCCTCGTCCTGATCGACGACTGAGCAACTATGGTAACCAAAATACCTTGCTCTGTCTGTCCCTGCTCCTCAAGGTCTAACTCGGAGAAACCCTGAACCAAGTCTGTAACTGAAACTCGGTGGCAAGCCAAAGTCCCTCTGGACTTCCTGCTGAATGCATCGGCAACCACATTAGCTTTCCCCGGGTAATAGCTAATGGTACAAATCGTAATCTTTCAGAAATTTCATCCTTCTCCTCAGTCGGAGATTAGGTTTCTTTCTAAGTGAATAGATATTTGAGACTCTTATGGTCAGTGAGAATCTCAAATGTAATGTCGTATAGATAATGCCGCCAAATCATCAAGGCAAAAATAATTGCGATCAACGACAAGTCATGTACTGGGTAGTTCTCCTCATGTTCCTTCAACTGCCGAGAAGTAAGAGACTACCCCGTCGTGCTACAGCAAAACAGCGCACAAACCCTATAGAGATGCGTCGGTATAGAGCATGAATCCGTCCTCTCCAGAAGGTAAAACCAAATATCGTAGCCGACACTAATCTCCGCTTCAGCTCCTGGAAGCTGGTCTCACAATCCTCAGTCCAAGTGAACTTCACGCCTTTCCTGGTCAGGCGTGTAAGTAGCATAACAATCCGTGAGAAACCCTCAACGTATCTCCAGAAATATCGAGCCAAACAAAGGAAGTTGCGAGTCTCTTCTATAGACTCCGTCTACTCCCAACGGTAACAACCTCGATCTCCTGTGGAACCACGGTATACTCATACTGGTGACCGTGTGTCTCAAACATCTCACAGAAAACAACTAAAATACGCACTACTGATCTTCACATCTAGACGTTTCCATCGAAACATCTCTAGAACTATGCAAAGATGATGTGCGTGACTCACCATGGATCCGAAATAGATCACAACATCGTCAACAAAGACAATGGAAACCGATCCAAATATCCTGGGAATACCAAAATCATCAAGTCTCTGAAAACATCTAAGGCTTCCCAAACCCTAATGGTAAAATCAAGACACATAATGTCCGTATCACAGACATTTCTAACCATAAGATCCCTGACAATAAATCTGAAATATAATCACCAACAATACTAATCACCAAAGAATAGATCCACCAGTGTGAGAGCAACGCTCTATCACAGAAAACATCACATATGTGGGAGCAACGCTCTACCACAAACAATCCGTAATATGTGGAAGCAACGCTCCCCGAGATTTGAACCTGCAACCTCCGGCTGAACCAAGCCTTAAGCAAATCCGGCTGACCAAGTGGTCAAGTAGGCGGTTCTTTTATGACTCTATGACAGCGAAATCAGAAGTTTTCTAGGACTAGCGGGTTACTACAGGAAATTCGTAGAGGATTTCTCCAAAATTACAGCCCCTATGACGCATCTCACTAAGAAAAACAAAAAGTATGAATGGACGGAAGACTGCGAGAAGAGTTTTACGGAGCTAAAACGGAGACTGACCAGTGCTCCGATCCTTACTCTTCCGGAAAGTAACAAAGGCTTTGATATGTATAGCAATGCTTCCTTAATAGGACTTGGAGCTGTACTTATGCAAGACGACAAAGTTATCGCCTACGCCTCCAGGCAACTCAAAGAGCATGAAAGAAATTACCCCATTCACGATCTAGAACTAGCAGCGGTGGTCTTCGCTCTAAAAACATGGAGGCATTACTTATATGGAGCCCAGTGCAGGATTTATACTGACCACCAGAGCCTGAAATATTTCTTCACGCAGAAAGATTTGAATATGAGACAACGCAGATGGCTCGAGCTGGTCAAGGATTACGATTGTGAAATCTTTTATCATCCCGGAAAGGCGAACAAGGTGGCCGATGCACTCAGCCGGAAGTCCGGTGCCACCTGACATCGCTATTATAAGTTCGAGGACGAACTTTTTATGAGGTATGGGGTACTGTAACACCCACGAAATTATAAGATAGGTATATGAGTATTATTTTTCCTTAAAGCATAGAAATGAAAAGAATAAGAGAAAAGGAAAAATAAAAACAAAAATATAAAATAAGAAGAGGTGAGGTCAAGGATTGAACCTTGAGCCTCCCACAAATGATGGTGATAAATTGATGCATGATAACCACTAGGATAAGGAGTAATATTTGGATGGAAAGGGATGAAAAATTTAATTAAAGGTGAGGAGGAAATAAAAGAAAACTAAGCAAAAGAGCAAGAGAAAACCAAGTGACTTACCTTCTTTTCTTCTTAGTTAAGAAAAGGAGCAAGCAAAAGAGGAATTGCTTACTTCCCTCCCTCTCTCAATTTTCGTGGGAATTAAAAGAATGATGGAGAAGAAGAGTTGAGGGAATTAATGAAGACATGTTTCATTTAACAAAGGAATAAATAGATTTGGGAGAAGAAAAACAAGAGAGTAAGTCCTTTTCTTTCTTCCTCCTTCTTCCTTCTTCATTCCTCACCGAACCAAGAACTTTTTCCTCTCCTCATCCCAATAGCTAAGTTAAGTTCTTCTCCAAGAAAACTAATTTCCGTGAAGAAGCCTTCAAGTCCTAGCCCTTCCAAGCAAAAGAAACAAAAGGAGGTACAAGAAGAAGAAGCTTTCTCCTTCCTTGGCACCTAGAATACTTTTCTCTCTAAGGAAAACCACAAGCGAAAGGATGTAAGTTTCCCTCACCTGTGGTACAATAGTTTTTGTGTGTTCTATGAAGATTCGGTTACATAAAAATCAAGCAAACCTCATGAAGAATTTCGGCCAAGATAAGACCAAAGGAAGGACCTAGGGAATGTAAAGATCTAAATTTCGACATGCTTGATATGTTTCTTGTGACATGTATTTTATGGTAGGGATTTATTTTATGTTTTTATGCTAGAATGTTTAGTTAGAACTTAGATTCATGATCCTAGACTTTCGACCAAGCATGAACAAAAGAATTAGGTAAGCTTAAGCCTTAAACTAAAACATGCTCCTTTGTTCTTATGATAGGTGCCCTATGTAACGACCCACCTTCTACTAACTAGGCTGTAAGGCCGGACCGTCATATTATGCTGTGCTAAACTATATCCATGACCATCACAAAATCTAGATGCGGAAGCTGTACTAATTAAAACTTTGCTAAGCTCTTATCATTTCTTTATTCAATATGTGCTAAGGGGTGTAATCCAACTATTCATGACATATTTTACATCCCCCATGGTCAAGGAACTGAACTAAGGGTCTTCCGGCTGTTGTCAGGCCTCCCAATCGATCCATGGATCGATTGGAATGGTCTAATCGATCCAGTGATCGACCCATCATGTTACTGTATGCGGAACTTAGGTTGGATCGATCCAGTGATCGATCCAGCACGCTACTATGCTCGGGGCAATATTTTGGATCGATCGGCTGATCGATCAAGACTGGCCAATCGATCCAATGATCGATCCCAGGGCTTTCTATTCGCGACAGAAGGCATCCGGATCGATCGGCTGATCGATCCAGGAGCTTACTGTTCGCGGTACGAACTTCTCAATCGATCGACCGATCGATTGAGAAGCCTCCAATCGATCGACCGATCGATTAGGGTTTCTGATTTCTTACAAGAAGTCTGATTTCCGCACTGTTTCGTGCCTCAATCACACATACAAGTTCTAAAACAACTGGGAAACATACTAATAACACATAACTAGGATTATGAGCATAAATACTAACAATCTAAGCAAGTCTTTCATGAGTCAAGGCATTAAAATAACTAGAAATGCAGAAAATAACATTATATGAAAACTAAAGTCTTAGTTTGCTAATTTCTCCAAGATCTTTATTCCAGGTTCCATCCACACACATCTTCATCATTGCATTGACCTTCAGCCTCCGCTAGTTCATCTTCCCTTTACCTTTATCTGCAGTATAAGGAAAAATAGTATCTGTAAGCTTGAGAGCTTAGTAAGAAACCATCTACCTCACTAAAACATGCATACGATGCAATTTATGTTTTTTTTTAAAATATGCTATTTGAAACATATGAATACTGAACATGTAAGAGCATAGCATGGAATAAAAACAAACTAGTCATGACAATAAATGCTAACATAAACTATCATATTGTATCAATAGAGAACTGAACTGATACAAAAACTGAACTAAGCTAATACTAATCTGATGCTAAAGCTGTACTGAATTCACATAACTATTTTGTGAGGTTTTGAAAACTATATTCATAAGTAGATTAAAATAATAATCATACTGCTGTTTGGGCCCAGCAACTGTACTTACTATGCGCGCATCCCTAACTAGACCCGGGTTTGCAAGTCCCGAATTTAGTAGGGTTACTAGGTTATCTGAACCTAGGGACGACTATGGGAGTCCAACCCAATGGATATCTAATCCAGTACAGTGCCATTGAGAAAGTAAAATACTGAACATAGCTAATTATTGCTTGTCTTGCTCTTTCTAGGTTGTCTGAACCTAGAGCTAGGTTGTCTGAACCTAGAGGCGACTGTGGGAGCCCACCCATTGGACATCTAGTCCCATAATAGCTGTAGCAAGACTAATAAGCTGTAAAATGCTTCTATTGCATTTATCTAAGCTAATAAAATGCCTAAGTTGCATTTTAACTGTGCTATTAATTTAATCGAACACTTGGTATGCGCTAGTTCGCATCCTTTGTGCCAAAAGTCTACATACTACTAAACTGAAGCATAAAATTCATACGGAAGATACTTATACTGCTGGTGAGGGGTTTATTACCTCCTGTGCTAGTTTTCTTACGATTCTAATCGCTAGATTTCCAGTGGAGACGATCTTCTCGACGGTTCCCTCACATCTACGTGTTCCTCTCGCGAAGGGAAGCGTCCTCGTGTAGGAGTCGTCGCCGGAAGGTGCTCCTAGAGCCCTTAGGCTTGGTGCACCGAGATAGGAAGAGGAGGGAGAGGTGGGCGGTGGTGAGGGTTTGAGGAGAAGAAGAGTTGCGTTAAAACCCAACCCCACTTAATAATTTCCTATTTATATCAAGTGGTTAAATTCACCCAACTCAAATATAAATATAATTGTTTCCCTTTCCTTTCAGCACGGCCCTGCTGGGTTCACTTGGTTACTAGAGTCCGCTATAAGTCATAGGACCCAATAGGTCACGGGTTCAATTCCCGCGTAGGCTATTTTCGTTTTCTATTTATTTTTGCTACTTCCGCTATTCTAAAAATTCCATAAAAATATTAGGATATTTCTAATAATTATTTTGAGAATTTTCGGGCGTTTCAATCCCCCATACCTTATAAAAAGTTCATCCTCGAACTTAGAATAACTCTGGGTACTTCTGTCTCATGCTGGCTTCTGTCTCCCATGTTGCCTCTTCTGCTGTGTGATTTTGCCAAATGACTTTTACTAATGGTACCTCCTTGTTCCGCAATTTCTTAACTGCTCGATCTACTATCTAAGTAGGCCGACTATCATAGCGGAGATCTTCACGGACTTGCACCGACTGGGGCTCAATCACCTAGGTGGCATTTGGGATATGCTTCTTCAACATAGAGACATGAAATACATTATGAACAGCTGACATTTCCTGGGGTAGCTCTAGCTCATATGCTACCTTGCCAACTCTTCTGCTGATAAGGTATGGTCCCACATATCTGGGACTTAGTTTGCCCTTCTTCCCAAAATGCATTACTCCCTTCATGGGAGCTACTCTGAGGAACACTGAATCCCCAACTGAAAACTCTAAGGGTCTGCGCTGTGTATCAGCATAGCTTTTCTGGCGGCTCTGAGCTGTCTCTATCCTCTGACGGATCTGCTGTATAGCTGCTGTGGTGTCTGCTACTAGATCTGTCTGAAGTTCTAGTTCCTTCTGTTCACCACTCTCATACCAGCAGATTGGAGATCTACACCTCCACCCATAGAGAGGCTCGTAAGGTGCCATGCCGATAGTGGCCTGATAGCTGTTGTTGTATGCAAATTCTGCTAAGCTCAGATATTTGCACCAACTTCCTTTGAAATCTAGGGCACATGCTCGGAGCATATCTTCGAGTACCTGATTTACTCGCTCTGTTTGACCATCTGTCTGAGGATGGAAGGCTGTGCTAAACTTTAACTTAGTGCCCAAAGCTGACTGTACACACTCCCAGAAGTGTGATGTGAACCTACTATCCCTGTCTGAAATAATGGTTCATGGGACTCCATGTAATCTAACGATCTCCTTGAGATACAACTGAGCTAGCTGCTCCATGGAGTAGGATATCCTGATAGCTAAGAAGTGAGCTGATTTAGTCAATCTGTCGACTATTACCCAGATGGTATCAAAACCATTCGTGGTTCTGGGTAGTCCCGCTATGAAGTCCATGGAAATATCTTCCCACTTCCATTCTGGAATCTGGATAGGCTGCAGAACTCCTCCTGGTCTCTGGTGTTCTGCCTTGACCCTCTGATAGGTCAGACAGGTGCTAACATATCTAGCGATGTCTCTCTTCATCCCAGGCCACCAAAAACGTCTCTTCAGGTCTTGGTACATCTTGGTGGAGCCAGGATGCATCGCATAAGGAGTTCTGTGAGCCTCATCTAAGATGTTCCTGCGTAGTTCCTCCTGATCTAAAACCCAGAGTCTGTCACCAAAATATAATGCCCCACTATCTGATACTCTGAACTCTCCACTTTCTGATTCTGCTAACCCTTGCTTGGTTTGCTGAATTTCAGGATCCTGTTCCTGAGCTGTCTGGATGTCACCAAGCAGGGTAGATGCTAATGTCATAGTAGAGAGCTGTCCCACTATGAGTTCGAGACCAAAATCTGTGATCTCCTTCTGTAGGGGCGGTGACATGGCTGCTAGGGATAGTAAGGTAGCACTGGACTTTCTGCTAAGTGCATCTGCTACCTTATTAGCTTTTCCTGGGTGGTAGAGGATGTCTATGTCATAATCCTTGACCAACTCAAGCCATCTACGTTGTCGCATATTCAGATCCTTCTGAGTGAAGAAGTACTTCAGACTCTGATGATCTGTATATACTTTACACTGAGCTCCATACAAGTAATGTCTCCAAATTTTGAGGGCGAACACTACTGCTGCAAGCTCAAGGTCATGAGTAGGGTAATTCTTCTCATATTCCTTGAGTTGTCTGGAGGCATAGGCGATCACCTTGCCATTTTGCATCAGTACTGCTCCTAGTCCAAATTTAGAGGCATCACTATAAATGTCAAAGCTGCCTGTGTTTTCTGGTAGAGTCAGAATAGGTGCACTGGTCAATCTCCTCTTTAGCTCGCTAAAGCTGTTCTCACAGTCCTCTGTCCACTAAAACCTTATGTTCTTTCTGGTTAGAGCTGTCAGTGGGGAGGCTATCCTGGAGAAATCTTCTACGAACTTTCTGTAATAACCTACTAATCCCAGAAAGCTTCTGATCTCACTGGCGTTCTTGGGTCTTTTCCAACTACTCACAGCTTCTATCTTACTGGGGTCTACCATGATACCATCCTTTGAGATGATGTGACCCAGGAAGGACACCTAATCTAACCAAAATTCAGATTTCGTGAACTTGACGTACAGCTGGTTCTGCTGAAGGGTCTGCAATACTATTCTCAGGTGCTCGGCATGTTCTTCCTGAGTTCCTGAATAGATAAGGATGTCATCGATGAATACGATAACAAACTTATCTAGGTATTCTCTGAATACCCTGTTCATGAGGTCCATGAAAGTAGCTGGAGCATTTGTCACGCCAAAGGGCATGACTACGAACTCGTAGTGTCTGTATCTAGTCCTGAATGTTGTCTTAGGTATATCCCCTTCTTTAACTTTCACCTGATGATAACCTGATCTGAGGTCTATTTTTGAAAACACTGCTGCTCCCTTTAGCTGATCAAACAGGTCATCAATTCTGGGAAGAGGATACCTGTTCTTGATTCAGTGCCCGGTAATCTATACACAGGCGCATGCTCCCGTCCTTCTTCTTCACGAACAATACAGGCGCCCCCCATGGTGAGTGACTAGGACGTATGAAGCCTTTGTCAAGAAGCTCCTGTAGTTGTTCATGATGTTCCTTCAGTTCTGCTGGAGCCATGCGGTAGGGTGCCTTGGAGATAGGATTTGTACCGGGAATGAGTTATATCTCAAATTCAATCTCCCTGTTTGGTGCTGAACCTGGTAACTCCTCAGGGAAGACTGCTGGGTAGTCACATATGACTCAGACCTCTGCTAGCTGTTGGTCCTTGTCCTGTCTGGTATTGACTACATGTGCTAGGAATCCCGTACATCCTGAATCCATTAATTTCTGTGCTCTTAGAGCTGAGAGAAACTTCTTGGCCTTTCTCTTTGGTTCCCCGATGTACTCGAACTGTACTTCTACTTCCAGTTGGAATACGACTTTCGGTTTACGGCACTCTATAGAGGCACCGTATCTGATCAGGAAGTCCATTCCAAAGATGACATCATAATCAGTCATTTCTAGCACTATCGGATCACAAGAGAGTTCTCTGTCTGCTATAATGACTGCACTGCTCTGAGCCCGTGCGTGGATGTCATAATCTCTCCTGAAGGTAGCGTCGTTAAAAATTGGCTACTGAGTACCTCTGGAGGTATCGCTAACTTCTCGGCAAATGCCCTGGATATATAAGAATGGGTTGCCCCAGTATCGAATAAGACAGTTATACTTTGCAATAGTATACTAATCTGACCTGTAACAACTGTCGAGGCATTCGTTACGTCCTCTCTGGTGAGTGAGTAAATCCTCGCATTGGTCGTAGCTGGAGGGGCTTCTAGTCTGCCCTGGCTGATGTGTGGACCATCTAAAACGGCCTGCATCTGATGTAGCTGTGCTGGCTGACCTCCATACTGTATCGGCTGTGGTTGAGGAAGACTTGTCTTGTTCGGGCATTGCTTAGCCATATGCCCTTCTTGTCCACATTCAAAGCATCCTCTTGCGACAAACTCCTGGGTGAAATTTCCACAAGTAGCACACTTGGGATAACTAGGTTGTTTGGTCGGTCCTCCCTTTGGGTAACTCCCGGTTTGCGCTTGTTGCCGGAGTTCCTTCCGCTAGAGCCGTGGCCCTGTTGTTTCGAGCACCGAGCCTCCTTGCCCTTTGAACTCGAGAGAACTTGTCACGCTTGATATTATTCTCGTAGTGCTCGGTGGTGAGCAGCCGACTAGTTCCTCGGTGGTTTTGCGCCTATGAGCGCCGCCACCACGCTCATTGCTATTTCCTACCATCTTAAGAATCAACCGACGCCGCTTTCTGGCCGACTAGTTCAGGGCATAGACGAGCCAATCTGTTGAATTTCTTCACGGCTTCCTCCACTGAAAGGTTGCCCTGGCGAAACTCTGTGAACTCGTCGTAGTGGCGGTTCGTGACCCGCATGTGAAAGAACTCCTCGAAGAATTCTTTCTCGAAGTCAGCCCATGTCATCTGGTTTACTGGGCGCTTCGCTCTAATTCTCTCCCAGCACATACGTGCATCTCCTGTCAAGCAGAAGGAGGCACACTTCACCTTTTCATGTTCTGGCCAGTCCAGAAGCTCCATCGTACTCTCCAGTGTCTTGAACCAGGCCTGAGCATCCCATGGTTCACTAGTGCCTGAGAAATTCTTTGGCTTGACTCTCTGCCACTGGATCAGATAGGCTTCTCTTCTTTCCTCTGTTGCTGGGGCTACTGGTGTTGTAGGCTGGACTGGTGGAACCTCTAAGACTACTGGCGTTGCTAAGTTTGGTTCCGGGGTGACTGTGGGAGTATTCTGCTGATTAGCCTTTAAGGTGGCTATTTCCTGTTGTTGTTCAGCTAGCTGCTGCTGTAACTGAGCCACTAATGCTGTAAGGTCTGGGGGAGGCACTGAACTGCCTGCCTCGTGCTGGGGCTCAGTAGCTGGTGCCCTTCTAGCTGGGCATCCAAGTGCCATCTCTAAAGGAACAAAGGACATACATAACTAAAGCATCATGTTTACATAGCTAATACTATCATGTTAGTTACTATCTTAGATAAGCATACTTTAGTTATCTACAAACATGAAAGCAATAAACATAACAAAGTGAGAGGTATTCTTACTTGGAAGCTGCAGGTTCAATGCTGATGTGTGTGAAGGAAGTATGGAACTTGGCTCTGATACCACTCTGTAACGACCCACCTTCTCCTAACTAGGCTGTAAGGCCGGACTGTCAAATTATCCTGTGCTAAACTATATCCATGACCATCACTAAATCTAGATGCGGAAACTGTACTAATTAAAACTTTGTTAAGCTCTTATCATTTCTTTATTCTATATGTGCTAAGGGGTGTAATCTAACTATTCATGACATATTTTACATCCCCCATGGTCAAGGAATTGAACTAAGGGTCTTCCGGCTGTTGTTAGGCCTCCTAATCGATCCATGGATTGATTGGAATGGTCTAATCAATCCAGTGATCGACCCAGCATGATACTGTATGCGGAACTTAGGTTGGATCGATCCAGTGATCGATCCAGCATGCTACTGTGCTCGGGGCAATATTCTGGATCGATCGGCTGATCAATCCAGACTGGCCAATCGATCCAATGATCGATCCCATGACTTTCTGTTGGCGACAGAAGGCATCCGGATCGATCGGCTGATCGATCCAGGAGCTTACTGTTCGCGGTACGAACTTCTCAATCGATCGGCCGATCGATTGAGAAGCCTCCAATTGATCAGCCGATCGATTGGGGTTTCTGATTTCGTACCAGAAGTCTGATTTCCGCACTGTTTCATGCCTCAATCACACATACAAGTTCTAAAACAACTGGGAAACATACTAATAACACATAACTAGGATTATGAGCATAAATACTAACAATCTAAGCAAGTCTTTCATGAGTCAAGGCATTAAAATAACTAGAAATGCAGAAAATAACATTATATGAAAACTAAAGTCTTAGTTTGCTAATTTCTCCAAGATCTTTATTCCAGGTTCCATCCACACACATCTTCATCATTGCATTGACCTTCAGCCTTCGCTAGTCCATCTTCCCTTTACCTTTATCTGCAGTATAAGGAAAAATAGTATCTATAAGCTTGAGAGCTTAGTAAGAAACCATCTACCTCACTAAAACATGCATACGATGCGTCGGTATAGAGCACGAATCCGTCGTGCTGCAGCAAAACAGCGCACAAACCCTATAGAGATGCGTCGGTATAGAGCACGAATTCGTCCTCTCCAGAAGGTAAAACCAAAAATCGTAGCCGACACTAATCTCCGCTTCAGCTCCTGGAAGCTGGTCTCACAATCCTCAGTCCAAGTGAACTTCACGCCTTTCCTGGTCAGGCGTGTAAGTAGCATAACAATCCGTGAGAAACCCTCAACGTATCTCCGGAAATATCGAGCCAAACAAAGGAAGTTACGAGCCTCTTCTATAGACTCCGTCTACTCCCAACGGTAACAACCTCGATCTCCTGTGGAACCACGGTATACTCCTACTGGTGACCGTGTGTCTCAAACATCTCACAGAAAACAACCAAAATACGCACTACTGATCTTCACATCTAGACGTTTCCATCGAAACATCTCTAGAACTATGCAAAGATGATGTGCGTGACTCACCATGGATCTGAAATAGATCACAAAATCGTCAACAAAGACAATGGAAACCAATCCAAATATCCTGGGAATACCAAAATCATCAAGTCTCTGAAAACATCTAAGGCTTCCCAAACCCTAATGGTAAAATCAAGACACATAATGTCCGTATCACATACATTTCTAACCATAAGATCCCTGACAATAAATCTAAAATATAATCACCAACAATACTAATCACCAAAAAATAGATCCACCAGTGTGAGAGCAACGCTCCATCACAGAAAACACCACATATGTGGGAGCAACGCTCTACCACAAACAATCCGTAATATGTGGAAGCAACGCTCCCCGAGATTTGAACTTGCAACCTCCGGCCGAACCAAGCCTTAAGCAAATCCGACTGACCAAGTGGTCAAGTAGGCGGTTCTTTTATGACTCTATGACAGCGAAATCAGAAGTTTTCTAGGACTAGCGGGTTACTACAGGAAATTCGTAGAGGATTTCTCCAAAATTACAGCCCCTATGACTCATCTCACCAAGAAAAACAAAAAGTATGAATGGACGGAAGACTGCGAGAAGAGTTTTATGGAGCTAAAATGGAGACTGACCAGTGCTCCGATCCTTACTCTTCCGGAAAGTAACAAAGGCTTTGATATGTATAGCGATGCTTCCTTACTAGGACTTGGAGCTGTACTTATGCAAGACGGCAAAGTTATCGCCTACGCCTCCAGGCAACTCAAAGAGCATGAAAGAAATTACCCCATTCACGATCTAGAACTAGCAGCGGTGGTCTTCACTCTAAAAACATGGAGGCATTACTTATATGGAGCCCAGTGCAGGATTTATACTGACCACCAGAGCCTAAAATATTTCTTCACGCAGAAAGATTTGAATATGAGACAACGCAGATGGCTCGAGCTGGTCAAGGATTACGATTGTGAAATCTTTTATCATCCCGGAAAGGCGAACAAGGTGGCCGATGCACTCAGCCGGAAGTCCGGTGCCACCTGACATCGCTAATATAAGTTCGAGGATGAACTTTTTATGAGGTATGGGGTACTGTAACACCCACGAAATTATAAGATAGGTATATGAGTATTATTTTTCCTTAAAGCATAGAAATGAAAAGAATAAGAGAAAAGGAAAAATAAAAACAAAAATATAAAATAAGAAGAGGTGAGGTCAAGGATTGAACCTTGAGCCTCCCACAAATGATGGAGATAAATTGATGCATGATAACCACTAGGATAAGGAGTAATATTTGGAGGGAAAGGGATGAAAAATTTAATTAAAGGTGAGGAGGAAATAAAAGAAAACTAAGCAAAAGAGCAAGAGAAAACCAAGTGGCTTACCTTCTTTTCTTCTTGGTTAAGAAAAGGAGCAAGCAAAAGAGGAATTGCTTACTTCCCTCCCTCTCTCAATTTTCGTGGGAATTAAAAGAATGATGGAGAAGAAGAGTTGAGGGAATGAATGAAGACATGTTTCATTTAACAAAGGAATAAATAGATTTGGGAGAAGAAAAACAAGAGAGTAAGTCCTTTTCTTTCTTCCTCCTTCCTTCTTCATTCCTCACCGAACCAAGAACTTTTTCCTCTCCTCATCCCAATAGCTAAGTTAAGTTCTTCTCCAAGAAAAATAATTTCCGTGAAGAAGCCTTCAAGTCCTAGCCCTTCCAAGCAAAAGAAACAAAAGGAGGTACAAGAAGAAGAAGTTTTCTCCTTCCTTGGCACCTAGAATACTTTTCTCTCTAAGGAAAACCACAAGCGAAAGGATGTAAGTTTCCCTCACCTGTGGTACAATAGTTTTTGTGTGTTCTATGAAGATTCGGTTACATAAAAATCAAGCAAACCTCATGAAGAATTTCGGCCAAGATAAGACCAAAGGAAGGACCTAGGGAATGTAAAGATCTAAATTTCGACATGCTTGATATGTTTCTTGTGACATGTATTTTATGGTAGGGATTTATTTTATGTTTCTATGCTAGAATGTTTAGTTAGAACTTAGATTCATGATCCTAGACTTTCGGCCAAGCATGAACAAAAGAATTAGGTAAGCTTAAGCCTTAAACTAAAATATGCTCCTTTGTTCTTATAATAGGTGCCCTATGTAACGACCCACCTTCTACTAACTAGGCTGTAAGGCCGGACCGTCACATTATGCTGTGCTAAACTATATCCATAACCATCACTAAATCTAGATGCGGAAGCTGTACTAATTAAAACTTTGCTAAGCTCTTATCATTTCTTTATTCTATATGTGCTAAGGGGTGTAATCTAACTATTCATGACATATTTTACATCCCCCATGGTCAAGGAACTGAACTAAGGGTCTTCCGGCTGTTGTCAGGCCTCCCAATCGATCCATGGATCGATTGGAATGGTCTAATCGATCCAGTGATCGACCCAGCATGCTACTGTATGCGGAACTTAGGTTGGATCGATCCAGCACGCTACTGTGCTCGGGGCAATATTCTGGATCGATCGGCTGATCGATCAAGACTGGCCAATCGATCCAATGATCGATCCCAGGGCTTTCTGTTCGCCACAGAAGGCATCCGGATCGATCGGCTGATCGATCCAGGAGCTTACTGTTCGCGGTACGAACTTCTCAATCGATCGACCGATCGATTAGGGTTTCTGATTTCGTACCAGAAGTCTGATTTCCGCACTGTTTCGTGCCTCAATCACACATACAAGTTCTAAAACAACTGGGAAACATACTAATAACACATAACTAGGATTATGAGCATAAATACTAACAATCTAAGCAAGTCTTTCATGAGTCAAGGCATTAAAATAACTAGAAATGCAGAAAATAACATTATATGAAAACTAAAGTCTTAGTTTGCTAATTTCTCCAAGATCTTTATTCCAGGTTCCATCCACACACATCTTCATCATTGCATTGACCTTCAGCCTCCGCTAGTCCATCTTCCCTTTACCTTTATCTGCAGTATAAGGAAAAATAGTATCTGTAAGCTTGAGAGCTTAGTAAGAAACCATCTACCTCACTAAAACATGCATACGATGCAATTTATGTTTTTTTTAAAATATGCTATTTGAAACATATGAATACTGAACATGTAAGAGCATAGCATGGCATACAAACAAACTAGTCATGGCAATAAATGCTAACATAAACTATCATATTGTATCAATAGAGAACTGAACTGATACAAAAACTGAACTAAGCTAATACTAATCTGATGCTAAAGCTGTACTGAATTCACATAACTATTTTGTGAGGTTTTGAAAACTATATTCATAAGTAGATTAAAATAATAATCATACTGCTGTTTGGGCCCAGCAACTGTACTTACTATGCGCGCATCCCTAACTAGACCCGGGTTTGCAAGTCCCGAATTTAGTAGGGTTACTAGGTTATCTGAACCTAGGGACGACTATGGGAGTCCAACCCAATGGATATCTAATCCAGTACAGTGCCACTGAGAAAGTAAAATACTGAACATAGCTAATTATTGCTTGTCTTGCTCTTTCTAGGTTATCTGAACCTAGAGCTAGGTTGTCTGAACCTAGAGGCGACTGTGGGAGCCCACCCATTGGACATCTAGTCCCATAATAGCTGTAGCAAGACTAATAAGCTGTAAAATGCTTCTATTGCATTTATCTAAGCTAATAAAATGCCTAAGTTGCATTTTAACTGTGCTATTAATTTAATCGAACACTTGGTATGCGCTAGTTCGCATCCTTTGTGCCGAAAGTCTACATACTACTAAACTGAAGCATAAAATTCATACGGAAGCTACTTATACTGCAGGTGAGGGGTTTCTTACCTCCTGTGCTAGTTTTCTTACGATTCTAATCGCTAGATTTCCGGTGGAGACGATCTTCTCGACGGTTCCCTCGCGTCTACGTGTTCCTCTCGCGAAGGGAAGCGTCCTCATGTCGGAGTCGTCGCCGGAAGGTGCTCCTAGAGCCCTTAGGCTTGGTGCGCCGAGAGAGGAAGAGGAGGGAGAGGTGGGCGGCGGTGAGGGTTTGAGGAGAAGAAGAGTTGCGTTAAAACCCAACCCCACTTAATAATTTCCTATTTATATCAAGTGGTTAAATTCACCCAACCCAAATATAAATATAATTGTTTCCCTTTCCTTTCAGCACGGCCCTGCTGGGTTCACTTGGTTACTAGAGTCCGCTATAAGTCGTAGGACCCAATAGGTCACGGGTTCAATTCCCGCGTAGGCTATTTTCGTTTTCTATTTATTTTTGCTACTTCCGCTATTCTAAAAATTTCATAAAAATATTAGGATATTTCTAATAATTATTTTGAGAATTTTTGGGCGTTACACCCTATGAATGGTATTGTTAACATTTTCTCCTACTTGTATGTTGATTAGAACTTCATTTTCATGCTCATGAATATTCGGCCATGGTAGAACTAAGGGCCTAGGAGAGCTTTAACTTAAAACTAAGCATGCCATGATCTCCCTAAGATAAGATATGAAGTTATTATGATATGTCCATGATTGTATGTTGATTTGAACTATATTTCATGTCTATGAAGGTTCGGCCATGTTTAGATTTGAGGCCTAGGGGAGTTTAAAACAAGTCTAAGATGCTCATGACCTTCTTGATGAAATGATATGAAACTAACTTAATGTTCTTAGGCTTGTTTGTTGCATGGAAAAATTTGGTTACATGCTCTATAACTTTCGGCCACACAAGGTTTTAAGACCTAGGAAACTTAGAACCTAACTCAACTATGCTCATGTTGTTCCTTGAAATATTTGCTATGAAAGTTGTTTAAGGTTCTCATGCTTTTAGGACACTTGAACCCTAGCTTTAAGTCCTACAAGTTTCGGCCATGTCATGTTTAAGGGCCTAAGAAACTTAAAACCTAACTCAACTATGCTCATGTTGTTCCTTGAAATATTTGCTATGAAAGTTGTTTAAGGTTCTCATGCTTTTAGGACACTTGAACCCTAGCTTTAAGTCCTACAAGTTTCGGCCATGTCATGTTTAAGGGCCTAGAAAACTTAAAACCTAACTCAACTATGCTCATGTTGTTCCTTGAAATATTTACTATGAAAGTTGTTTAAGGTTCTCATGCTTTTATGATACTTGAACCCTAACTTTAAGCCCTACAAGTTTCGGCCATATCATGTTTAAGGGCCTAGGAAACTTAGGACCTAACTCAACTATGCTCATGTTGTTCCTTGAAATATTTGCTATGAAAGTTGTTTAAGGTTCTCATGCTTTTAGGACACTTGAACCCTAGCTTTAAGTCCTACAAGTTTCGGCCATGTCATGTTTAAGGGCCTAGGAAACTTAAAACCTAACTCAACTATGCTCATGTTGTTCCTAGAAATAATTGCTATGAAAGTTGTTTAGGGTTCACAAGCTTGAATGATAATTTTTAACCCAATGTATGCTTGATAAGTTTCAGCCATGATAAGTTGTAAGTTTAAGAAACCTAGAACTCTACCTAAACTTGCTCATGGTGTTTTCTTATGGTATAAGAAATGATACTTATTTAGGGTTCACATGTTGGTATGGAGTTTTTACCTAAAACCCAATCTATATGTTTCGGCCACTATAAGACATTAGGGTTAAAAATCTAATTATGTTTCCCATGTATCTTATACGCCATGTTTATGAGATTGCTATGCTTCTATGTTTAATTATGCACACTTATGATCTATACATGATGGAAACCCATATGTTATGCTGTGTGTTAGTTATGATGAGCCGTGTGCCCAATTTATGCATGATATATATGATGAGCTGTGTGCCCAAGTTTGCATGCTATTTATGATGAGCTGTGTGACCAAACTATGCATGTATTTATGATGTGCTGTGTGCCCAAATTTTACATACCATTATTGTAACGACCCGCCTTCTACTAGCTGAGCTGTAAGGCCGATCGCTACAGTTATGTTGTGCTAACTGTGCGAAAAACTGATCTAATTTAAATTTTAGTCGCTAACTGATAACCATTCTTGGTTCTACGTGTACTGGTGCATGTAATCTAAGGGGTACAAGGTGTATCCCCCATCCCCTATGGGCAGAAGCTGATCTGCTAAGTCTCTTGGTCAAAACTGAACTTCCCAATCGATCCAGACTGAGCTGGGTCGATTGCTCTCTGTTGGATCGATCCATGGATCGATCCCGACTGCTACTGTGCTCGGGTGATAATCTGGATCGATCGGCTGATCGATCCAGACTGACCAATCGATCCAGTGATCGATCCCCGAACCTTCTGTTCGCGACAGAAATTGCTGGATCGATCGGCTGATCGATCCAGAAACCTACTGTTCGCAGAACAATTTGCCCGATCGATCAGCTGATCGATTGGGACCCCCCAATCGATCCACCGATCGATTGGGGTTTCTGATTTCTGCTGTTAAGCTCTGATTTCAGCCTGAAACTCTGATTTCAGCACTTGGGCGTGCCAAAATCTCACCTATGAGTTATACACTACATGAGAAACATTCTAATAACATAAAACTAGTACTCTAAACTTAACATGACACATAGTTCATTGATTCATAGCATTACACAACTAAAAGTGCATGAAAGTAAAACACTAAAGAGTTCTATGGTTTAAACTTGCTAAGTCCCCTAAGAATCTTTTATTCCAGTTCCTGCCACACACACCATCTCTGCATTGGCCTCCATCTTCCTCTGCTAGTCCATTTTCCTTTTTCCTGTATCTGCAGTATAAGGAAAATAGTATCTGTAAGCTAAAAAGCTTAGTAAGAAACCATCTACCTCACTAAAACATGCATACGATGCAAATATGATTTTAAATCATGCTGGTTGAAAGGATATGCTAGGTATACTGAATAAACTAAACATGGCATGGCATATAAGCATACAATCATGGCATATCTAAAGCTGAACATGATATCAATCACATGGTATCAATGAAGAACTAAGCTGATACTAAAAACTGAGCTACTGCTAGGACTGTACTGACTTCACGAACTACTTTGTGAAAGGTTGGAAACCATATACATATAGTAAGTGGAAATACTAAACATGCTGTTTGGGCCCGGCAACTGTACTTGTTGTGCGCGCATCCCTAACTAGACCCGGGTTTGCAAGTCCCGAATTTAGTAGGGTTAACTAGGTTATCTAAACCTAGGGATGACTGTGGGAGTCCAACCCAATGGATATCTGATCCAGTACAGTGCCACTGAAAGTAAAATACTAAATATAGCTAACTGTTCTAACTTGCTGTTTCTAGGTTATCTGAACCTAGAGCTAGGTTGTCTGAACCTAGAGGCGACTGTGGGAGCCCACCCATTGGACCGTAGTCCCCTATAAACTAAAATAAACTGATATACTGATTTAAATGCTTCTAATGCATTTAACTGAGCTATTAAAATGCCTAATTTGCATTTTAACTTAACTAGCTATTTTATCGAACACCTAGTGTGTCCCAACTCTCCCCTCTATTAGGGAGACCACTTCTAGGCACCCGACAACGTCTAGGAACCCCCACTGAAGAGGGAATACATGTCCGACACATCTAGAAGTACTCACTAAATCCCTAAATCTGCGAGGAGGGTCAAATTCACCCTATGCGTCGATAAAAACAGCATATAGCTAAACTAGTGCGTATAAAACCAAACGGAGCTACTTATACTGCAGGTGAGGGGTTTTTTACCTGTGTGCTAGATTTCTTACAAATCTAATCGCTAGAAATTCCGGTGGAGACGACTTCTCGACGATTCGCTCGCGTCCACGTGCTCTACTCGCGGAGGGGAACGTCCTTGTGCTGAAATCGTCGCCGGAAAGTGACCTTGGGACCCTAGGGATGGAACCCTAGGCTTGCTTGGGTGTTGGCGCCGAGAGAAAGAGAGGAAGAAGGAGTTGGCGTCGGTGAGGGTTTGGAGAGGGAGAAGTTGCCGAACCAAATAAAAGAAATAACCCAAACCAACTTAAGTTTTTAATTTATATTAAGTGGGTAACTAGGCCCAACTCCAATATAAATATAAATGTTTCCCTTCTCTTTCAGCACGGCTCTGCTGGGTTCACCAGTTACTAAGGCTAACTAAAGGTTTAGCGGATCCGAGAGGTCCCGGGTTCGATTCCCGCTTAAACCATTTTACTTTTCTATTTATTTTTGCTACTTCCGATACTCCAAAAATTCCAGAAAAATATCTAATAATTCCAGAAAAATCATAGAATATTCCTAAAATAGCCTTGAGAATTTTCGGGCGTTACAATTATGATGAGCTGTGTGCCCAAAAATCTATATGGTATGATATGATAAGAAATACGATGTGCAAGAAATGATAAGAACCATGATATGTATGATATGCTACTTTACTTTATATGGCTTGTACCAAGGGTGGGCTCCATAAGCGCCCCGGGGTCGATGGACTAAGAAACGGGCCTCGTTAGGGATGGGCTCCTAAGTGCCCCTAGGTCGATGGACTAAGAAACGGGTCTAGTTATGTATGCCTTGTAGGGTTCAAGACTTGCTACCTTGGACCTACATGGGACGCGCGCATTTATGTATGTGGTACAAGCCGGGGCCCTAATCATGTTATGAATATGTTTAAGTATACAAGTAATAAGTTTTCAAAGGGCATGTTGCATATGTTATTGCATGAATCATGTTTTTGAAAGTCATCTTGCATAACACATTATGATTATGTTACGATACACCATGATGCCTATGATTATGTTATGTTATGTTAGGATGAACCTTATGATCATGTTTATGTTATGTTAGGATGCACATTATGACTTTATTAGGATATGCCATGATACCATATGATTATGTTATGATATGATGCTTCTATACATGATATGATGAGTTGTCTTTATGCTTTATGCCTTGAAGCTTTATTTATGCTATACGGTTTTTGTGAGTAGGAAAGGATCTTACTGAGCCTTGAGTGCTCACAGCTTACTTTCCTTGTACCACAGATAAGGGCAAAGAATGGATGTACTAAGGGAGCAGCAGGAGGGGGGGGGCAAGGAGGACGTGTGTAGTAGTGACTCGGCTAAAGAGAAAGACCTGCTTCTAGTTAATAAGAATTATGTTCATGTTGTTCTTTTATGACTCTATGACACTTCATCATGCTCTTTAGTATTATGGTTTAAATTTATGCTAAGCATGTTATGTGGCCCATATGATAGGTAGTTAGTGATAATGTTTTGAAAAGTAAAGAAAAAGTTTAAAGAAAAAATATATATATATATATACTATAGATAAGTCTTCCGTTGTTTTAAAGAAGAAAAGATAAGTAACCCCCGTCAGCTTAAGCAGGAAGGGGCGGGGCATTACACCATGAGTGGACTAACTCAAAACAGACCAAGAAAGGAATTGCTCTTTTTGCAGGTTCCTCTAAGAAAAATCGAGAACCAAGCTTGAATCTGAAGGTGAGTCTGACCAAGACTCAGAAGATGAAGAATACTTGGTGAACTTGGTAAGAAAAATGTTCACCAAGAGAAAGAAAAACTTTAGTAGAAATGACTTGCAGAAGATCAACGCCACTAACGATCCAAAAAATGTGACCTACTTCGGATGCAACAAGAAGGGTCACTACAAGAACGAGTGCCCAAAGCTAAAGAGTGACAAAAACAAAACAACCAAAATGAAAGCACTCAAGGCAACGTGGGATGAATCATCAGATGAATCGGATGCCGAAGATTAGAAGCACCAAAGCTACCTTGCGTTGATGGCCCATGAATCAGAATCGGAGAACGAATTAGAAGACGGGTCCGAACCTGAATCAAGCCACGAGTTTGTACTCGTTTCAGAAGGTTCCGCTGAGGTATACTTTAATTTAAGAAAAAAAAAAATTTAAAGTCATTGCATGCTTAAATCGAAAATTAACTGAAAATAAAAATCAAAATAAAATGCTCCTTCAGGAAAACTAATAACTCAAGGAACAGATTGAAAAACCAAATCAAGCTGTAAAGCTTGAGGAAGAAAACTCAATATTAAAAATTGAAATTAATAAACTTAAAGGGATGTTAGAAAACTTTACAACTAGATCTGAAAACTTGAATTTAATTCTAAAAAACCAAAAAGGTGTATACAACAAATCTGGGCTTAGATACAAGTCCAGTTCAACAAACAAATCATTTATATCACTCATAAACCAAAATAAGAACCAAATTAAAGCTTGCATTCCAAAAGCATGTTTAACCACGTAAGTAGGAATTAACCAATACTATATTGTTGGTTAGTCCTAGGAAAATGTACCGATTCCACTGTACAAAAATTTTTTGTACAAGTGTCGAACCTTTCCTTAAATAACCTATTGTGTTCTTTAGAAGTTAAATTAGGAATCACAGACGGAACTTAACATCATTGATTCCAAATTTAACTTATCTGTTCTTAATGGTTTAGATTTGAATCGCAAGCGGAACTTAACACTATTGATTCAAATCCACCTATGTTATTAATTCCATTAAATATTAATTTCCAAAATTGACTTCCAGGACTGCATGGCGAGGCACATGACCTTCTTAGATATGGGAGCAACCACCACCGCCTAGACAAAGCCTTTTAAGGAAAGCTAATATTTAATTTCCTTAAATAACTCTAGGTTAACCAAAAAAAACAATTGAATCACAAATTCGAAAAAGAAGAAAACACAAACTCGAAAAACTAATTCAAAAAACTAGATCTAATGCCTCTTGTATTTGGAATTCATACAAAGAAAAATAACTAGCATGATGCGGAAAACAATTGCTAATTATACCTTCTCTTTGTAAACTAACGACCTCGAGATCTTTTGTCGTATTCCTTGTCTTGCCTTGGATGTCGTGTGGGTGACGATCCTCTAAGATGAACACCACCCAAAATCTTTCTTCCTCTTCCTCTAAAATTCGGCCACCACCACCACCACCAAGGAGAAGAGAGCAAAGGGAAAGGGAGAAGAGAGAGGGTCGGCCACCAAGAGATCCTCCAAGTAAGAGAATAAGAATTGTTGTGTCTCATGAAGCCGCCTCACCCCTTCTTTTATAATACTTGCCCAAGGCAAATAAGGGAAGAATTTTTACAAAAATTAAAATCTTCCTCTAGCTTTTCCTTTTCCCTTTTAATTTTCCTTTTCTTTCCTCTTGATTGAATCAATCACCAAAAATAAATTTGATGATTTTATTTTTTAATATGGCCAGCCACCTTGCTTGGGCACCAAGCAAGGGTGGTCGGCCCCCATAATAGGAAAGGAATATTAATTCTTTTTTTATAAAATTTTACAAGAAGAAAAACTCTTATAAAATTTTACAAGCTCTCTTTCCTAAAGTAGGAGTTAAAAAAGGAAAGTTCTAAGATTAAAATCATGTTTTAAAATTTAAAACTTCTCTTATAAAATTTCCTTTTTTAACATGGTGATAGAAAATTTAAATTTTAAAACTCGTCTTCCTTTTTTTTCTAAACCATGAGGATGGTTAAAAAAGGAAAGTTTTAAAATCTTTTAAACTTTCTTTTAAAACATGTGGCCTAATTCAAATAAGGAAAGTTTTAAAAATTAAAATTTCTCTTTTAAAACTTATAGTTTTCTACAAAGAGAAGATTTTAAAAATTCAAAACAACCCTCCTTGTTTGAATTATTGTGGTCGACCCCTACTAGCTTGGTCACCAAGCAATAGGGCCGACCCCTATAGAAGAGGATGTGGTCGACCATTGCTTGGTCACCAAGCAATGGACCAGCCCCCTTCTTGTACACCAAGAAGGGTCTTACATTTGGATAAACTTGAGGTAATAATGAGGCTACGACAGGGACCTAGAGGAGAAATTGGTTTTGGCCTTCCGATGAGCTTGAGTATCCCGTGTTCGTCCCGAACACACAACTCAAGTTCATTGATAATAACTCATTCCACTAGAGAGTTATTATCGCACTACCGCACCAATCCCAAATTACATTATGGGCTCCTTCTTATCATGAGTGTGTTAGTCTCCCTGTGTTTAAGATAACGAATGCCCACTAATTAAGTAAGTTACTGACAACTCACTTAATTAATATCTAGCTCAAAGAGTAGTACCACTCAACTTCATTGTCATGTCGGACTAAGTCCACCTGCAGGGTTTAACATGGCAATCCTTATGAGCTCCTCTTGGGGGCATTCTCAACCTAGATAACTAGGACACAGATTCCTTCTATAATCAACAGCACACACTATAAGTAATATCATTTCCCAACTTATCGGGCATATTGATTTATCAAGCTAAACCTCACCCTTTGATAAGTCAAAAAAAATAATATTAAATATATGTACTTGTTATTATATTAGGATTAAGAGCACACACTTCCATAATAACTAAGGTCTAGTTCTTTTACTAAGTCAGTACAAAAAGAACTTTCCTAAATGGTCCTACTCAATACACTTAGAGTGTACCAGTGTAATTTATTAATTAAGATAAACTAATACTTAATTACACTACGACTATTCCAATGGTTTGTTCCTTTCCATCTTAGTCATGAGCAACTATTTATAATTTATAAAGAACCGACAACATGATCTTTTGAGTGTGACACCACACTCCATGTTATCTACTATATAAATTAATTGAACAATTACATTTAACAAATAAATACAGATATTGACCAATGTGATTCTTTTATTTCAAAAATAAATGTTTACAAAAGCTAGGCTTTTAGTATACACTCCAACATATATACCCAAAAATAGAATATATTATGTAAAATCAAAAAATTCAAATCAAACCTAAAACATAAAACTAAACCAAAGTCAAATTATAGAAACAACTACAGAACTAACTCAAACTCAAACTATCATCAAGTCTACTAAAATTACAAGACTAACCGACATAAACCCAAAATCAAAACTTAAGAAATCCAAATCAATAATTCAGGGGGAGGCTCTAAACTAGTTGGCACCTCCAAAAATAACCTATCCGGCAGGGTAATTAGGATTAGAGTAAAATAGGATAAAGTTTAACTTGACCTACGTTACTGGTAAAGTTTTGGATGATAGTAGGTTACGAAAGCTCAGTCTATGCATGTCTAGGAAAATATGACTTTGACCTTGTGCATTTGGCTGAATGGAACTAACTGAAACTATCCCTTACGAATCCTAACTAGTTAGACCAAGGTTTTGTACTAAGTTCAATGGATAGGACTATTTGAAAAACCTCGAAAGTATGGTTACTTTAATGATGTCCAGGTGATTCACCATAGCCCAAAAGTTTATCCAAAGAATTCTTGTTTCTTGAGCCCAAAACTAAACCTGAATCTAACACAAAGTTAACTCAAACCCTGAAATTGAACTTAACTCATCTCACAAAAATTATAAGATTCCCTGAATGAAAACCTAGATCGGATGAGATAATTAAGGACTTAAATTAAAATTAAATTAAATTAAATTAAATTAAATTAAATTAAATTAAATCAAATTAAATAAAAACAGATTAAATTAAATCAAAATAAATTAAATCAAATTAAATCAAAAAATAAATTAAATTAACTCATATAAAATTAAAATAAAATATATTAAATCAAATCAAAATAAATTAAATTAAATCAAAATTAAATTAAATTAAATTAAATATTATTTAAGTTAAATTTAATTAAATTAAACTTTAAAAAAATAACTTAAAATTAAAAATTAACTTTTACTTAAACTTAAAAAAAAAATTAAACTAGTTAACTTTAACTCAAATTTAAAAAATTAACTTAAACTTAAAAATTAACTTTAACTTTAACTTTAACTTAAAAAATAAATTAAACCTAAAAATTAAATTTAACTTAAACTAAAAAAACTAATTAAATTAAACTACAATTAAATTAAACTTAAATTAAAATTAAATTAAATTTAAACTAAATTATAGTTAAATTAAAAAGAAAATTAAAACTAAATCAAAATTAAATTAATTAAATTTTAAAATAAAAACTTAAATTAAGACTTAATTTAATAAACTTAACTTAAAATTCAAATTAACTTAACATTCAAATTAAATTAAATTAATTTAAAATTTACTTTTTAAATTAAATTAAAATTAAAAAATTAAAGGTCAGAAACCGGGGGCGGGCACCCCTGGTATTCAACTCCGGGTGCTCGGAAAATGCTCCAGGCGCCTCACCCCACCACCCTACTCCAGGCACCCGAACCCTATCAAGGCGCCTAGACCAGCCTATAAAAGGGGCGGTAGGGGCGTGTAACGACCACCCATCTTACTATACTATACTACTCTCTAAGGATGTCCGTTACTTAACTATTAACTCTATTTAACCGGTGTGATCGAAACCACGAGGAATCCCTACCGAAAAATTTCGACAGAATCTCCCCTGTACCGGTGACCATAAACATTAATACATACACAGTATATACAACCACAGGTGGCTGGAACATATATCAAACACCCACACAATTTAATAAGTGACAAAAACTATAATATCTACCTATTACATAGAAACTCATCACAGCTTGCAAACAAAATCATGAATAAACTCAATAGGAACATAGAATATAAAATACAGTCTCAATGATATCAACCATAGAGTACAACACAATTACTTCTTATCCACTAAACAGGAAAAACTCAAAACTTCCCAGATCCTTCCATAGTCCTGGCATCACACACCTCCAAACAGAAATCCTCCTTGTCGCCTTCCTCTTTACACTTTAACTTTTCCTTTATCTGCAGTAGGAAGAAAATAAATCTATAAGCGAAACGTTTAGTAAGTACTAATCTATCTCATAAAAACTCGAAAGTGCATAAGATGCAAAGGATGCTAAAACTGAAATGCTAAAAAGAAAAACTAAACATGCTCATCTAATAGAAAAGAACTAAAATAAACTGCATACTCATGATATACAAGAATAAATCTGTATGCTGGAAATAAAGCTAATCATGCTCAATAAACTCATAAGGAAAACAAATGAAAACTGATACTATGTGTTTAGAATTAAAAGAGCTACACTTTCTAATCCTAAACATATATGAAGCTTGTTTCATTTGTCCCAAATACTTATGGTCTTATACTTATAGTCTTACACTTAGAAATTATTATTTAATTTAATTTCTCTTTCTCTTGTCTTTTCTTGGGCCCAGGCTTAGTACCATCTTATGCGTGCTCTCTAATAGAGACTGAGGTAGCGAGCCTCCAGTCCTATGAGGATAAAGACCTTGGTCTCATCAGGGCCAAGACCTCGGAATTGGTCACCTAGATTTGTTTAACGACAACCTTGGAAGTCGGGTACTAGTCTCTTTAAAAGATTTACTTGTTATCTTTTCTTCTCTAGACATTGGTCTTTTCTCACTTATAGATACTCATATCTTCTAAAGGATTTAATAGGACATAATCATTCCACTGAAATACATGACTACACATGTATGTTAAAATAGTAAAGAAAACTAACTATATGCTTCAACTTAAAGAGCTATTAAAAGCAAAGGAACACATACATGCATATGTATCAAAGAAACTTAAATCTGCATATTAACTTAACAAAATCCTACTTAAATCTGCATATTAACTTAAATCTGCATATTAACTAACTGTATGCTTTAGATTAAAGAGCTATTAAAAAGCTAACTAACATATATATGCATATGTATCAAAACAAGAAACTAGAAATTAAATTAAGAACTAATACTGCTCATGCTATTCCAATACTGCAAGAAATGGAAATAAGATTCAATACTAAACACATGATGTTCATGTCCATTTAATTGCATATAAACTATAATCTGCAAAGTTAACATAAGATGAAATACTTAAACACATGCTAAATCCCTTAAAGTTCCTTCTCCTCTTCTATATCCAACTCACGGCAGTAAAAAGGGAATTAACCAAGCTAAGGCAGCACAACAAAGAGGGTTGTTCATGCCCAACTAGTAGCAAATGAAAAACTGCATATGTTCAGCTAATGATAAATGAAAATCTGCACATGTTCAGCTAAGGATAAATGAAATCTGCATGTCATACTTATCAAAAATCTGCGCTTGTAACTCTAAAGCTAGTATAGAATTCATGAACTGTTCTTGTTCATTGTATAGCATAATCGGAACTAACAGTAAGGGGCTATTCGTGCCCATTTCATAGCGCAACAAACCAAACAGCAGCTCCAAATCAAATGATAAGGATGCATGCATTAAGGTAACATAACTCAACCCATTAATCCAAACTAGCAAGGTAACAACATGAAGGGAACTACATGCTAATCAACAAGCATATGCTTTCTCATGATCAACTAAATAGTCGAATTGCACAACAACCCTAAAGAAACTACCCGTGCCCCTTTTCTTTGCCTAAGCTCAAGTTAAACTTGCTGTAATTTTATAGCAAGACCTATGTACACCAATTCACAGTTAAAACCTTTGTAAGGCAACCAAAATCTTTAAACTTACTTCCACAGATTTGCAAGAAAAAAAAATACAATCTTGAATCTATTCTATTAATCCCTAATATCACAATTCTCTACAACCAAATCCAAAAGCCAAAAGTAACAACTCCTCCTGTTCTATGGCACGGCAGGAAACCAAAAGAATTCATTTCCTTAATGAAACTTACGGCAACAAGCCCTAAACCAAAAATCTTCACAGAAAAATTCGAAAATAAAAGGAAACGAAAACCTAAAGCTCGGAACAACTCCTACCACAGGTGAGTAGTACTTACCTCACTGTTCTTGGACTTACAACCGTAGGGAAGCTTCTAGGGTTTCGGCTAGTTCGCAATCTTGGCGTTCCCGTCGTGTCCGTGCGTCCTCCTTTACGAGACGAGGTCGAATCCGAGAAGAGCTCGGCGATTCACCCCTTGGCCGGCCACCGGAGACAAAGCCTTCGCCTCGTCTTCGTTTTTGCCCAAGAGGAGAAGGATCGCGTGGCGTTGCGTGTGAGAAAGAGGAGAAAAGGGTTTCGGCTCGGGAGAAAAGGAAAACCTAATCCCTTTATAACTAGGGTTTTTTTATTATCAACTATAGCTTATATATTTGTCGCTGCCTATCTAATTAGCATCGACCGCTAGCCCAGTTGGTCAGCCGGCTTTTAACCAAATCAAAGGGTCTCAGCTTCAATCCCTCAGTCGCGCCCTTTTTATTTCGATTTATTTTAATTGTTCCTAACTACTGCTTATATATATTTCGCTCCATATTCTTTAACAAAACGTTTGCAGAGCAGTTGGTTAGCCGGATTCGGTTAAGGCTCGGTTCAGGTCTGAGGTCCATGGTTCGAATCTCAGCTTTAACAATTTTTTTGTCAAAACTTCCTGCGTTTTGTAAAAATACCAAACGACCTCCAAAAATTGCATAAAAATACTCTAAAAAATTTTAAAAATCTCTAGAATATTTTAAAAGTATTTCCAAATATTTTTATGGACATTTAGAACTTGAAATAGGGAAAATTAGGTTGTTACAATCCCTCATACCTTATAAAAAGTTCATCCTCGAACTTAGAATAGTTCTGGATATTTCTGTCTCATACTGTCCTCACGCTCCCAAGTGACTTCCTCGTGTTTCTGGTTCTGCCAGATGACCTTCACGAGTGGCACTTCTTTGTTTCTTAGTCTTTTGACTTCTCTGTCCACTATCTGTGTAGGTCTGCTCTCATAGCTAAGATCCTCCTGGATCTGCACTGACTGAGGCTCAATCACTTGGCTAGGGTCGTGGAGACACTTCTTTAGCATGGAGACATGAAATATATCATGTATTGTTGACATGTCTTGTGATAAGTCCAACTTGTAAACTACTTTCCCAATCCTCTCTATGATCAGGTAAGGTCCTACGTAGCGAGGACTTAATTTTCCCTTCTTGCCAAATCTCATCACTCCCTTCATAGGAGCAACCTTGAGAAAGACTAAATCCCCTACTTGGAATTCAAGTGGCCTACGGCGTGTGTCAGCATAACTCTTCTGTCTACTCTGGGCAGTCTCAATCCTCTGTCTGATCTTCTGGATAGCTCGAGTGGTTTCTTCTATCATCTCAGTCTGAATGCCCAGCTCTACTTCCATTTCTCTTCTTTCACCTGCTTCTTGCCAGCAAATAGGTGATCTGCACTTCCTGCCATATAACGCCTCATAAGGTGCCATCTTGATGGTAGTCTGATAGCTATTGTTGTAGGCAAACTCAGCTAAGCATAGATACTTGCACCAACTTCCCTTTAAATCTAGCGCACAAGCTCTGAGCATATCTTCTAACATCTGATTTACTCGCTCTGTCTGTCCATCAGTCTGAGGATGGAAGACTGTGCTGAACTTGAATTTGGTGCCTAATGCAGTCTGAACACATTCCCAAAAGTGAGAGGTGAAGCGCCCATCTCTATCAGAAACGATAGATTTAGAAACTCCATGAAGTCTGGTCACCTCCTTAACGTATAGTTGTGCCAACTACTCTATGGAGTGGGACACCTTGATGGCTAGAAAATGGGCAGACTTGGTCAATCGGTCCACTATTACCCTTATCGCATCATATCCATTTGTGGTTCTTGGGAGAGCTGTTATGAAGTCCATGGATATGTCTTCTCACTTCCACTCTGGTATTGGAAGAGATTGTAGAACTCCTCCTAGTCTCTGGTACTCTGCTTTGACTCTCTGACATGTCAGGCAGGTACTGACATACTTAGCAACGTCTCTTTTGAGTCCAGACCACCAGAACCTTTGTTTCACGTCTTGATACATCTTGGTAGAACCTGGATGCATTAAGCAAGGTGTACTATGAGCTTCTTATAGAATTTTCTTTCTCAATTCCTCATCATTGGGGACACAAAGGCGGTTCCCCTGATAAATAACTCCACTGTCTGATACTCGAAACTCTGTATCTTCTTCTTGTATCCCCTGCTTGATCTTTTGGATATCTGGATCTTCACTTTGCTTTCTTTGTATATCCTCAAGCAGGGTTAACTCTAAGGTCAATGCAGAGAGTTGCCCATAAATAATTTCCATACCAAAGTCTGACAACTCCTTCTGCAGTGGCAGGGCTAATGATGACAAAGACATCAGGGATGCACTGGATTTTCTACTTAGTGCATCTGCCACTTTATTAGTTTTGCCTGGGTGGTAGAGAATTTCACAGTTATAGTCTTTGACCAACTCTAGCCACCTGCGTCGTCTCATGTTTAAGTCCTTCTGAGTGAAGAAATACTTAAGACTCTGATGGTTTGTGAAGATTCTGCACTGAACTCCATACAAATGGTGTCGCCAGAGTTTCAGCGCAAAGACCACAGCTGTCAGCTCAAGATCATGAGTGGGGTAATTCTTCTCATAATCTTTGAGTTGTCTGGAAGCATAAGCTATCACTTTTCCTTCTTGCATGAGAACATCTTCTAGACTCATCTTGGAGGCATCACTGTAGATGTCAAAACTCTTGTCACTAGCTGGAACAGTCAGAATGGGAGCACTGATCAGTCTCCTCTTCAGCTCTTGGAAACTCTGCTCATATTTATCTGACCATTCAAACTTCTTATTCTCCCTAGTTAAGGCCATTAGTGGAGAAGCTATCCTGGAAAAGTCCTCCACGAATTTCCTGTAGTACCCAGCTAAACCAAGAAAGCTTCTGATCTCCCTAGCATTCTTGGGTCTATGCCAGTTGTTGACCGCCTCTATTTTGGCTGGATCTACTTGAATACCTTCTTTAGAAATTATGTGACCTAGAAATGCCACCTGATCTAACCAGAACTCGCACTTTGAGAAATTAACACACAGTTGCTTCTGCTGTAGGGTCTGCAGTACTATTCTCAAGTGCGTGTCATGCTCCTCTGGGGTCCTTGAATAGACTAGAATATCGTCGATGATTACAATGACAAATTTGTCAAGGTATTCTTTGAACACTCTGTTCATTAAGTCTATGAAGACCGCAGGTGCATTAGTCACTCCAAAAGGCATGACTACAAATTTGTAGTGTCCAGATCTGCTCCTGGAAACTGTTATGGGTGTATCACTTTCTTTCACTTCCAACTGATGATACCCAGAGCGCAGGTCTATTTTTTTGAGAACACTATTGCCCTTTTTAGCTGATCATACAGATCATCTATTCTGGGAAGAGGGTACTTGTACTTAACTGTTTCTCTGTTCAGTTTTCTAAAATCCATGCACATCCGCATAAATCTGTCTTTCTCCTTAACGAACAACACTGGAGCTCCCCTGAGTGAATGACTAGGGCGGATGAAACCCTTGTCAAGTAGCTCCTGAAATTATTCTTGTAACTCGTTTAGCTCTGCTAGAGAAATTCGGTACGAAGCTTTTGAAATTGGCTCCACTTCTCTGTTGGGAGGTAGTCCAGGTAGCCCTTCTGGAAATACCTTTGGATACTCACAGACTACCCGAACATCTTCCTGCTTGGGTCTTTCTTGTTATCTTTGTCCTTCCAGTTCTGATTACTTGATTGGGGTCCCTGTTTCCCCACTGTCTTGTCTTCGATCTTGACTGACTTGTGTTGTGTTTGTTGTGTCTTGATGCTGTTCAGATAGTGCTCACTAATACCCTGCTGACCAGCTCTTCACCAATCTGTGGTCGATGAGTTTCATTACTCACATTAAGTGTTATTTCTGGTCTCAGCCATCGGAGCATCAGTCTGACTCGTTTTTTCTCTGTACTTACTAACTCTAGGCAAAGACGAGCTAGTCTGTTGAGTCTTTTGACCGCTTCTTCTACTGGTAGGTCACCTGGTCTAAATTCCATAAACCCCTCATAATGTTTATTGGTGATCCGTTGGCGGAAGAACTCTTCACAAAACTCTGTCTCAAAGTCAGCCCAGCTCATCTAGTTGACTACTCTCCTACTCTTAACTCGCTCCCACCACATACGAGCATCTCCAGATAGGCAGAAAGAGGCACACTTAACCTTCTCGACTTCTGGCCAGTCAAGAAGCTCCATTGTGCTCTCCAGTGCCTTGAACCAAGCCTGGGCATCCCAGGGCTCAGTAGTGCCTGAGAAACTTTCTGGCTTCAGCTTCAGCCACTGTATCAGGTATGCTTCTTGTCTCTTAGGTGCTGTGGCGACTTCCAGGGCAACTGATGGGACTTCAGTCACCACTGGGGTCTCCACATTAATGGTTGGGGGAGTGGGAGGAGCTGGCTGTTGATTGGTCATCAAGTTGGCAATCACTTGTTACTGCTCTACTACTTGTCTCTGGAGTTGGGCAACAACTTAAGAGAGATTGGGCTCAGTTGATCTAAGCTCTTCGTTCTCCTGATCTTGGTTCTTAGTACGAACGGTACAGGGACGTCCTTTTCTTGACATCTAATTATGCAAAGAAAAAGACTTGGTATCTTCTCTATCCTTTCTAAACATACTTATGTATATGAATAAAAGAGAAACAAACTTTTATCTTATTAAAGCGCATATATATAAGCTATTACTCCATACTATAAATAATAAAGAAAGCATAAAAGAAAAAAACTTAAATACTTTTTTACTTGAAGACGGCAAGGATGATGTTGATGTGTGTGATGCTGGAGAATGAGAACTGCTCTTATACCAACTGTAACGACCACCCTTCTTACTATACTATACTACTCTCTAAGGATGACCGTTACTTAACTATTAAGTCTACTTAACCGGTGTGATCGAACCACGAGGAATCCCTACCGAAAAATTTCGACAGAATCTCCCCTGTACCGGTGACCATAAACATTAATACATACACAGTATACACAGCCACAGGCGGCTGGAACATATATCAAACACCCACACAATTTAATAAGTGATAAAAACTATAATATCTACCTATTACATAGAAACTCATCACAGTTTGCAAACAAAACCACGAATAAACTCAATAGGAACATAAAATATAAAATACAGTCTCAATGACATCAACCATAGAGTACAACACAATTACTTCTTATCCACTAAACAGGAAAAACTCAAAACTTCCCAGATCCTTCCATAGTCCTGGCATCACACACCTCCAAACAGACATCCTCCTTGTCGCCTTCCTCTTTACACTTTAACTTTTCCTTTATCTGCAGTAGGAGGAAAATAAATCTATAAGCGAAACGCTTAGTAAGTACTAATCTATCTCACAAAAACTTGAAAGTGCATAAGATGCAAAGGATGCTAAAACTGAAATGCTAAAAAGAAAAACTAAACATGCTCATCTAATAGCAAAGCACTAAAATAAACTGCATACTCATGATATACAAGAATAAATCTGTATGCTGGAAATAAAGCTAATCATGCTCAATAAACTCATAAGGAAAACAAATGAAAACTGATACTGTGTATTTAGAATTAAAAGAGCTACACTTGCTAATCCTAAACATATATGAAGCTTGTTTCATTTGTCCCAAATACTTATGGTCTTATACTTATAGTCTTACACTTAGAAATTATTATTTAATTTAATTTCTCTTTCTCTTGTCTTTTCTTGGGCCCAGACTTAGTACCATCTTATGCGCGCTCTCTAATAGAGACTGAGGTAGCGAGCCTCCAATCCTATGAGGATAAAGACCTTGGTCTTACCAGGGTCAAGACCTCGGAATTGGTCACCTGGATTTGTTTAACGACAACCTTGGAAGTCGGGTACTAGCCTCTTTAAAAGATTTACTTGTTATCTTTTCTTCTCTAAACCTTGGTCTTTTCTAACTTATAGATACTCATATCTTCTAAAGGATTTAATAGGACATAATCATTCCACTGAAATACATGACTACACATGTATGTTAAAATAGTAAAGAAAACTAACTGTATGCTTCAACTTAAAGAGCTATTAAAAGCAAAGGAACACATACATGCATATTTATCAAAGAAACTTAAATCTGCATATTAACTTAACAAAATCCTACTTAAATCTGCATATTACCTAACTGTATGCTTTAGATTAAAGAGCTATTAAAAAGCTAACTAACATATATATGCATATTGTAACGACCACCCTTCTTAATACTCTACTACTCTCTAAGAGTGACCGTTACTTAATTACTAACTCTACTTAACCGGTATGATTAAAAACCATATGGAAACCCTACCGAAAAATTTCGACAGAGTCTCTCCTGTATCGGTGACCTTAAACTGATATACAAACACTATATACACAGCCACAGGCGGCTGGAACAGATAACAAACTCTCACGCAGTTATATAAGTGTCAAAACCAAAAGAAAACAATACCACAAATCATCACACAAGAACACAATTCATCTACTATGTCCTAATCACATCAAAATAACATATACTTTCTCAAATACTTCTAACATAGCAAAAGAAAAAGGAAACTCCTTCCTAGTCCCAAGGCTTCCATAGTCCTGGCATCACACATCCTTCAACCACCTCCTTGTCGCCTTCCTTTCTATATCTTTTCCTTTCCTGTATATGCAGTAAGAGGAAATGCAATCTATAAGCAAAATACTTAGTAAGCGCTATCTAACTCACAAAATCTCGATATGCATGAGAATATACTGAAATCTAAAACTGAATGCTCAAAAGGAAATCTACTCATGCTCATCTACTAGTGAAAGAAACATACTGAAAGGCTAAACATGTAAAGTAAATCTATACAATCATGCTAGCATAAAAGGAAACTAAACTTGCTGATTTTAAAATAAAGTGAAACTTAATTCATTTGTTCTAAACTTATTCTTTTATACTTTTATACTTATGTGAAACTTATTTTGTTTGTTCAAAAACTTATACTTATAATACTTCAAAATAATAATCAACTTTCTTCTTGGGCTCAGGCGTAGTACCATCTTATGCGCGTTCCCTAATAGGTTGGGGTAGCGAGCCACCAATCCTAAAAGAGCAGACCTCGGTCTACCAGGGCCAAGACCTCGGAATTGGACACCTGGATTTGTTTAACGACAACCTTGGAAGTCGGGTACTAGCCTCTTAAATAAAGTAAAATACTTGTTATCTTTTATTACTTCTAATATATAATGCCTCGACATTTTCTTTAAGCACCTTGTGTGTCAAAATCCCTAAAGTCTTGACTTTGGGATCTACTTAAGGCCTTGGCCTTTCTCTTTCTTTTCTTTATCTTTCTTACACTTGTTAATACTTCTAATAAAAGAATGCTTCTTTAAAAACTAAAATGTTTAAACAAATTCTAACTTTGAAATGCATAAACAAAAATCTGTATACTATGCTAATCAAAATTCTGCATACTATACTAATCAAGATTCTGCATTCTATGCTACACTATTTCTGCATACTATGTAAACATAAATTCTGCACTATAATACTTTACCAAACTGCACTATAAGTTCCACCAAAAATCTGCACTACAAGTTCCACCAAAAATCTGCACTATAAATTCCACCAAAAATCTGCACTACAAGTTCCACCAAAAATCTGCACTATAAACTTTAAAGAAATCTGTACCATAAGCTCTTAAGAAATCTGCACTACAAGCTCTAAAGAAATTTGCTCTAAAGAAATCTGCATTTTAAGCTCTAAGAAATCTGCACTACAAGCTTAATAAAACTCTGCACTATAATCTTACATAAAAATCTACACTATAAGCTTAATTAAAATCTGCACTATAGGCTTAATTAAAATCTGCACTATAAGCTTAAATAAAAATCTGCACTATAAGCTTAATTAAAAATCTGCATTATAAGCTTAATTAAAATCTGCACTATAAGTTTAATTAAAATCTACACTATAAGCTTAATTAAAAATCTACACTATCAGCTTAATTAAAATCTGCACTATAGGCTTAATTAAAAATCTGCATATTAAACTTAATAAAAATCTATTCTTATATTGAAGTTCTTCATGCAATACTTATCAATATTTGCATATCATACGAGCTTAAACTACATCTAAAACTTGTTGGAATTAAAACCTTAAATCTTGCTACATCAGAGATAAAAAAAAAAAGAGAGCAAAGAATGCATGCTACTCATTAATCTCTAGCTATTCCAAAGCTGTACAGTGTAATCTGAAAGCAACAGAAACAAAGCACACTAGCTACTCTTAAACTTCTTGTCGTTCTAATGTTATACAGAAAATCCAAAGCGAGAAAAACAAAGCACACTAGCTGTACAGAAAATCCGAATCGTAAGAGCAAGTCTGACTTCTTCAAGTATGCTACAACAGTCATAAATCAAAGGAAGACATATCTGAAATCTTTAAGCATGCTAGAATAAAAACTGTTCAGATTTGTTAAAATGTAAAGGAAAACCAAAACTACAACGTGAACTGATATAGCTATTCCTACTCATTGGAGCTACATAAATTTGAAATCTGCATGTATAAAAACTAATAAGGAAGGATCTATATCGAAAACTAAACAACTGAAATGCTAATAGCACAAAACCACTCTACTGCATGCCCGTTTAGAGGCCTATTCCTACACATGGCAGCAAAGAAGAAAATCAAATACTAGGATGTTACATGCTCTCATTTCCAAATCTAAACAACTAAATCTACAAACTGCATGCTAGAAGGATCAGAAGTTGTTCTTGTTCGGAACTATGGAAATCCAAGGTTATAATACTAATCTTAAAGCCAATCATGCTCATGGAGTTAACAAGTAAAAACTAAGCTACAAATTACACCATGTATGGTTGTTCGTACCCAGCATTAGCACAGAAAATCATGACTGAATTTAGCTAACTTGTTGAAAGAAAACTAAATTAGTTAACCTGATGAATTTGTAACAAAAGGAATAAGACTTGCAGAATTAAAACAAAAGGAATCAAGCTTACTAAATTGAAACCTAATAAATCAAGCTTGCTGAGAACCAGCAACTCATCTTATATAAAACTGATTCACGACTTGAACCTATACAGGGCAATCTATAAACCAGTAACTCATCTTATTTATCCAGAATGCTAGAACTATGTTACAACTTGGAAAACTCAACTAAACCAAATTCATATGCCTAACCTCTGAACACGCTGTAAAAATTTCAAAAGAAATGAATTGATGTGCTAAACAAAACTTCACAGTAAAATTCAAAAACAGGAATAAGCAAGGTTCAGAATCTAATCCCATCAAAAAAAAACCCTTTCCCTCTTCCTTAACAACTCACGGCAGTAAGCCCTAAACCCCAATCTTCACAGAAAATTTGAAACAAAAAGGAACAAGGACCTGAAACTATCCTACTACAGGTGAGTAGCGTCTTACAGCATGTTCTTGGATTCAAACCGAGAAGGAGGAGCTGTTAGGGTTACGGTGGCTTGCGATTTTGGCTTTCTCTTCGTGCTCACAGCCTTCTTCTTGACGAGGGGAGCTTGGATCCGAGAAGAGCTCGCGGAAGGATCCCCTTTGGCCGAAGACGAAGCTAGGTCTTCGTTTTCGTTCTCTCTCGGGCAGAAACGGCGCACGCGAGAGGTGAGGAGAAAGGTTCCGAATAATACCTAAGTTCCTTTTTCTTATACTAGGGTTTCATTACAACTTAACTATATTTCGTTATAGGTTTAGTTAAGAAAAGTTCGGCTGGTCTGTTGGTTAAGCAAATCTCTGCTTAACCCGAGGTTTTCGGTTCAAACCTTGTCTTGGACATAATTTTTGTCAAAACTTCTTTCGTTTTGTAAAAATATCAAACGACTTCCAAAAATTGCATAAAAATACTTTTAAAATTTCTAAAAATCTCTAGAATATTTTAAAAGCATTTCCAAATATTTTTAAGGATATTTAGAGATCAAAATAGGGAAATTTGGATTGTTACACATATGTATCAAAACAAGAAACTAGAAATTAAATTAAGAACTAATACTGCTCATGCTATTCCAATACTGCAAGATATGGAAATAAGATTCAATACTAAACACATGCTATTCATGTCCATTTAATTGCATATAAACTAAAATCTGCAAAGTTAACATAAGATGAAATACTTAAACACATGCTAAATCCCTTAAAGTTCCTTCTCCTCTTCTATATCCAACTCATGACAGTAAAAAGGGAATTAACCAAGCTAAGGCAGCACAACAAAGAGGATTGTTCATGCCTAACTAGTAGCAAATGAAAAACTGCATATGTTCAGCTAATGATAAATGAAAATCTGCATATGTTCAGCTAAGGATAAATGAAATTTGCATGTCATACTTATCAAAAATCTGCGCTTGTAACTCTAAAGCTAGTATAGAATCCATGAACTGTTCTTGTTCATTGTATAGCATAATCGGAACTAACAGTAAGGGGCTGTTCGTGCCCATTTCGTAGCGCAACAAACCAAACAGCAGCTCCAAATCAAATGATAAGGATGCATGCATTAAGGTAACAGAACTCAACCCATTAATCCAAACTAGCAAGGTAACAACATGAAGGGAACTACATGCTAATCAACAAGCATATGCTTTCTCATGATCAACTAAATAGCCGAATTGCACAGCAACCCTAAAGAAACTACCCGTGCCCCTTTTCTTGAGATCAAATCCTCTGTCCCCAAATTTCTCTGTCCCCGTGTCCCCTTGCCGATCGGACGGACCAAATTACATCTCAAGGATGCCTTGCACATCACGAGGATACTGCACACATCTTAAAGATGTCATGATGCCTTAAGATGTAATCTGGTCCGTCCGATCGGCAGGGGACACGGGGACAGAGAAATTTGGGGACAAAAGATTTTAGTTCCCTTTTCTTTGCCTAAGCTCAAGTTAAACTTGCTGTAAATTTTATAGCAAGACCTATGTACACCAATTCACAGTTAAAACCTTTGTAAGGCAACCAAAATCTCTAAACTTACTTCCACAGATTTGCAAGAAAAAGAAAATACAATCTTGAATCTATTCTATTAATCCCTAATATCACAATTCTCTACAACCAAATCCAAAAGCCAAAAGTAACAACTCCTCCTGTTCTATGGCACGGCAGGAAACTAAAAGAATTCGTTTCCTTAATGAAACTTACGGCAACAAGCCCTAAACCAAAAATCTTCACAGAAAAATTCGGAAATAAAAGGAAATGAAAACCTAAAGCTCGGAACAACTCCTACCACAGGTGAGTAGTACTTACCTCGCTGTTCTTGGACTTACAACCGTAGGGAAGCTTCTAGGGTTTCGGCTAGTTCGTAATCTTGGCGTTCCCTTCGTGTCCGCGCGCCCTCCTTGACGAGTTGAGCTCGAATCAGACAAGAGCTCGCCGATTCACCCCTTGGTCGGCCGCCGGAGACAAAGCCTTCGCCTCGTCTTCGTTTTCGCCCGAGAGGAGAAGGATCGCGCGGCATCGTTTAGGGTTTAGGGTTTAGGGTTTCGGGCCTCGTCTTCGTTTTAGGGTTTAGAGTAAATTTTATTTTAGTATTTTATGCTTAGTTCATTTTTCTTTGATAAATTAGGAAACGTTCTAATCTGGGTGTTGGGCCTTCTATTGCTAGTACTAACCCTAGGTTTCCTACTGAGGAACTTAGGATTAGGTTTGCGACTACTATCTACATGCCTATATGGACTAGGTGTTTAGATAGATAGCTTTTTTATGCGTTCATGCATTCCTGCTATAGAGGTTATTAACTAATACAGCTTACATCGTCTGATTTACTGTACCAGTTCAGTTAACATAGGTTTATATGCTGAACAGTACAACAACCTAGTTAGAGTAGATGACCTTACATACACCACTAGGGTAGCTGGTGCTAATATCACGCTATCACCTATTATCATCCGGACATTTCTAGGTTTATGTCCATCTGCATGCACTTTTCAGTGTTATCCCCCTAAGGATCCACCATTTGATGATCCTTACTTGCACATTACACTTAACACGATCTATTCATATTTTTTTGGGGGCGAGCGAGTACCCACAGTTACCCTATTTAGGTTGGTCTCCCTTAGAGTGCATAGCTATGTCCTTTATAGTGTTTTAGTCTCTTACATTTTGTCATTAACCACTCGTGACATCGCGATGATGCATCCCTTTCACTCATTTCTACTCTATGCCTTCTGTTATAGACTAGAGATAGATATTAGTTTACATATTTTTCATGTCATTATTTACTCAGCTGGACTCATCACCAGCAGACGAGTCCACATGCCCTACTGCCACATCTTGATTGCATACATTGCCTCTTTAGATATTGATGTCACCAGAGGTGATGTCAGAGACCTGACTAAGTTTGACATGGTAGGATCTAGGAATTTTTCTTTAGGAGGTATTCATACAAATGATGAGGGTGTCTTGTCTTGGCAGAGGGGGGCACAGCACCAGCTTGACCCGGACGTCGAGCCACAGCCAGATGCTGAGGGGGAGGAGGCAGGGTGGATGAGTTCATGGATGCGCTTTTCGGTGTTCCCCCTGCTCTGCCACCGCCTCCAGCTCAAGCACCACGTCCTGCCCCTCGCACTCTAACCGACCAAGTTACCGGCCTTGAGACAGCTATTACTAGTATTCGGCAGGAGGTCTCTAATTTTCGATGGGACATGCAGCAGGAGATTTCTGATCTTGGACGAGACATGTGGCAGGATGTCTCCGATCTTCGACGGGACATATCCATATCTCGAGAGGATGACCGGACTCGTCACACTGAGCTGATAGAGATGTTACACTCTTTGGATTCTGGGCCACCCTCCTCATCATCACGATAGATTAGGTTGTTATTATCTACGTGTATTTTGCCTTGACTGTTGTGCTTATATATTGACTTATTTATGTTTCACCTCAGATATTGACTTGTCATGTAATGATTAATAGACTAGGACTATTACTTTCAAAATTATTTTCAAAATTATTCTTTAAAATTCTAGGGTAAAATTTTTTATTTATTTTTCCCAAAACTTCCTTTATTTTTTGTAACGACCCACCTTCTGGGTACTGGCTGTAAGGCCGGTCGCTACAATTATGCTAAACTATACTGTGCGGAAAGCTGGGCTAATTAAAATTTTACTCTACTAATGACGGATACAACTGCTAAGAAAGGTCTAAAGACCTTCTTTGCTGGTGTACAAATGCTAAGGAGGGGAAACTGCACATCCCAACTCGGCTAGGGACTAGAAACTACACTTCCCAACTAACTACAGACCTGCCGATCGATCCGCAGATCGATCGAAGCTATGGGGCATTCGGTTCCCAACTGGATCGGTCGGGCAGACCGATCCATGTGTGGCTGGATCGGTCGGCAGATCCGATCCAGGTGTGGCTGGATCGGTCGGCTGACCGATCCAGGTACCCGAAACCTCTGGAACGCTACTGTATCGTGCTGGATCGGTCGGCTGACCGATCCAGGAGGACACAGTAGCATACTGTATCTGTCTGGATCGGTCGACGGACCGATCCAGAAGCCTGGTACACTACTGGATCGGTCGGCAGACCGATCCAGCGTCTGATTTCCTGATACGAAATCAGAGATGTTGATTTCGACACTTTGTCGTGCCAAAACCACCTGCAACCACTCTAAATCAATGCAAATCACACTACTATGAAACTACTAATATTCTAAACCTGGCATACTACATAGTGCATGGTTTACTATTTCATAACACTTAACAAATCAAAAACTGAATAGTAACAACTGAAACCACTAAGTACTAATACTGAAGTAAAACTGTTTAGATCCCAAAGATCTTTATTCCAACTCCTGCCCACACACATCCTGATAGCATTGACCTCCAGCCTCCACTGCTAGTCCATCTTTCCTTTACCCTTATCTGCAGTATAAGTAAAATAGAATCCGTAAGCTTAAAGCTTAGTAAGAAACCAACTACCTCACAAAACATGCATATGATGCTAATGATGCTTTGAAAACATGCTATTTAAAACATATGCTGAACATATAAAACATGGCATGGCATACAATCATCCAAGCATAGCAATCAAGAACTGAACACAAGCTATCATACTTGCGAAAATAGAGCTGAGCATGAAAACTGAAACTGAAAACAAATCATGGAACTGAACTAAACTGATCATGATCTGTACTAAACTAACTGAGCTGGTACTGAAACTAAACTGAACTCACATAACTGATTGTGAATTTGAAAAGCTATACATATAATAAGTGAAAATACTAAACATGCTGCTGAGGGCCCTGGCAACTGTACTTGCTGTGCGCGCATCCCTATCTAAACCCGGGATTGCAAGTTCCGAATATAGTAGGGTTTACTAGGTTAGCTAAACCTAGGGACGACTATGGGAGTCCAGCCCAGTGGATATCTAATCCAGTATAGTGTCACTGGTGAAAGTAAAATACTGAATGCTATATACTTATTTTGCAGAATCTAGGTTATCTGAACCTAGAACTAGGTTGTCTGAACCTAGGGGCGACTGTGGGAGCCTACCCATTGGACTGTAGTCCTACATAAGTTGAAATAAACTAACTTGCTGTTTTAAATGCTTCTAGTGCATTTAATAAGTTCTTTAAACTGTCTATTACTGAGCTAGACATTTAATCGAGCCCCTAGGATGCTCTAACTCTTCTCCCCCATTAGGGAGACCACCTCTAGGCACCCGACAACGTCTAACCTCCTATCTGAAGAGGGAAGACGTGCCCGGCCCATCTAGAGGTGCTCAACTAAATCCCTAATCTGCGAAGAGAGTTAAATACACCCTAGATATCGATAAAAATCCGCATACATCCTAACTAAAGCATAAAAACTCAAACGTAAGCTATTATACTGCAGGTGAGGGGTTTCTTACATTGTGTGCTAGATTTCTTACAAATCTAATCGCTAGAAATTCCGGTGGAGACGACTTCTCCACGATTCGCTCGCGTCCACGTGCTCTACTCGCGGAGGGGAACGTCCTTGTGCTGAAATCGTCGTCGAAAAGTGACCTTGGGGCCCTAGGGAGAGAACCCTAGGTCTTCTTGGTGTGGCGCCGAGAGAAGGAGGAAGAGAAGAGAGGTGTTCGGCGTGAGGGTTTGGAGGAAGAAAGTGGCGTGAGGTTTTGTGAGGAGAGGGCTGCCGAACCAAATTAAACCAAACCCAACTTAAGTTCTTAATTTATATTAAGTGGATTATTGAACCCAACTCTAATATAAATATAATTGGTTCCTCTTTCTTTCAGCACGGCCCTGCTGGGTTCACCGGTTACTAAGGCTAACTAAAGGTTTAGCGGACCCGAGAGGTCCCGGGTTCGATTCTCGCTTAAACCATTTTGCTTATCTAATTACTTTTGCTACTTCCGCTACTCGGAAAATTCCGGAAAAATATCTAAAAATTCCAGAAAAATCATAGAATAATTCTAATGCAAGTTTGAGAATTTTCGGGCATTACAATCCACCATACCTTATAAAAAGTTCATCCTCGAACTTAGAACAATTCTGGGTACTTCTGTCTCATGCTGGCTTCTGTCTCCCAAGTTGCCTCTGCTGCTGTGTGACTTTGCCAAATGACTTTTACTAATGGTACCTCCTTGTTCCGCAATGTCTTAACTGCTCGGTCTATTATCTGAATGACTGTCATAACTGAGATCTTCGCGGACTTGTACCGACTGGGGCTCAATCACCTGGGTGGCATCTGGGATATGCTTCTTCAGCATAGAGACATGAAATACGTTGTGGACAGCTGACATTTCCTGGGGTAGCTCTAGCTCATATGCTACCTTGCCCACTCTTCTGCTAATAAGGTATGGTCCCACATATCTGGGACTTAGCTTGCCCTTCTTCTCAAAACGCATTACCCCCTTCATGGGAGCTACCCTGAGGAACACTGAATCCCCAACTGAAAACTCTAAGGGTCTGCGCAGTGTATTAGCATAGCTTTTCTGGCGGCTCTGAGCTGTCTCTATCCTCTGGCGGATCTGCTGTATAGCTGCTGTGGTATCTGCTACTAGATCTGTCTGAAGCTCTAGTTCCTTCTGTTCACCACTCTCATACCAGCAGATTGGAGATCTACACCTCCGCCCATAGAGAGCCTCGTAAGGCGCCATGCCGATAGTGGCACGATAGTTGTTGTTGTATCTGCTAAGCTCGGATATTTGCACCAACTTCCTTGAAATCTAGGGCACGCCGGAGCATATCTTGAGTACACAGTTTACTCGCTCTGTCGACCATCATGCGGATGGAATGTTGTCTTGAACTTTAACTCCGTGCCCAATCTTGTGATGTACACTCCCGAAGTGTGATGTAAATCTGCATCTCTGCTGAAATAATGGTACGTGGGACTCCATGAAGTCGACGATCTCCTGGAGATACAACTGAGCTAGCTTCTCCATGGAGTAGGATATCTTGATAGCTAAAAGTGGGCTGATTTAGTCAACTGTCGACTATTACCCGGATGGTATCCAAACCATTCGTGGTTCCGGGTAGTCCCACTATGAAGTCCATAGAGATATCCTCCCACTTCCATTCGGAATCAGTATAGGCGAACTCCTCACAGTCGCCGATGTTACGCCTTGACCCTCGGCGGGTGAGATGCTAACATATCTAGCGATGTCTCGCTTCATCCGGCCACCAAAATGTTTCTTGGTCTTGATACATTTGGTGGAACACAGATACATCGCATAAGTCTGTGAGCCTCATCTAAAATCATCTCTGTAGTTCCTCACGATCGGAACACGGAGTCTATCACCAAAATACAACGCCTCTATCGGACACTCTGAATTCTCTACTTTATTCCGCTAGCCCTTGCTTGATTTTCTGAATTTCAGGTCCTGCAGCTGACTGAATATCACCAAGCAAGGTAGACTCTAAGGTCATAGTAGAGAGCTGTCCAACGATGAACTCGAGACCGAAATCTACGATCTCCTTTTGTAGGGCGGTGACATGGCTATAAGAGATAATAAGGTAGCATGGATTTTCTGCTAAGTGCATCTGCTACCTTATTTGCTTTCACTGGATGGTAGAGGATGTCTATATCGTAGTCTTTGACCAGCTCTAACCATCTGTACTGTCGCATATTCAGATCCTTCGAGTGAAGAAGTTCTGACTCTGATGATCTGTATACACTCTACACCGAGCTCCATACAAATAATGTCTCCAAATTTTTAGAGCGAACACCACTGCCGCAAGCTCAAGGTCATGAGTAGGGTAATTCTTCTTATAATCCTTGAGTTGTTCGGAGGCATAAGCGATCACCTTGCCGCTTTGCATCATATTGCTCCTAGTCCCAACTTAGAGGCATCACTATAGATGTCAAAGTCTGCGTTCTCGGTAGAGTCGGAATAGGTGCCTTTGGTCAATCTCCTTTTCACCACAAACTGCTTTCTCACATCCTCCGCCCACCGATACTTTCATTCTTTCGGTAAGAGCATGCTGTGGAGAGGCTATCCTGGAGAAGTCCTCTACAAACTTTCTGTAATATCCTGCTAATCCCAGAAAGCTCCTAATTTCGCTGGCGTTCTTAGGTCTCTTCCAGTTACTCACTGCTTCTATCTTGCTGGGATCTACCATGATACCATCCTTTGAGATGATGTGACCCAGGAAGGACACCTGATCTAACCAAAATTCACACTTCGTGAACTTGGCGTATAGCTGGTGCTATTGAAGGGTCTGCAATACTAGTTTCAGGTGCTCTGAATGTTCTTCCTGAGTTCCTGAATAGATAAGAATGTCATCGATAAACACAATAACAAACTTATCTAAATACTCCCTGAATACTCTGTTCATGAGATCCATGAATGTAGCTGGAGCATTGGTCACGCCAAAGGGCATGACTACGAACTCGTAGTGTCCGTATCTGGTTCTGAATGCTGTCTTGGGTATATCCCCTTCTTTAACCTTCACCTGATGATAACCTGATCTGAGATCTATCTTAGAGAACACTGCTGCTCCCTTCAGCTGGTCGAACAGGTCATCTATTTTGAGAAGGGGATACCTGTTCTTGATCGTGACTTGGTTCAGTGATCTGTAGTCTATGCACAGTCGCATGCTTCCATCCTTCTTCTTCACGAACAATACAGGCGCTCCCCATGGCGAGTGACTCGGGCGTATGAAACCCTTGTCGAGCAGCTCCTGTAATTGCTCCTGAAGTTCCTTCAGTTCTGCTGGAGCCATGCGATAAGGCGCTTTGGAGATAGGATTCGTACCGGGAATGAGCTCTATCTCAAAGTCAATCTCCCTGTCTGGTGCTAAGCCTGGTAACTCTTCAGGGAAGACCGCTGGGTAGTCACATACGACTCGAACCTCTGCTAGCTGTTGGTTCTTGTCCTGACTGGCGTTGACTACGTGTGCTAGGAATCCTGTACATCCTGAATCCAGTAGCTTCTGTGCTTTCATAGCTGAGAGAAACTTCTTGGCCTTTCTCTTTAGTTCTCCGCTGTATTCAAATTGCACTGCCGCTTCAGGTTGGAAGATAACTTTCTGTTTACGACACTCTATGGTAGCACCATATCTGATCAGAAAGTCCATTCCAAAGATAACGTCATAGTCGATCATTTCTAGCACTATCAGATCACAAAAGAGCTCTCTGCCTGCTATGATGACCGGCACTGCTCTAAGCCAGTGCGTGGATGCCATGATCTCTCCTGAAGGTAGTGCCGTCAAAAACTGTCCACTGAGTACCTCTGAGGGTATTTCTAATTTTTCGGCGAACATCCTGGCTATATATGAATGGGTTGCCCCAGTATCAAATAGAATAGTAGCACTATACTGTAAAATGCTAATCTGACCTGTGACAACTGTCGAGGCATTGGCTACGTCCTCTCTGGTGAGTGAGTAGATCCTCACATTCGCCATAGCTGGAGGGGCTTCTAATCTGCCCTGGCTGATAAGTGGACCTTCTAGAGCGGCCTGCATCTGATATAACTGAGTTGGCTAGCCTGCATACTGAATCTGCTGTGGCTGAGGAAGACCGGTCTTGTTCGGGCACTACTTGGCCATGTGCCCTTCTTGTCCACATTCAAAGCATCCCCGTGTGCCCTTGCGACAAACCCCTGGGTGGAATTTCCCACAAGTAGCACACTTTGGGTAACTGGGTCACTTGCTAGATGGTCCTCCTTTTGGGTCACTTCCTGATTTACGCTTGCTGTTGGAGTTCCCTTTCCAGTTAGAGCTGTGGCCTTGTTGTTTTTGAGTGTGAGAGTTTCCTTGGCCTTTGGACTCTGAGGAGACTTGCTTTATGTTGTTCTGGTAATGCTCGTGGTCAAGGCACCGCTCACTAACTCCTCGTGGTTTGTGGCCTATGTATGTCACCACGTTCATTGCTATCTCCGGCCTCGGCATCTTGAGCATCAACCGGATTCGTTCTTTTCCGTGCTGACTAGCTCGGGCATAGACGAGCCAAACTGTTGAATTTCTTCACGGCTTCCTCAAGCGATAGGTTGCCCTGACAAAACTCGGTGAACTCGTCGTAGTGGCGGTTTGTAACCCGTATGTGAAAGAACTCCTCGAAGAATTCTTTCTCAAGTCGACCCATGACATCCGGTTCACTTCGTTCTCGATTCTTTCCCACCACATGCGTGCATATCCTCCGAAGGAGGCACACTTCACCTTCTCATGTTTCGGCGATCTAGAATCTCCATCGTGCTCTCGATATTTTGAACCAGCTTGTGCATCCCATGGTTCACTAGTGCCCGAAGTTCTCTGGCTTGACTCGCCCACTGGATCAGATAGGCTTCTTTTCTTGGCTCACTTTGAAATTTCTTGGTCATCGGTCTTTGGTCTTTGTAAAGGGTGGTGGAACCTCTAAGACTACCGAGTCGTCAAATTCGGTTCCGGGGTGATTGTGTTCTGCTGGTTAGCCTTTAAGGTGACTATTTCTGTCTTTGCTCACTAGGCTGTGAATCGAGCCACTAATCGTAAGGTCCGGAGGAGGCCCCGCCTCTTGCTGGGGCTCAGTAGCTAGTGCCCTTCTAGCTGGGCGTCCTCGTGTCATTTCTAAAGACATAGAGAACATAACATAACTAATGTAATCACGGTTATATAACTACCGATATCATGTTTAAAACTATCACATACTAACAAGCAGTAGGCATATAAACTGTAACTAAAAGCAAGAACAATAAAGAGAGTAGAGGTATTCTTACTTGGAAGCTGCAGGTTCAATGCTGATGTGTGTGTAGGAAGTATGGAACACTGCTCTGATACCACTCTGTAACGACCCACCTTCTGGGTACTGGCTGTAAGGCCGGTCGCTACAATTATGCTAAACTATACTGTGCGGAAAGCTGGGCTAATTAAAATTTTACTCTACTAATGACGGATACAACTGCTAAGAAAGGTCTAAAGACCTTCTTTGCTGGTGTACATATGCTAAGGAGGGGAAACTGCACATCCCAACTCGGCTAGGGACTAGAAACTACACTTCCCAACTAACTACAGACCTGCCGATCGATCCGCAGATCGATCGAAGCTATGGGGCATTCGGTTCCCAACTGGATCGGTCGGGCAGACCGATCCATGTGTGGCTGGATCGATCGGCAGATCCGATCCAGGTGTGGCTGGATCGGTCGGCTGACCGATCCAGGTACTCGAAACCTCTGGAACGCTACTGTATCATGCTGGATCGGTCGGCTGACTGATCCAGGAGGATACAGTAGCATACTGTATCTGTCTGGATCGGTCGACGGACCGATCCAGAAGCCTGGTACACTACTGGATCGGTCGGCAGACCGATCCAGCGTCTGATTTCCTGATATGAAATCAGAGATGCTGATTTTGACACTTTGTCGTGCCAAAACCACCTGCAACCACTCTAAATCAATGCAAATCACACTACTATAAAACTACTAATATTCTAAACCCGGCATACTATATAGTGCATGGTTTACTATTTCATAACACTTAACAAATCAAAAACTGAATAGTAACAACTGAAACCACTAAGTACTAATACTGAAGTAAAACTATTTAGATCCCAAAGATCTTTATTCCAACTCCTGCCCACACACATCCTGATAGCATTGACCTCCAGCCTCCACTGCTAGTCCATCTTTCCTTTACCCTTATCTGCAGTATAAGGAAAATAGAATCTGTAAGCTTAAAGCTTAGTAAGAAACCAACTACCTCACAAAACATGCATACGATGCTAATGATGCTTTGAAAACATGCTATTTAAAACATTTGCTGAACATATAAAACATGGCATGACATACAATCATCCAAGCAAAGCAATCAAGAACTGAATACAAGCTATCATACTTGCGAAAATAGAGCTGAGCATGAAAACTGAAACTGAAAACAAATCATGGAACTGAACTAAACTGATCATGATCTGTACTAAACTAACTGAGCTGGTACTGAAACTAAACTGAACTCACATAACTGATTGTGAATTTGAAAAGCTATACATATAATAAGTGAAAATACTAAACATGCTGCTGAGGGCCTAGTCAGTAGAAGGCGCATCATCTAAACCGGGATTGCAAGTTCCAAATCTAGTAGGGTTTACTAGGTTAGCTAAACCTAGGGACGACTATGGGAGTCCAGCCCAGTGGATATCTAATCCAGTACAGTGCCACTGCTGAAAGTAAAATACTGAATGCTATATACTTATTTTGCTGAATCTAGGTTATCTGAACCTATAACTAGGTTGTCTGAACCTAGAGGCGACTGTGGGAGCCTACCCATTGGACTGTAGTCCTACATAAGTTGAAATAAACTAACTTGCTGTTTTAAATGCTTCTAGTGCATTTAATAAGTTCTTTAAACTGTCTATTACTGAGCTAGACATTTAATCGAGCCCCTAGGATGCTCTAACTCTTCTCCCCCATTAGGGAGACCACCTCTAGGCACCCGACAATGTCTAACCTCCTATCTGAAGAGGGAAGACGTGCCCGGCCCATCTAGAGGTGCTCAACTAAATCCCTAATCTGCGAAGAGAGTTAATACACCCTAGATATCGATAAAAATCTGCATACATCCTAACTAAAGCATAAAAACTCAAACGTAAGCTATTATACTGCAGGTGAGGGGTTTCTTACATTGTGTGCTAGATTTCTTACAAATCTAATCGCTAGAAATTCCGGTGGAGACGACTTCTCCACGATTCGCTCGCGTCCACGTGCTCTACTCGCGGAGGGGAACGTCCTTGTGCTGAAATCGTCGCCGAAAAGTGACCTTGGGGCCCTAGGGAGAGAACCCTAGGTCTTCTTGGTGTGGCGCCAAGAAAAGGAGGAAGAGAAGAGAGGTGTTCGGCGTGAGGGTTTGGAGGAAGAAAGTGGCGTGAGGTTTTGTGAGGAGAGGGCTGCCGAACCAAATTAAACCAAACCCAACTTAAGTTCTTAATTTATATTAAGTGGATTATTGAACCCAACTCTAATATAAATATAATTGGTTCCTCTTTCTTTCAGCACGGCCCTGCTGGGTTCACCGGTTACTAAGGCTAACTAAAGGTTTAGCGGACCCGAGAGGTCCCGGGTTCGATTCCCGCTTAAACCATTTTGCTTATCTAATTACTTTTGCTACTTCCGCTACTCAGAAAATTCCGGAAAAATATCTAAAAATTCCAGAAAATCATAGAATAATTCTAATGCAAGTTTGAGAATTTTCAACTAGACAAATTAACTTAACCCGACTAACCAAGTGAAAATTATTATCTTCTAATAGTAAGTAACAAATGGTTAGACAGTTAAAGACACTTCTTAGTTGTTTATTTTGAAATAATGTCAAGTTCAGGGGGAGGATTAATAACTTTAAATTTTTTTTAAGAAAAACCATTTTTTTTTGAAAGCTGCTTCATTTTTTTTAACTACTAGCATTTTCAACACTGTAAAAAATTTTTTGGTCTTAAAAGATAGCTTTTAAAAATCAGTTTGCAACTATTTAAGTGTTTAAAATATTACGTTTATAAAAATAACAATAATAATAACAACTTGGCACAGTTTTCAAAGAGTTTCAAAATCTTATTACCATCTTTGAAACATCCCTTATATCTTTTTCAAAACTCCATTTCTTGAAGAAAGTTTTCATATGTTTTAGAAAGTTATCCTAAAAACCTAGTATTTTTAAAAATAAAAAATAATTTTGAATCTTATAACCTTAAAATTATTTTTGTAAAAACTTTTCTTTTGAAAATCTTATGAAAATTGAGTAAATTTTGAAAATAATTTAAAATTTTCTAAATCTTTAAAGTTATTTTTACAAAAATTTAGAATTATCAAATTTTTGTATCTTTTAGAAATCTTATATATTTGAAAACTTAGTAGATTTTGAAAACAATCATCTTATTTTTGAAATCCTGACATAAAGTTTTACTTTTGAAAATCACTTTAAAAGATGCCTTTGAAGATTTTCTTATAGTTATTTTATAAGTTAACTCACTAAGTAATCTTGAATATTTTTCTATTGTCAAGATTTTGATTAATTATCTTAGCAAATTTTTCAATGAAGTGTCTATTTTTTTCATGATATTTTTATTTTTTGATGAATGTCAAAGAGAAAGGGTTAGGTGGATTAAGTTAGTAAAATACCAAAGCATAACATTAAAACAAGACTAACTTTAAAATCATGTCATTTTTGCATATTATTTTTTCCCTAACTTAATTCAGGTTGTCATTGCATCAAAATGGGGGTAGATTGTTGGTGCAGGTTGCATTAACGGTCTAACTCAAAGTTTTGATGAATGACAAAGTAAGTTAAGTTAGGTTTATTGTGATCTAACAAGTTAACCAAGTTTGCAGGAGAAGTCCAGATAGGTCGATAGGCTGATCAGATATCTAGCAAGAAATCTAACTAGGTCGACGAGCTAACCGGATAGTTGGTACAAAGTCTAGATAGGTCGACAGGCTGATCAGATATCTGATACGAAGTCCAGCTAGGTCAATGGGTTGATCGGATAGCTGGCATAAAGTCCAGCTAGGTCATCGGGCCGATCGGATAGTTGGCACGAAGTTCAGACAGGTCGACGGGCTGACCGGATATCTAGCAAAGTGATAGGTTAAGGTAAGTCACTAGAGGGGAGTGACTTGGTGAGGATGTGTTCCCCGTTTGAGGGAACAGTAAGCGTCGATCCAACTTAGATCCATTTCAAAAATCTAAGTTGAGATCTTGACTAGATTCTGGTCTCAAGGAGATAGAATCTAATTACTACTCTGTTTTTATAATTGTGCTAACTTTTGTTTTGCAGGGTAGTATAATGTGTATTGCCTCCAACTAATCTTTTTTTTTTTTTTGCAAGAAAAAGCTTTGTTGGAAAAAGTGGTTCTAGCGCCCGGAAGGGATCCGAGCGCCTGAAGCTGGTCCGGGCACCCGGAATGCAAAAGTCTATCTCGTCGCAAATGTGGACCGCGCTGATTGGCTGGGCCGACATCATAGTCTAGGCACCTGGAAGGGATCTGAGCGCCTAGAGCTACCTATATAAGAAGTCTTCTGCCAGAGCATGAAACACAACTTTCTACCACGATTGCTCTATTGCGCACTGCTCCAAAGACGCTCCTGCGACATTACGAAGCACCTCCGACAACCTGTAACTCGGTTTTAATTTCCTTGTTGTCGATAACTTAGCTTTATAGTTCTTGTACTAATCTTGTAACTCTTTTTTACGAACTATTAGTGGATTGCCCAACGAAAGCACTCGACGAGTGTGGACCTTGGAGTAGGAGCCGTCGAAGACTCCAAACCAAGTAAAAACTTTGTGTGTTAGGCACCCCAGGGGGTCCGGTCGTCTGGACTTGGTCTAGATGCCTGGACAGTCAACCACAGGTTGACTGTCTAGATTTTCCTCCGTTCCAGCTCCGTTCACTTGGATGATTTCGACTATCCAGAATATGGCTCATCGAACTCATTTTCTGGCCTTTTCCTTGAGCAAGCTTCCGCTCTGATTTCTCATCCCTCGAAAATGTCACGTGCTTCCTTCTCATCTAACAGCATACTCTTCCGCACCTCGTCTCTCGGACGCATCGAGCCCGTCATATCTCTCCCGTGCCATCCTTCTCACTAGCTGCGTCTTTCGCTTGACTTCTTGTGCTCCTAAATTCCTATACACTTAGACACAAGGCATCAAACATACACAGGACCTAACTTAACTTGGTTGATCATATCAAAACCACATTGGGGTAGTTACACTAGTGAGTCAAGAGATCAAAGTCAAGTAAGTCTGCAAATGGTAAGCGAAGGTAAACACTAGAGGTGAGAGATCCCGTAAGGATAAGTCCTAATGGGACTGTGGGCACTAGTCCAATTTAGATCCATTTTGATAATCTAGATTAAGACTAAAACTAGATCCTAGTTTTGGTAAGATGGGATCTAACTCATAATTTTATTTTATTTTATGTGTTGACTCTGTTTTGTAGAGTTTTTTTTTTTCTATTTGGACTGATATATTTTTATAGGAGTTAAGTGCAAAAAAAAAAACCTTAGATGAACAGTGCTTGAGATGCCTTAGGTAGTTGGAGGCACTTGAGATGAGAAGTTGGAGGCATCCTGGTTAAATGTGTTGGTGCAATATCCCTCAGGTCAAGGTTGACCTGGGTAACCAAGCTGAGTCTTGGTTTGGGTTTAGATGTTTGACAATAAGATATTGATTGAAGAAGAGTCAAGTAGGTCAAGGTTGACTGGATACTTGACTGGGAAGTCCTAACTAGGATGTTAGGCAAAATGAAAGACCTAGTGAGTGAAGCTAGGCAGTATGAAAGTCCTGGTGAGTGAAGCCAGGCAGAAGAAAAGTCCTGGTGAGTGAAGCCAGGTAGAAGGAAGTCCTAGTGAGTGAAGCTAGGTGGAAATCCTGGTGAGTGAAGCCAGGTGAAAGTCCTAGTGAGTGAAGCTAGGCAGATGGAAAACCCTAGTGAGTGAAGCCAGGTGAAAGTCCTGGTGAGTGAAGCTAGGCAGATGGAAGTCCTAGTGAGTGAAGCCAGGCAAGGGAAAATCCAGATGGATCAAGGATGATCGGACATCTGGTGCTGGGAAGTCCAAGTAGGTCAAAGGGATTGACCGGATACTTGGCACAGAGAAAAGTCCAAGTGGGTCAAAGGGATTGACCGGACACTTGGTAAGGGAGTCCTAGCAGGTCAAGGGAGTGACTAGATGCTAGGCATGACATACCAACAGGTCAAGGTTGACCGGATGTTGGTTTGGGAGGTTTAGGACTTGGTTTTGGACAAAAACCAAGTGCTGGATCGATCGATGGATCGAGGCTCCGGATCGATCGGTGGATCGATCCGGCTCTGGATCGATCGCTGGATCGATCCGACCTGTCAATGATCGATTCACGGATCGATCCGTGGATCGATCCAGAGGTCAATCGATCGATGGATCGATTGGGGGGGTCCCTAAGCGCCGGATCGATCCGTGGATCGATCCAGCGCTTAACGAGGCGAGCCACGGATCGATCCGTGGATCGATCCAAAGCCTCCGATCGATTGGGAACATTCGAATCGATTGGGATCCGACCGTTGGCGTCGTTTATAGCTGCAGCGTTCGATGGCTGCGGTAAGCTTCTCACCGATTCACTCCAGAGCTCTCGCCAACTCCTCCACAGCTCGGATCGCCAGTTCTTGAAGGATCTTGGAAGCTCTCCAAGTCAAGAGGCGGATCAAAGCCAAGAAGAGAAGCTAGGGTTAGGGTTTTGTACTCATTGTAAGCTTGTAAGCTTGTATTTCTTGTATCCTTTCCCTCTCTTCTTGTATTGAGTCTTGTAGGGTTTCTCCGCCCTCGGTAGTTACCGAAAAGGAGTGTTTTCATAGTGGAGGGTGCGTGCGTGGTGTGGATCCTTGGATTAGTCACCTCTTGTGAGGTGGATACCAAGTAAACCAACCGTGTTAGCGTTGTTGTATTTGTTTCTGTATTTTCCGCTGCACATCTTTGAAGGAACAAGCAACGCCGAGCACCGAGCGAACACGACGAGCTATTCACCCCCCCCCCCTCTAGCTACTTTTGGTCCTAACAAGTGGTATCAGAGCGAGGCCACTCTTCACCGGAATCATCGCCGGAAGGGTCAAGCATATCAAGAAAAGCTAGAGGGTGAAGAAGTTGGAGCAAATTCTTCAAGTTCAAGACTTTATCAAGCTCAACTTCAAGATGCAATTCCAAGATGGACTTGGATTTGACACAAGGGTGGCTCCACCATACACATCGGCAAGCTTCGATTCTTGGAGATCAAGAATCGAAAACTTTCTTATGATGGAGATAGAGCAATGGTTTGCTCTAATGGAAGGCTTCAAAGCTCCAACGAACTCCAAGGGCAAGCTTCTAAAGAAAAGCAGATGGAGCTCAGAGCAAATTCAAAGGGGCGAGGCAAATGACAAAGTGACCAAGCTTCTGGTCAACTTATTGCCTAGCCACATCTTGGCTCGAGTTGGAGAATTCGAAGATGCCAAGGAGCTTTGGAGCAAATTGGCCAAGCTTCATGAAGAGATCCCCTCCACTGTACAAGATCATGAAGAATCCAAAGAGGGTGACTCTTTGGAGCAAGACCAAAAGGAGGATTCCGAGGTTGATAGATGCTCAACCTCCGAAGAAGAGGAAATCCAAGAAGCTTCATCCTCAAGGGAATGCAACGAAGGGAACAAGGAGGGAGCATACTCCTTGTTTCATATTCAAGATGATGAAGCCTCCACCTCTAGGATTGAGGGGGAGCAATCCTTGGTGACACCGGATCAAGAAGAAGGAGAAGCTTCTACATCCGGGTCAAGTGAAGAAGAAGAAGATGGTGCCACCTCTGAAATTCAAGAAATATCAAATGGAGGAGCAAGTGCCATCCCTATACAAGAAGGTATAAATATTTCAATTAATAATAAAAATCATATAATATGTTTTGAGTGTAGGGAACATGGGCACTATAAGAGCAAGTGTCCCAACTTGGCCAAGAAGAAGGGCCAAGTGGCACAAAAGGGCAAGGAGAAGCCCAAGGAGACCACCCCCGGGACAAAGAAGAGCAAGGAGCACATTGTGTGCTTCTTGTGTCAACAAAAAGGGCATTACCGAAGTCAATGCCCCAAGGGGAAGAAGATGGTCAAGGCTCAAGGAGGCACTAGTCAAGGGGGAACCTCCAAGGTAAAAAGGAAGGTAACTTTCATTGAGCCTATTCCCTTGCAAAATGGTAAAAAGCATGCTAGGTCAAATTTTTATCATTTTAATGCGATTTACCATAAGAATAGGAAGCATGAGGGCTTTAAGGAAAAGCATGTGGCCCTACATGCCAAAACTACTATCCCTAAGGCTAGGAATGTAGGTAGAAACCTAGGCAAAAACTCTAAGGATTTTAGATACAAGCCTAGAAACAAAAATGCTCATGGGTCAAATACTAAGGACTTAGTGAGAGAAAATCAAGTCTTGAGGTCAAGACTTGATAAAATGGAAAAGACCCTAAAAAGGATGGAAAATATCCTATTAGGGCAAAATGAGCATAACCTAGGTCTAGGAGCACAAAGGTCATCTAATGGCCATAGAGGTTTGGGATACAAACCAAAGGCTAAGAAGGATGTGCCCTCTTACCATAGAGTTCCATATAGTTATGGAACAAACCCTAGGTCTAGTGGTCAAGCCAAAAATACTAGGGAAGTCATCCCTAAGAGTATTTTTGCAATAAATGTGACTAAGACTTCTAAGAAGTCTAAGAAAGTCACAAACAAGGTCACAAGGGAGGTTATCCCTAGAGTTGACCTAGAAAATGTGACCAAGGCTTCTAAGAAGCCCAACAAGGTCACTAGGAAGGTATCTAGGGAAGTTATCCCTAGTGAGTACCTAGAGCATCCAAGGAGCACCAATAGGTGTTGGGTTCCTAGGAGCATCTTCTCTACCCCATAGATGGGTTAGAGAGTGTCAACTCCGATTAGAAGGGTAGTTAACCCAACTTTGAGGAAATTGACACTCAAGGAGCATTTTCAAGGTTTTAGTTAACCTTTGAAAATGAAATGGACCTATTATTTACTCCTTGAAAGAGTAAAATGTGCCAAATTGGAGAAGTATTGATTTTATTTTAAAGTGGCACAAATTTGAGAAAACACAAGAACTACCAAGTTGGGATTTTGGTATGTTCTTAGGAAATTAAAGGCAAACTAAGCCTTAATTTAAAAGTGCTACTCTTGAGGAAACATGGAATATGCCAACATTTGAGGACATGTTTACTTTCAATTGGCATACATTAAATCAAGGAAATTAGAAATGCCAATTTAGGTTTTGGCATTCTCTTGTAGCACTTTAGGGCAATCTAGGTTTAAGGTGTAAGTTTAGCTAAGACTTTAAGGATACTTAGATAGTTAATCTAGGTATATTTTATTAATGCTAAATCTTGCCATGATTGTTTGCCCATAATATGCCATGACATCATGTCTAGTTTTGCATTCATGTTTTATTATGAAAAATCCAAAAATACCATGTCATGACATTCATACATCATGTAGCAATAGGATATTTTCTTTTGAAAATTATTTTCTTTTGATGTATGTCATAACATAATCATGCATTAAGTTTAATTTCTTGTAATTAAGGACGAATGGCATCTAACGACACTTATTGACAAGTGACATCCTAGGTGGATGTCTAACATTTCTAAAATGCCTAGATAAATATGCATGATCCCTAGATTAGGGCAAAAACTAAAATCTACATCTCACAAAGACTATAAGGTGACTTGTATGTGTTTTGTCCATATTATATACAAGTGAGATGTTAGGATGATGAACAAAACTCAAGATGTTGATTTAGTGCATTCTTTTGAGTTTTAGGTTCATCAAAACACATAGTTATGTGTTTTCCCATCATTGGGAAAGCTAATGTACAAGTCATGTGCATTAAGCCCAATGAATGTGATGGGATATTGGTTTTGAAAATGTTTTTAAAATGTTTTTGGAAAACCTTGGTGAAGGCTATCTTTTGATAGTAATCACCATTGAATAGTTAGACACAAACTTGAAGAAAAACACTAAAGTTTTTGCAAGTTTTCAAGTTTGTGTCAATCTTTGAAAATATGATGTATTTTCATAGAAAGCTATTTTTTCCATGATTAAGTATGCCCTAAATAATGTCTACACAAAATTTCATAATTTTTAGATTTTTGTAGAATTTTCTAGGGGTTTCTGAAGTTGACTGAAATGGAATTTCAGCAACTATCGAGTCTCGATCGATCCATGGATCGATTGAGTTCTGAATCGATCCATGGATCGATTCAAGCGGCAATTCCCACGAGCGAAGCTGCGGATCGATCAGCCGATCGATCCAGGAGTCTGAATCGATCGGTGGATCGATTCAAAGGTTCGATTGGAACCCAACTCCAATCGATCCAAGTTGCTGATTTTGGCTGGGAAGGCCTGATTTCAGCATCTTTGAACCTCTTTGAGTCTAGGTAACCATTCCAAACCCCTTAAATACATTTGTATACACACAAAGGGTGTTTTCATGTTGAAAACAAGGATGGATTGGTTAACGAAGACTAAGTAGAAGTTTAGGTTGAGGTTGTTTCAAATTTTGAATATTTGAACCTCAAAACTTCTAAATTTGGGTTTCCTAAAGGTTTAGGGATTCCAAGTCATTGTTGGTGCAATGACAGAAGTTACCACCATGTCTTTAGGGGGAGGGACTCTTTAAAGACATGAAAATTATTTTTCATGAACCTTGGAAGGTGGTTAATCTTCTGTTGTGAACTTGCTCAAGTTTGAGCATTTAAACTTGAAATGGGGAGAAATGGGGAGTGGATATCCTCATTATTTCAAGTGGACACTCAAGTGGTAGATAATGCTCAAGGTTGGGTAGTTGTCTACATTGAGGGAGAAGTTAAGGATAAATGAAGGGTATGGGACCTTCATTATCGTGTTCATAACGAGTGATGTTGTGAACAACGATGAGCAACTCTTCAGGGGGAGAGTCTTCAACAAATGGATTTGTTGAAGTGTGCCCAGAATTGGAGCATAGGTTGATGTGTGTCCAACGATGGGTTGATGTGTGCCAATAGGGGGAGAATGTATGGTTAAGCTTAGTCCTTCATTATCTATGGGAAGGTCATAGGGGGAGAATGAAAGGACTCATGAAAGGGAGTAAGTTAGGCTTTCATTACCTAGAGGGAGTTTGCCCTCTTAGGGGGAGAATGAAGAGCTTAATTTATGCTTTCATTGCTTAGTGGCATGAAGAAGGAGGCTATGGGATTAGCCTAACTTACATATGGGATTGTAAGTGTTATTGTGGTATTGTCAAACATCAAAAAGGGGGAGATTGTTGGTCAAGGTTGACCTGGGTAACCAAGCTGAGTCTTGGTTTGGGTTTAGATGTTTGACAATAAGATATTGATTGAAGAAGAGTCAAGTAGGTCAAGGTTGACTGGATACTTGACTGGGAAGTCCTAACTGGGATGTTAGGCAAAATGAAAGACCTAGTGAGTGAAGCTAGGTAGTATGAAAGTCCTGGTGAGTGAAGCCAGGCAGAAGAAAAGCCCTGGTGAGTGAAGCCAGGCAGAAGGAAGTCCTAGTGAGTGAAGCTAGGTGGAAATCCTGGTGAGTGAAGCCAGGTGAAAGTCCTAGTGAGTGAAGCTAGGCAGATGGAAAACCCTAGTGAGTGAAGCCAGGTGAAAGTCCTGGTGAGTGAAGCTAGGCAGATGGAAGTCCTAGTGAGTGAAGCCAGGCAAGGGAAAATCCAGATGGATCAAGGATGATCGGACATCTGGTGCTGGGAAGTCCAAGTAGGTCAAAGGGATTGACCGGATACTTAGCACAGAGAAAAGTCCAAGTGGGTCAAAGGGATTGACCGGACACTTGGTAAGGGAGTCCTAGCAGGTCAAGGGAGTGACTAGATGCTAGGCATGACATACCAACAGGTCAAGGTTGACCGGATGTTGGTTTGGGAGGTTTAGGACTTGGTTTTGGACAAAAACCAAGTCTTGGATCGATCGATGGATCGATCCGGCTCCGATCGATCGATGGATCGATCCGAGCTCTCCACGGATCGATCCATGGATCGATCAGAGGTCAATCGATCGATGGATCGATTGGGACGCTGATGTTCGCGCGATAAAGCTGGATCGATCCGTGGATCGATCCAGCGCTTATCGCGTAGCAGTCCGGATCGATCCGTGGATCGATCCAAAGCCTCCCCGATCGATTGGGAACATTCGAATCGATTGGGATCTGACCGTTGGCGTCGTTTATAGCTGCAGGCGTTCGATGGCTGCGGTAAGCTTCTCACTGATTCACTCCAGAGCTCTCGCCAACTCCTCCACAGCGCTCACAAAGCTCAGATCGCCAGTTCTTGAAGGATCTTGGAAGCTCTCCAAGTCAAGAGGCGGATCAAAGCCAAGAAGAGAAGCTAGGGTTAGGGTTTTGTACTCATTGTAAGCTTGTAAGCTTGTATTTCTTGTATCCTTTCCCTCTCTTCTTGTATTGAGTCTTGTAGGGTTTCTCCGCCCTCGGTAGTTACCGAAAAGGAGTGTTTTCATAGTGGAGGGTGCGTGCGTGGTGTGGATCCTTGGATTAGTCACCTCTTGTGAGGTGGATACCAAGTAAACCAACCGTGTTAGCGTTGTTGTATTTGTTTCTGTATTTTCCGCTGCACATCTTTGAAGGAACAAGCAACGCCGAGCACCGAGCGAACGCGACGAGCTATTCACCCCCCCCCCCTCTAGCTACTTTTGGTCCTAACAAAATGGAGTCATCCTCGTAAAGATAAACTTTGAGGATGAAGTTTTTCTAGTTGGAGGCACCTCAGAGCTTATTGGAAGCACCTCGGAGTGGACTAGAGAAGCCTTAGAGCTGATGGAGGTGCGCTCAAATGGATAAAAGCTGACATTTGTGAATCAGATCAGCACCATTGGAAGCACCCATGTTTGAAGAAGCCGCCTCCAATGACCTTTAAAAGGAGGATTCGACTAGCTCTTCATATACAACTTTCGTACAAGCTTCTTCGATCATTCTACTGCATCATCCTCCTACTACCACTCTACTAATATTCTACTACATCCTGTTGGTGCGGTTAGCACTAACGGTCTAACTCAAGTTTTGATGAATGACAAATTAGGTGAAGTTAGGTTTGTCGTTGTCTAACACTCTGATCGAGTGTGCAAGTGAAGTCCAGACAGGTCGACGGGCTGACCGAATGTCTGGCACGAAGTCCAAGCGGGTCAACGGGCTAACCAGACACTTAGCACGAAGTCTAAATGGGTCAAAGGGTTGACCGGACATTTGGCACGAAGTCCAGCTAGGTCGACGGGCTGACCGGATAGCTGGCGAGAAGTCCAGACGGGTCGAAGGGCTAACCGGACGTCTGGCAGATGAGTAAAGGTAAGTCACTGGAAGGGAGTGACTGTGAGGACGCCTTCCCGGGAAGGGAACTTAGGCGCCGATCCGACTTAGAACCATTTCAGAACTCTAAGTCGAGATCTTGACTGGATTCCGGTCTCGGAAAGACGGAATCTAAGTCATACTCTTTATGTTGAATTTATAAACTGTGCTAATACGTTGTTTTGCAGGATATTCATTATATATTTTGCCTCGGACTAACCTTGTCTTGCAGGAGAAGGACTTTTCTGGAGAAAGGTGGTCCGGGCGCCCGGAGGCAAATTCTATCCAAGTCGCGGCGTCGACACGTGGAGCTAACTGGCTGGGACTGCTACGTCATACCAGGGCGCCCGGAAGGGATCCAGGCGCCCCGAGCATCCTATAAAAGGAGGGTCAAAGCCGGAGCTCAACACAACAACTCTGAATTGATGATCTGCTCTCCTACGCTCCTGCGACGTTGCGACGCTACTCCGACAAAGCTCTGTTCTTTTATTATTGCTTTATATTTGTTGGTATTTTATTTCTAGCTTTTATGTACTTAATTCTTGTAATCAATTATTCGAATTGCTAGTTGTAACGACCCAATTTTCCCTATTTCAAATTCTAAAAGTCCATAAAAATATTTGGAAATACTTTTAAAATATTCTAGAGATTTTTAGGAATTTTTAGAGTATTTTTACGTAATTTTTGGAGGTCGTTTAGTAGGGTTACAAAAAGAAAGAAGTTTTAAAAAAAATGTTGAAGGTGAGATTCGAACCCACGACCTCGGGTCGGACTGACCCAAGCAAAACCAACCCAACCAACTGGTCTGCAGTTGTTTTGTGATTAAGAAGGGAAGCGAATATATTTAAGCAGTAAGGAAAAACGGAAATAATTTGAAACAAAATGGCGTAGCTGGGGATTTGAACCTGTGGCCTTTGGCTTGGGTTAAAACTCGGCTGACCAACTGCGCCAGCGGCCACTACTAATTAGATAGGCAGCGACAAATATATAAGCTATAGTTGGAATGTTTAAAATAAATTGAAAATAAAAGTGCGCGGCTAAGGGTTCGAAGCCGAGGCCTTTGACCCGAGCAAAACCCGCCTGACCAGCTGTGCTGGCGGCAATTGTTAAATAATGAAAGAGTGAACAATACTTAAGCAGTAGTTAGATAATAAGAACCCTAGTTATAAGAAGAGAACTTAGGTATTTTCCCGTGACTGAAAATTTCCTCACCCCTCTTCTCTTCTCGCGACGGCGTCGCGACTTCTGCTCGGGCGAAAGAGGCGACGGGGCTAGGTTTTTCCTCTCCGGGGCCGGCGAAGGGCTTTTCCGGCGGGTCCTCAACCGTGTGTGACCACCATCGTCAAGGAGGATTTGTGGGCGCAAGAAGAAGCTGAAAACTCAAGTTATCCGAACCCTAGAATCCTTCATCTTCTTCGGTTGTAAGTTAAAGAAGCAAGGTGAGTTGCTTCTCACCTGCAGTAGGAGTAGTTCCGCGACATTGATCTTCTTTTCCTTATGATTTTGGAATTTGATTTCATTCCTTATCATCCACAGCATGTCTTTTTGTTTCGGATTTATGCTAGTCCTTGTGTTGATTTCGGAGCATGTTTCATGAAGCTTGTATTTTTTTTTTCTTTGTTGCTGCCGTGAACCCAAAAGAAAGAAGAGAAGGATAGTTTAGGTTAGGCATGAAGAACAAATTCGAATCTAGGTTATCAATGATAATTCTCTTACCTTTGATGTCATGAGTTTGTTAAAGAATAGGAGAAGGAATTTGAATGGGTAGGCATGTTGTTTAGACCTTTGCTTAGATCTACTTCTTTTATTGCTTCTTCTGGTATTATTGTGTCCCCACGGAATGGAGCTTTGGAATTTATTCTTAGCTTGGGTCTGAAACAGGTGATTTTTTTTGCTTGTCATGTTCAAGGAAGTATAGATGGATTCGGGTTTAATGAGGGCATGAAATTGTAAACGTTGTATCTCTTAAAGCGTGAGCCTTTGATGTGCACTTCTGTATATCAAGTAGCTTATGAGGTTGGATCACATATATAGCATTGCAGTTTAAGCCTTTTAGCAGTAGCTTTTATTTGTTATCACATTTATGTGTACAGCCCTTCCATGCTATTACTAAATAACAGTTGCTTTGTTTGTTATCAAATGAACATGGACAATCTTAACAGTAGCTTTGTGTGAACACCAGTAGCCTTAACAGTCTTCAGTGCTATTAGTTGAACATCAGTAGAATTCATTTGCTATTAATTAAGCATGATCAGTTCCCTTTGCCATTAGATGTGCACGGTGATACTTTTTAGTCTCTTTGGCTATTAGAATATCTTGAGCATGCAGTTATTAGTTTATTTGCTATTACATAAGCATGAGTTTCTATCTTTAAGAACTATAAGCAAGAAAGACTAAGGTTTAGACTTGATTTCAATTCCAGAAGATTGAAAATCAAAAGCGCACACAAGGTGTTTGCTTAAATGCCAAGGGCAAGTATAAAGAAGTTATAGTTAAAAAAGAAAGTATTTTACTTTTAAAGGGCATGTACCGGACACAAGGTCCAAGGGATGGGCTCCAAGATGCCCCTAGGCACAAGGCCTAGAAGTTCCTTAGTAGTTTCGGGATTAGCTACCTCGACTCTTATTAAGGATGCGCGCAAAAAGTTGGTACAATGCCGGGCCCAAAAGAAGTTTATTATTATTTTGAAGTATTAAAGTATAAGTTTTGAAACAAATGAAACAAGCTTCAAATATGTTTAGAATTAGAAAGTTTAGTTTCTTATTGTTTGAAGCATTCAGTAGTAGTTTTATTTGTTTCTTGCTATTAGATTATTCAGCATGTTTAATTTTATTTGCTTTCAGCATGCTGTTATAGTTTTATTCTTATGAGCATGTTTAGCTTTACATGTTTAGTAGTTTTACATGTTTAGTAGCTTTACATGTTTAGTAGCTTTACATGTTTAATATGCTTCTCTTATTAGTTTATGAGCATATTTAGCTATACAATGATTATCATTTCAGTTAGCATGATTTCCTTTGCTATATATGAGCATGAGTAGTTTTATAAGTTAGCATTCAGTTTTAGCATGTTTTTATTTATATACATGCATATCGAGTTTTTGTGAGTAGATAGCTCTCACTAAGCTTTATGCTTATAGACTGCATTTCCTCCTACTGCAGATAAAGGGAAAGAAAAGATACAGTGAAGGAAGGCGACAAGGAGATGCAAGAGGAGTGTGTGATGTGTGGACTATTGAGGTCCTTGGGACTTAGCTAAAGAACTCATTTAGTTTAAGAATTTGTTTAGTTTAATTTCTTATTAAGTTGATAAGAAAATTATGTAGTAAGAAGTTATGTTTCCGTTTTCATTACCTGCATGATTTGATTTATTAAACTGCGTGGTAGTGATTAGTTTTCATCTCTTATTAAACTGCGTGGGTCTTAGATATATTTTCCAGCCGCCTGTGGCTGAGTATATTATGCTTGTATTATGGGAAATGGTCATCGGTACAGAGGAGACTCTGCCGAAATTTTTCGGTAGGTTTTTCCTAGAGATTTTTAATAAACCGGTTAAGTAGAGTTAGTAGATAAGTAACGGTCACTCTTAGAGAGTAGTAGTAGTAGTAAAAAGGGTGGTCGTTACAGTTGGTATCACCGGACACAAGGTCCAAGGGATGGGCTCCAAGATGCCCCTAGGCACAAGGCCTAGAAGTTCCTTAGTAGTTTCGGGATTAGCTACCTCGACTCTTATTAAGGATGCGCGCAAAAAGTTGGTACAATGTCGGGCCGAAAAGAAGTTTATTATTATTTTGAAGTATTAAAGTATAAGTTTTGAAACAAATGAAACAAGCTTCAAATATGTTTAGAATTAGAAAGTTTAGTTTCTTATTATTTGAAGCATTCAGTAGTAGTTTTATTTGTTTCTTGCTATTAGATTATTCAGCATGTTTAGTTTTATTTGCTTTCAGCATGCTGTTATAGTTTTATTCTTATGAGCATGTTTAGCTTTACATGTTTAGTAGTTTTACATGTTTAGTAGTTTTACATGTTTAGTAGTTTTCCATGCTTAGTAGCTTTACATGTTTAGTAGTTTTACATGTTTAGTAGTTTTCCATGCTTAGTAGCTTTACATGTTTAGTAGTTTTACATGTTTAGTAGCTTTACATGTTTAGTAGCTTTACATGTTTAGTATGCTTCTCTTATTAGTTTATGAGCATATTTAGCTATACAATGATTATCATTTCAGTTAGCATGATTTCCTTTGCTATATATGAGCATGAGTAGTTTTATATGTTAGCATTCAGTTTTAGCATGTTTTTATTTATATACATGCATATCGAGTTTTTGTGAGTAGATAGCGCTCACTAAGCTTTATGCTTATAGACTGCATTTCCTCCTACTGCAGATAAAGGGAAAGAAAAGATACAGTGAAGGAAGGCGACAAGGAGATGCAAGAGGAGTGTATGATGTGTGGACTATTGAGGTCCTTGGGACTTAGCTAAAGAACTCATTTAGTTTAAGAATTTGTTTAGTTTAATTTCTTATTAAGTTGATAAGAAAATTATGTAGTAAGAAGTTATGTTTCCGTTTTCATTACCTGCATGATTTGATTTATTAAACTGCGTGGTAGTGATTAGTTTTCATCTCTTATTAAACTGCGTGGGTCTTTGATATATTTTCCAGCCGCCTGTGGCTGAGTATATTATGCTTGTATTATGGGAAATGGTCACCGGTACAGAGGAGACTCTATCGAAATTTTTCGGTAGGGTTTTCCTAGAGATTTTTAATAAACCGGTTAAGTAGAGTTAGTAGATAAGTAACGGTCACTCTTAGAGAGTAGTAGTAGTAGTAAGAAGGGTGGTCGTTACAGTTGCTATCAGAGCAGTGTTCCATTCTCCAGCATCACACACACATCAGCATCATCCTTGCCGTCTTCAAGTAAGAAAGTATTTAAATTCTTTCTTTATTCTGCTTTCCTTATTAGTAACTGCAGTATAGAGTATTTGTTTTTAAGTGCTTAAGTAAGATAGAAGATTTTTTTTCCCTTTTATTTATTCATATATATATATGATTAGAAAGGGTTAGAGAAGCTATTTAGTCTTTTTTCCTCTGCATAATTAGATGTCAAGAAGAGGACGTCCCCGTACCGTTCATACTGAGGACCAAGTTCAGGAGAACGAAGAGCCCAGAACCCCTGGGCCTATTCTCTCTGAAGTTGTTGCTCAACTTCAGAGACAAGTAGCGAGCAGCAGCAAGTGATTGCCAATCTAATGGCCAATCAGAAGCCAGCTCCTCCCACTTCCCCAACCATTAATGTGGAGACCCTAGTGGTGACTGAAGTCCCATCAGCTGCCCTGGAAGTCGCCACAACATCTAAAAGACAAGAAGCATATCTCATCCAGTGGCTGAAGCTGAAACCAGAAAGCTTCTCAGGAACGACTGAGCCCTGGGATGCCCAAGCTTGGTTCAAGACATTTGAGAGCACAATGGAGCTTTTTGACTGACCAGAAGTCGAGAAGGTTGATATCATTAAGTGTGCCTCTTTCTGCCTCTCTAGAGATGCTTGTATGTAGTGGGAGCGAGTTAAGAGTAAGTGAACAGTCAACCAGATGAGCTGGGTTGACTTCGAGATAGAGTTTTACGAAGAAGTCTTCCGCCAACGGATCACCAATAAACAATATGAGGAGCTTATAGAATTCAGACAAGGTGATCTACCGGTAGAAGAAGCGGTCAAAAGATTCGACAAGCTAGCTCGCCTTTGCCTAGAGTAAGTAAGTACAGTGAAAGAACGAGTCAGACTAACGTTCCTAATGCTGAGACCAGAAATAACGCCTAATGTGAGTAGTGAAACTCACCGACCATAGATTGGTGAAGAGTTGGTCAGCAGGGCATTAGTGAGCACTATCTGAACAGCAATAAGGCACAACAAAAGTAACACAAGTCAGTCAAGATAGAAGACAAGACAATGGGGAAACAGAGACCCCAGTCAAGTAATCAGAACTGGAGTACAGAAGAACAAGAAAGACCCAAGCAGGAAGATGTTCAGGTGGTCTGTGAGTATCTAAAGGTATTTCCAGAAAAGCTACCTGGACTACCTCCCAACAGGGAAGTGGAGTCAATTTCAAAAGCTCCGTACCGGATGTCTCCAACAGAGCTGAAAGAACTACAAGAACAATTTCAGGAGTTACTTGACAAGGGTTCCATCCTCCCTAGTCATTCACCCCGGGAAACTCCAGAGTTGTTCGTTAAGAAGAAAGACGGATCCATGCTAATGTGCATAGATTTTAGAGCGCTGAGCAAAGTAGCAGTTAGGGACATGTACCCTCATTCCAGAATAGATGATCTATATGATCAGCTAAAAAGGGCAATAGTGTTCTCTAAAATAGACCTGTGCTCTGGGTACCATCAGCTAAAAGTGAAGGAAAGAGACATACCCAGAACGGCTTTCAGGACTAGATACGGACACTACGAGTTCGTAGTCATGCCTTTTGGTGTGACTAATGCACCTGCAGTTTTCATGGACCTGATGAATAGAGTGTTCAGAGAATACCTTGACAAATTTGTCATTGTGTTCATCGACGACATTCTAATCTATTCAAGGACCCCAGAGGAGCATGACATGCACTTGAGAATAGTTCTGCAGACCCTTCAACAAAAGCAGCTCTATGTTAAATTCTCAAAGTGCGAATTCTGGTTGGAGCAGGTAGCGTTTTTAGGTCACATCGTTTCTAGAGAAGGCATTCAAGTGGATCCAGCCAAAGTAGAAGCGGCCAGCAAGTGGAAGAGACCCAAGAATGCTAAGGAGGTTTAGCTGGGTACTACAGGAAATTCGTGGAAGACTTTTCCGAATAGCCTCTCCACTTATAACCCTGACTAGAAAGAACAAGAAGTTTGAATGGTCAGACAAATGTGAGCGAGTTTCCAAGAGTGAAAAAGAGATGACCAGTGCTTCCATTCTGATTGTTCCAGAAAGTGACAAGAGTTTGACATCTCGATGATGCTTCCAAGATGGGCCTAGGAGCTGTACTCATGCAAGAAGGAAAAGTTATAGCTTATGCTTCCAGACAACTCAAAGACTACGAGAAGAACTATCCCACTCATGATCTAGAGCTGGCAACTGTGGTCTTTGCACTGAAACTCTGGCGACACTACTTGTATGGAGTCCAGTGCAGAATCTTCACAGACCATCAGAGTCTTAAGTACTTCTTCACTCAGAAGGACTTAAACATGAGACAGCCGGTGGCTAGAGTTGGTCAAAGTGTACATGAAATCCTCTATCATCCGAGCAAAGCTAATAAAGTGGCGGATGCACTAAGCGAGAAAATCCGGTATCCACGATGTCTTTGTCATCATTAGCCCTACCACTGCAGAAGAGTTGTCGATTTTGGTATGGAAATTATTTATGGGCAATTCTCTGCATTGACCTTAGAGTCAACCCTACTTGAGGATATCTGAGAAAGAAGTGAAGATCACGATATCCAAAAGATCGAGCAAGGATACGAGAAGGAAATTCTGAGTTTGAGTATCGGATAGTGGAATTCTTTATCGTAGCCGCTATGTTCCCAATGATCAGATTGAGAAGAAAATTTTAGAAGAAAGCTCATAGTACACCTTATTCCCATCATCTGGTTCTACCAAGATGTATCAAGGCGTGAACAGATTACGGTGGCGGACTCAAAGATGTAGCTAAATATGTCGCGCATCGACAGAAGTCAAAAGAACACTAGAGAGGAGGTTCTCGACCTCTTATACAGAGTGGAAGTGGGAAGACATATCCATGGACTTTATAACAGGTCTCCCAAGAACTACAAATGGATATGATGCGATATGGGTGATAGTGGAGATTAACCAAGTACGCTCATTTCTAGTCATCAGAGGTGTCTCTACTCTACAAGGCGGCTGTATAGTTAAAGAGGTGATCGGACTTCGAGTTCCTAAATCTATTGTTTACGAGAGATGGGTGCTTCACCTCTCACTACAGGGTGTGTCGATGCACTAGGCACAACTCAAGTTGATACCTTCCATCCTCGGTGATGGGATGGAGACGGGCGAGTAAATCAGATTCTATAAGATATGCTCAGAGCTTGTGCACTAGATTTCAAGGAAGTTGGTGCAATTTTACTTTAGGTGAACTTCACTACAACAACGTCAGGCCACCATCAAGATGGCTCCGAGGCATTGTATGATGAAGTGCGATCACCCATTTGTTGGCAAGCGGTGAAAGAAGAGATGGAAGTGGGCGGGCATTGAGCGAGGTCGATAGATGAGACTACTCGGGCTATCGGGAAGATCGAGACGGAGGATTGAGGCGCTGGGTAGGCGGAAAGTTATGTCACTTGAATTCAAGTAGGGATTCGTTTTTCTCAAGTTGCTCTATGAAGGGTGATGAGATTTGACAAGAAGGCAAATTAAGTCCTCGTTGTAGGACCTTACACGATCACAGAAAGGATTGGGAAAGTAGCTTACAATTTGGATCCACGGCACGTGTATACGACGTATTTCATGTCTCTATGCTAAAGAAGTGTATTCACGACCTAGTCGGGTGATTCAGATCAGCATGCATCGAGAGGATCTTAGCTCTGAGCAGACCTACGAGATAGTGGACGGAGGCGGTCAGAGATTAGAAACAAAGAAGTGACACTAGTGAAGGGCATGGAAGAACCGAGCGCAGGAAATCACTTGGGAGGCGTGAGGGCGATTATGACAGTATCGAATTGTTCTAAGTTCGAGCCGAACTTTTATAGTATATAAGAATCAGACCAATTTTCCCTATTTCAAGTTCTAAAGTCCATAAAAATATTTGGAAATACTTTTAAAATATTCTAGAGATTTTTAGAATTTTTAGAGTATTTTTACGTAATTTTTGGAGGTCGTTTAGTAGGGTTACAAAAGAAAGAACTTTTAAAAAAAACGTTGAAGGTGAGATTCGAACCCACGACCTCGGGTCAGAGATAAAGAAAAGCCCATAAGTCCAACCAAGCATAAAGTTATGGTGATTTTAAAATAAATATGCAGTGTGCATAGATTGAACATGGCTTTATTTTCGTGTGACATAACCCCCTCGAGTTCTCTGCCACACAGTCATACTTTGAGGCATGGTCAGCATAAATAAGCTATGGTGGAGAGTAATGAAAATAAATTGTCAGGGTCATGGCCTGAGACCCGAGCAAAACCTGCCTGACCAGCTGTGCTGGCGGCAATTGTTAAATAAGGAAAGAGTGAACAATACTTAAGCAGTAGTTAGATAATAAGAACCCTAGTTATAAGAAGAGAACTTAGGTATTTTCCCGTGACCGAAAATTTCCTCACCCCTCTTCTCTTCTCGCGACGGCGTCGCGACTTCTGCTCGGGCGAAAGAGGCGACGGGGCTAGGTTTTTCCTCTCCGGGGCCGGCGAAGGGCTTTTCCGGCGGGTCCTCAACCGTGTGTGACTACCATCGTCAAGGAGGATCTGTGGGCGCAAGAAGAAGCCGAAAACTCAAGTTATCCGAACCCTAGAATCCTTCATCTTCTTCGGTTGTAAGTTAAAGAAGCAAGGTGAGTTGCTTCTCACCTGCAGTAGGAGTAGTTCCGCGACATTGATCTTCTTTTCCTTTTGATTTCGGAATTTGATTTCATTCCTTATCATCCACAGCATGTCTTTTTGTTTCGGATTTATGCTAGTCCTTGTGTTGATTTCGGAGCATGTTTCATGAAGCTTGTATTTTTTTTTTCTTTGTTGCTGCCGTGAACCCAAAAGAAAGAAGAGAAGGATAGTTTAGGTTAGGCATGAAGAATAAATTCGAATCTAGGTTATCAATGATAATTCTCTTACCTTTGATGTCATGAGTTTGTTAAAGAAGAGGAGAAGGAATTTGAATGGGTAGGCATGTTGTTTAGACCTTTGCTTAGATCTACTTCTTTTATTGCTTCTTCTGGTATTATTGTGTCCCCACGGAATGGAGCTTTGGAATTTATTCTTAGCTTGGGTCTGAAACAGGTGATTTTTGCTTGTCATGTTCAAGGAAGTATAGATGGATTCGGGTTTAATGAGGGCATGAAATTGTAAACGTTGTATCTCTTAAAGCGTGAGCCTTTGATGTGCACTTCTGTATATCAAGTAGCTTGTGAGGTTGGATCACATATATAGCATTGCAGTTTAAGCCTTTTAGCAGTAGCTTTTATTTGTTATCACATTTATGTGTACAGCCCTTCCATGCTATTACTAAATAACAGTAGCTTTGTTTGTTATCAAATGAACATGGACAATCTTAACAGTAGCTTTGTGTGAACACCAGTAGCCTTAACAGTCTTCAGTGCTATTAGTTGAACATCAGTAGAATTCATTTGCTATTAATTAAGCATGATCAGTTCCCTTTGCCATTAGATGTGCACGGTGATACTTTTTAGTCTCTTTTGCTATTAGAATATCTTGAGCATGCAGTTATTAGTTTCTTTGCTATTACATAAGCATGAGTTTCTATCTTTAAGAACTATAAGCAAGAAAGACTAAGGTTTAGACTTGATTTCAATTCCAGAAGATTGAATATCAAAAGCGCACACAAGGTGTTTGCTTAAATGCCAAGTAAGGGCAAGTATAAAGAAGTTATAGTTAAAAAGAAAGTATTTTACTTTTAAAGGGCATGTACCGGACACAAGGTCCAAGGGATGGGCTCCAAGATGCCCCTAGGCACAAGGCCTAGAAGTTCCTTAGTAGTTTCGGGATTAGCTACCTCGACTCTTATTAAGGATGCGCGCAAAAAGTTGGTACAATGCCGGGCCCAAAAGAAGTTTATTATTATTTTGAAGTATTAAAGTATAAGTTTTGAAACAAATGAAACAAGCTTCAAATATGTTTAGAATTAGAAAGTTTAGTTTCTTATTGTTTGAAGCATTCAGTAGTAGTTTTATTTGTTTCTTGCTATTAGATTATTCAGCATGTTTAGTTTTATTTGCTTTCAGCATGCTGTTATAGTTTTATTCTTATGAGCATGTTTAGCTTTACATGTTCAGTAGTTTTACATGTTTAGTAGTTTTCCATGCTTAGTAGCTTTACATGTTTAGTAGCTTTACATGTTTAGTAGTTTTACATGTTTAGTAGCTTTACATGTTTAGTATGCTTCTCTTATTAGTTTATGAGCATATTTAGCTATACAATGATTATCATTTCAGTTAGCATGATTTCCTTTGCTATATATGAGCATGAGTAGTTTTATATGTTAGCATTCAGTTTTACATGTTTCTATTTATATACATGCATATCGAGTTTTTGTGAGTAGATAGCGCTCACTAAGCTTTATGCTTATAGACTGCATTTCCTCCTACTGCAGATAAAGGGAAAGAAAAGATACAGTGAAGGAAGGCGACAAGGAGATGCAAGAGGAGTGTGTGATGTGTGGACTATGGAGGTCCTTGGGACTTAGCTAAAGAACTCATTTAGTTTAAGAATTTGTTTAGTTTAATTTCTTATTAAGTTGATAAGAAAATTATGTAGTAAGAAGTTATGTTTCCGTTTTCATTACCTGCATGATTTGATTTATTAAACTGCGTGGTAGTGATTAGTTTTCATCTCTTATTAAACTGCGTGGGTCTTTGATATATTTTCCAGTCGCCTGTGGCTGAGTATATTATGCTTGTATTATGGGAAATGGTCCAGACAGAGAGGACTCTGCAGGAAATTTTTCGTAGGGTTTTCCTGAGATTTTAATAAACCGTAGAGTTAGTAGATAAACGGTCACTCTTAGAGTAGTAGTAGTAGTAAGAAGAGGTCGTTACAGGTGGATTGCCAGTCGACACCTCGACGGCAGTGCGGCCTTGGAGTAGAGTCGAGGGCTTACTCAAGTAAAAAGAACATGTGTTAGCCTTGTTCCTTTTTACTTTACTCATTGCAGCGTTTTGTTGAAAGTTTTATATCGATATTCCCCCTCTATCGAAATTCATGATCCAACAAGTGGTATCGGAGCAGTGTATCACCGATGCAACGACCAATCAGCAAAAGGGGATCTGTTTTAAATTTTTTATTTTCTTTTCGCTTTGGTTTTAAGTTTTTCGTATAATTCTAAACTGGTATTATTTTTTGGAAAAAAATTTCGTTGCAATTAAATCTAAATTGGTGCAACACCATTTAGTTCCTTTTCATTATATCTTAATTCTTCGCATTACTAATCCAAGACCAAGTCTTGGGATATTTTGTCTAGTTGGTTACTTGTATGCGGGATGTCTCCGCGAAGGTTTTAGTATCATCTACGTTTTCATGGGATGATTTTCATAACTGGAAGAAAGGATGGATCTAAATCGAAGAGGAACTATCAGCCTACAGCAAGACTATGATCAACAATGGCTTAGCATCACAAAAGAACCGCGTCGTGATAACTCCGAAAATCATCAATCCAACGGACAACAAACATAAAGAAGAAGGCGTCGGCGGAGAACAAGCTCAATACATTACAATGCGGATTAACAAGAGAATAGTCGATCGGACAAAGATTCGAACGCTAAAGAACTATGGCGCTAAGACGTAACAAACAAGGATTTATTATTAAATAAAATATATAATATAAAATTAGTTAATGAACCACATTGTCGTGAACAAGCTTGTTCAGCTGAGCTTGTTTATGTTCATTCAATATATAAGATTAATTAAACAAAGCTTGAGCGGTAGTTAAGCTATAAACAACAAAGCTTGAACACAATATGTTTCGTAACAACAATATTCATGGCGAATACGTGATATCGAACAAGTTCGTTGAACAACGTGAACAACGTTCATGAACAATGTTCGTGAACAACGTTCATGAACAATGTTCGTGAACAACGTTCATGAACAATATTCGTGAACAACATTCGTAAATAATGTTCGTGAACAATGTTCACGAATCATATTTATTAATAAAACTCTTTTCAATATGCTAAATAAACAATAAAATAAAATAAAATAAAATAAATTTAAATTATCAATCTTAATAACCAATCAAGCAATTAAAAGTTTCAAGCAATCAAACAAGCTTGATTTGAGAGCTCGATAATATCTAAACGAACCAAGCTCAAGCCAAGCTCGAACCAAGTTCAAACCAAGCTTGGATTGAGAGCTTGATAACATCTAAATGAACCAAGCTCAAGCCAAGCTTCAAACATGCTCAAGCTCATAAAAAATAAACCAAGCCAAGCTTGAACACTCATTTCAAAAGCTTGGTTCATTTTAAGCTCGGCTCGGCGATTATCTTATCAAACAAGCTTGAACACCCCAAAGCTCTCTTTATTTACACTAATAAAATGCGGGAAGGAGAGAGCAGTAGTCTGAGGTTCGAGGATCAAGGATATCTCTCGATAAACGATGGGCCACTAGATGCACAGACCTAATCGGCACATTAACGTTACACATTCCATTATTATTGTGGGCATCCATCATGGATGCCTACAAAATTCAAGAATTTAACTAAACTTAAATTAGATGAATTATTTTGTGAATTGGAGTTACATGAGCAACTGCAAGAAAGGTGTTGCTTTATATGCGGTTCCTCAAGAAGAACAAGCTTCAATGAAGAACACTCGACATACGAGATGAAGAACACCACAGTGAACTGGTAAGGAAGATGTTCACAGGGGAAGAAGAAAAAAAGGATCTCAAAGATCGGGTCTTCACAATCAAGGAACATAACATGCTTCGGATGCATGAGAAAGGGCTCGAGGTGCCCAAGGCAAAATGCCGGACTCGGAAGAGGCCCTCAAAGTCTGTGGGACGACTCCTCCTCGGATGAATCGGGCATCAAGCACAGAGCCACCTACGCGCGATGGCTCAGCAAGGAAAGTCGAAGACGATCGAAGAGGGTCGATCGAGCCCAGTCGTGCGTCGATTCGAAGGTTCCGAAGAGGTACTCCTAACCTTAAATCAAAATTTTTAAAAAATTATTTCTTGCTTAAATAATAAATTAGTCAAATTAGAAGGTGAAAACAAAGTACTCCTTGAGAAAAATCAAATCCTCAAGGAACAAATTGTAAATAATAATCCAACTCAAGATCTAACACTTGAGGAGGAAAATTTATCACTAAAGTCAGAAATTAATAACTTAACAGAAATGTTAGAAAAAATTACAACAAGATCTAAAAACTTAGATCTAATTTTAAATAATCAAAAAACATGTTATAATAAAACCGGACTCGGATATAAGTCAAACTCTAATAAAACTTTTAAATCATTAATAACCCAACACAAACCAACGAGTAAAGCCTGGGTTCTGAAAGCGTGTTTGACCACGCAAGTATGACTTAACCAATATTACATACCTAAAGATAAAATATATTATGTAAAGTCAAATAAACCAAATCAAAAACCAGAATACAAACTTAAACCAAAAAATTCAAAATCTAAATATTTTAAAACTCACCAAAACTTGGACTACCACCCAGTAAATTATAACTATAAAAGAAATAGACATAAACCTAGAACTAAAAATTAAATTAACAGCCAATAATTCAGGGGGAGGCTCAAGAATAGTTGGCACCTCCAAAACTAACCTACCCGACAGGGTAACCCTAACCAACCTACCCGACATGGTAATTAGGACTAGTTAAAAAAGGTTCAAGTTTAACTTGAAAAATGGTACTGGTACGTTAGGGAAGCTTAGTCTATGCATGTCTAGGAAGATATGACTTCGACCTGGTGCATTTGGCTAAGTGGAACTGACCGAAGCTACCCTCTACGGATCCTAACTAGTTAGACCAAGGTTTTGTATTAAGTTCAGTGGATAGGACTATTTGGAAAAACCTCAAAGGTATGGTTACTCTAATGATGTCCAGGTGACTCACCATAGCCCAGAAGTTTATCCAAAAAATACCTACTTAATGAGCCCAAAGCAAAACCTAAATCTAACACAAAGTTAAACCAAACCCTATAAATGAATCAAATTCATCTCACAAAAATATAGTATTCCCTGATTGAAAATTTAGATCGGGTGAAATGACTAAGGATAAAAAATTAAATTTTGAATTAAAATAAAAGATTAAAATTAAAATTAAAATTAAAAGAAAATCTCAAAATTTAAAAATTTATTTTAAACTTAAAATTTTATTTTAAAATTAACTTAAAAAATTTATTTTAAGAACTTTAAAAAAGATTTTAAAAATTCTATTAAAAACTTTTAAAAATCATTTTAAAAACTCTTTAAAAAAATATTTAAAAATCATTTAAAAATTCTACAAAAAAAATTCTTTTAAAAATTATTTTAAAAAATTCTTTCATTTTAAAAATTATTAAAAAATTCTTATAAAAATCATTTTCAAAATTCTTTAAAACATTGTTTTAAAAATTATTTAAAAATTCTTTCATTTCAAAAATTCTTTTAAAAATTATTTAAAAAATTCTTTTAAAAATTATTTCAAAATTATTTAAAAATTATTTAAAAATTCTTACATTTTAAACATTCTTTAAAAAATTCTTTTAAAAATTATTTAAAAATTTATTAAAAATCTTTTAAAAAATTCTTGTAAAAAGTTATTTAAAAATTCTTTTAAAAATTCTTTCATTTTAAAAATTCTTTTAAAAATTATTTTAAAAATTCTTTTAAAAATTCTTTCAAAAATTCTTTTAAAAATTCTTTAAAAATTTATTTTAATAATTATTTAATAATTCTTTTAAAAATTCTTTTAAAATAATTAAAAAAATTCTTTTAAAAATTAATTAAAAATTCTTTCATTTTAAAAAAAATTTAAAAAATCTTTTAAAACATATTTAAAAAATCTTTTATTTAAAAAATTATTTAAAAAACTCTTTTGAAAATTCTTTTAAAAAATTATTTAAAAATTATTTTAAAAATTAATTAAAAATTCTTTCAAAAATCATTTTAAAAATATTTTTTAAAATTCTTTAAAAAATTATATTTAAAATTCTATAAAAAATTCTTTTTAAATTATTTAAATATTCATTTAAAAATTATTTAAAAAATTCTTTCATTTAAAATTTCTTTTAAAAATCATATCAAAAATTCTTTAAAAAATTATTTTAAAATTTCTTTTCAAAATCATTTTAAAAATTCTATTAAATTTTTTTTTTAAAATTCTTTTAAAAATTATTTAAAAAATTCTTTTAAAAATTAATTTAAAAATTCTTTTTAAAAATTCTTTTTCAAATTTACTTAAAAAAATCTTGTAAAAATTCTTTCATTTTAAAAATTCTTTAAAAAATTATTTTTAAAAATTCTTTTAAAAATCATTTTAAAAATTCTTTAAAAAATTCTTTTAAAAATTCTTTTAACTTTTAAAAATTATTTTCAAAATTCTTTTAAAAATTCTTTAGAAATTCTTTTAAAAATTTCTTTAAAAATTCTTTTAAAAAATATTTAAAAATTACTTTTAAAATCATTTTAAAAATTCTTTTAAAAAATTATTTAAAAATTATTTTAAAAATTATTTAAAAATTCTTTTAAAAATCATTTTAAAAATTCTTTTAAAAAAAATATTTAAAAATTATTTTAAAAATCATTTCAAAAATTCTTTTAGAAAATACTTCAAAAATTCTTTAAATATTATTTTAAAAATTATTTTAAAATTCTTCTAAAAATCATTTTAAAAATTCTATTAAAAATTTTTTAAAATTCTTATAAATTTTTTTAAAATTTCTTTTAAAATCATATTTAAAAATCATTTTAAAAATTCTTTTAAAAATTATATAAAAACTCTTTTTAAACTCATTTTAAAATTATTTTAAAAATTATTTTTAAAAAATCTCTTTTAAAAATCATTTTAAAAATTATTTTAAAACTATTTTAAAAATTAATTAAAAATTCTTTTAAAAATTATTTAAAAATTCTTTTAAAAATTATTTTAAAATCATTTTAAAAATTCTTTTAAAAATCATTTTAAAAATTCTTTTAACAAATTCTTTAAAAATTATTTTAAAAATTATTTAAAAATTCTTTTAAAATTTTTTTAAAAATTCTTTTAAAAATTCTTTTGAAAATCATTTTAAAAATTCTTTCAAAAATTATTTTAAAAATTATTTAAAAATTCTTTTAAAAATAATATTTAAAATTTCATTTAAAAATTATTTAAAAACTATTTTAAAAATCATTTTAAAATTCTTTCAAAAATTATTTTAAAATTTATTTTATAAAAAACACTTTTAAAAATTAGTTTAAAAATTCTTTTAAAAACTGTTTTAAAAATTCTTTTAAAAATTCTTTTAAAAATCATTTAAAAAAATTTTGAAAATCATTTTAAAAATTATTTTTAAAACTTATTTTAAAAATTCTTTTAAAAATTATTTAAAATCCTTTTAAAAATTATTTAAAAACTCTTTTAAAAATTGTTTTAAAAATTCTTTTAAAAATTATTTTAAAACTCTATTCAAAATCATTTTAAAAATTCTTTCAAAAATCCTTTTAAAAATTATTTCAAAAAATCCTTTTGAAAATCCTTTTAAAAAATATTTTAACTCCTCTTAAAAATTATTTTAAAAATCCTTTTAAAAATTATTTTATAAATCCTTTTAAAAACTATTTTAAAAATTATTTTAAAAATCCTTTTAAAAATTATTTTAAAAAGTATTTGAAAAATCTTTTTAAAAAATAATTTTAAAAATCCTTTTAAAAATTATTTTAAAAATCCTTTTAAAAATTATTTTAAAAATCCTTTTAAAAATTATTTTAAAATCCTTTTATAAATTATTTTAAAAATTATTTTAAAAATCCTTTTAAAAACTATTTTAAAAATCCTTTTAAAAACTATTTTAAAAATTATTTTAAAAAATCCTTTTAAAAAGTATTTTAAAAGCCCTTTTAAAATTTATTTTTAAAATCCTTTTTTAAAAAAAAAAATCTATTTTAAAAATCATTTTAAAGAAAAACCTAATCTTGTATAAAAGATTATATGTGAAGAGATGCTCCAACTTCCATTTAGTATAAATGGGGTTAGATGAGATCAAAACCTAATCTTTCTTTTCCTTTCCTCTTTAGTCGAATCCTCTCTTGTCCCCTTTGTGGTTTCGACCAAGATCAAGAAACCTAGGTTCAAGCTTCTAAGTTCTTCAAGTGGAGGATCTAAGAGGAGAGTTTTTGCAAGGATTGGTACGTGGGAGAAGGGCGACTCAGAGATTAAGGCATACGAGGGAGGATTTTGGGTCTTCCCTACATCTTATAATATTAAGATCTAGCGAAAGGAGGTAAGTATTACTCACCTGCAGTATAAGTTGTTCGATGATGCATCTTGTGTTATTGTTTTTATGCATGTAAAGAAGATATCATATTTTGATGCATGTAAAGAAGATGCACATTAGGATATATATGCTGCCCTCTAAAGTTTTGGGACTAAGAACAAGTTTAGTGTGTCTTGAATTGCTTCCCATTTTAGTTTTGGGGTTAAGAAGCGTATTCAAGTGCCCTAAAGTGCTTCCCTATTAGTGTGAGGGGATTAAGCGCATATAAGGTGTTTGGCTAAATGTCAAGCAAGTGCAAGTACAAGAAATTAATAGTTAAAAAAAAAATATTTTACTTTAGAAAGGCATGTACTGGACACAAGGTACATGGGTGGGCTCCTAGACCGCCTAGTAGTACCTTGATAGGTTTGGGATTAGCTATCTCGGATCTTATTAAGGATGTGCGCAAAGTGGTACAATGTCGGGCCCAAGCAAGTGATTATTATTTTCACTAGTTATGTAATATAACGTTTTCAAAATTCATTGTTTGCTTAGTGGAAGCATCCCTATGGTTGAGAACCTAAGTTATAAAGCGCAATATTGAGGAACTCTCTAATAAGCCAAGATTTCGATTTCCATTACATTACCAGCATGTTTTAAAGTTGATGTTTGCATGATAAATCCGTTTGAAAATACATGTCATGCACATATTTCTGAATTATGCGTTTTAGCATGAGTTGCTATCAAGTGCATGTTTGTGTTTTCCCTAAGCAATTTTAAAAGCATGTTTGCATTGTTGTATTTTCCTCAAGCAGTTTTGAAAAGCATGTCCTCCTTTAATGCATCGTTTTGTGAGTAGATGGTACTTACTAAGCATCCGCTTATAGATTTTCATTTCCTTATACTGCAGATAAAGGAAAAGGAAAGCTTGAGTAGGAGGAGACAGTAAGAGCAGTGTTTGTGTGCATGTGTGTGACGGAACAATGGAAGGAGATCGGAGAACTTGTAATTGTGTGTGATCCGGCGGTAAGAACAGGGGGCCCCCGTTCTGGGGAGTCAACGCCACGTGGAAGTCAAAGGGCCAGGTGGCCGATCGGAGATGGGTGGGTCGAACGCCCGACCGGCCGACCGATGTCTAACTGATGGCAAAAGGTGCCCCAGCAGGAAGCTGGGCCCCAGCGCTCATGGTACAGGATCGTAGGGTCGAGCGGAGGGCACGCTCGGCCGAAGACATGAGGTAGCATACTGCTAACAGTCCCCACAAAGCACATTACCGAGAATCTCCCAAGTAGACCACTATAGGTGTCTGGCCGGACGTAGGCGGTGGCCGGTCGGACTACCGGCAGGAGCAAGGGAAAGACAAGGACATCTTTTTCGACAATGCTGGCATGTTCTACATTTAGGCCATACTCCAAATCTTACGGGTTTGTCCCATCAAGCTTGGGACGGTATGGGGTCGTAAGTTCACCCGAGCCCCACTTATCGGGTATGGGTGAGGGCACCAGACATGCCTTGCAGTGTGCACTCACTTCCGAGCCCTATATAAAGGCCCTCCTCCTTCGCAGTACGCATTCTACGATTCTTGGAGCCACTTTCTTGTTGAGCTTTGCCGACTTGAGAGTGGGTCGCCGCTGAACCCCTTCCGCCCGACTTCCTGCAGTTCGGAGGACCTGATGACCTGGCTCGGAGATCCACGCCGACGGAGAGCGCCACGTGTCCGGCTGATTGCTCTGGACAGATCAATTTGCCGCGTCTCGGGCGCTCCTGCGCATCCGATGAAGCAATGGGAACCGGCCCGGTGATGCTCTCCGGAGGAACTCGACGCCGACGAGACAAGAGCCGCCAAGCTTATGGAACGAGACAAAAGTCACAAGGTGGTCGGGCGGGAAGCAACATCGATCGGGAGGTCGCGGAAGCACCTCGACTGCATTCCATCGGGCCCTATTCCGCACTCCTGAAGCCACAACAACTAATCGAGATCGGGGATCTTCTTCGGATGAAATGCCAAGACGAGATGACAAAAAAGGGAAAGCCCCTCGAGCGGACGCATCGCCCGAGCGGATCAACCGCCAATTTTTAGAGGCTATTCTACGAGACCCTCTGCCCAAGCACTATGTGCCTCCGACGATCGGTGAATACAATGGAACCACCGACCCGGATAATCATTTGGGTAAGTTTGATAACACGGCAACCCTGCATCAATACACAGATGGGGTGAAGTGTCGGGTTTTCCTCACCACTCTCTCTGGATCGGCTCAACGATGGTTTCGGAGACTGCCGGACGGATCTATCTCAAGTTTCAAAGACTTCCGAACGGCTTTCCTCCACCACTTCGCTATCAGTGTTAGTCTGTTTGCCATCAAACAGGAAGCCCGCGAATCGCTCCGAGCCTACATCCAGCGGTTCAACAGAGTGGCCATGGATATTCCAACGGCCACCTCGGAGACCATGATGAATGCCTTCACACAAGGCCTCGTGGATGGGGATTTCTTCCGATCACTCATTCGGAAGCCGCCCCGAGACTACGACCACATGCTACACCGGGCCAACGAATACATCAACGTGGAGGAAGCCCAGCGGTCCCAAAAAGAAACTCCAACCTAGCAGGTGCTCCTCCGAACGAAAGCCACACTCGCTCATCAGCCACCCGAGGACCGAGGCAAGCAATCCGCCCCCCATGCTAGGTCCCACGGTAAGAGTGCCCAAGCCAATGAAGAAATGGACCCCAATGTTCCGCTCCTTCCACCGGACGGACACGCACAACACAAAGGGATTGTCGAAATCTTCCTTGATCGCTCATCCGTTCCTCAGTGGCGGTGCCGATCGCCATCATCCCGAGCAACAGAGATCTCATGAAGCCGATCGGACGACAGCTGACAGGCGACAACAACGGACTCCCGAGCGGCATCGTTCTCCAAGGCGGGAGAATCTCCGGATGTCTAGAGAACGGCCCCGACCGTCCGCTCGGGAAGAAGAAAATAGAAGTAATACTTCCCGAGGCGAGATCAACATCATAGTTGGTGGTCCAACCGGAGGAGATTCCAACCGAGCAAGGAAGGCGAGTGTCCGGCAGCTCCAGATCCATGCGGTCGGCTGCAGCCAGGAACGGGCGAGCAGACCCGAAATCAGTTTCGGGCCCAGGGATTTGGAAGGGGTTGAAGTTCCCCACGACGACGCTCTTCTCATCAAAGCGGTAATAGCCAATTACACTATTCACCACGTTTTTATTGACACAGGGAGCTCGGTCAATATCATATTCAAGAAGGCATTCGATCAACTGCAAATTGATCGAGCCGAGCTGCTGCCCATGACAACCCCCCTTTACGGGTTTACGGGCAATAAAGTTCATCGCCGCCATATCAGTGGAGAGAGTCGCCGTATGACGCCAGCGTCTCCGCATACAACGTGGTGGACTCTGGCCGTCAGATAACGCATATTGAGGCCAATTCCAACTGCTTTCCCACCTTCCACCAAGATCAAGTTCCCAGACGAGGATCAGCGCTGATGTTACGTCGAGATGGTCGTAGCCAATGTCCGGTCCGCAAGAGACGCCCGGATCGAGGTGAACGCTTGCTTCACACCAAAAGCCACCCGATTTGAAGAGGAAAAGGTGGAATCTAACCCAGACGGAAGGTTCATCGCAGACGATCTCCGGAGGCGATCCTAGAAGGAGGAAGTGATCCAATGCCTCCAGCGATGACTGGACCGAGAATTTCACCAAGATAAAATAAGCTCCAGTCCATGTCCGAATCGCTACGGAAGGAGCAGAAAGAGGATTTCGCGAAATGTAATGCCATCATCCGAAGCGGTGGAGAAACTCCTCGGAGGCCGCCACGCGAGGTCCGGGCTTCCCGAGCCGTTTAGCGAACGTGGTGCTTGTCTCCAAGCCCCGACGAATCAGACTTAGACCTTAACAAGGCGCGGCCCAGCGATTTTTATCCCCGCCCGGATCGATCAACCGGTGGACTTACCATACCGCGTCATGATATGCATGCTCGACGCTTAAAGGATATCATCCGCCGCCAGGAAGATCAAGAAAGAAAAGTAACCCCACCCTACTACTATAATGTGATGCCGTTCTGACAGAGAAAACGCTGCCACCATTGATGAACAAAGTGTTCAAGGAGCGAGCGACGGCAAACGGAAGTATGGATGGATTTCATCATCAAGTCCGTCACTGTGCCGATCTCTTGGAAGACTGGAGGAGACTTTCCAAACGCTAAGAAGGTATGGAGTTAAACTAAATCCCCGTATGTCTGCTGCTCGAGAGCAAAGGAGGTGTTTCGGGTTATAGTGATCGATCGAGGTATCAAGCAAATCCCAAAGGTGAAAGCCTTACAAGATATGCCGCCCAAGAAAAGTGCGGTACGTGATAATAGCATTGTCTATTCATCTCAAGACCGCCTCGATCGGAGTCTCCCATTTTTCAAAATCTAAGGCCACCAAGTTTCACTGGCCGAAGAATGAGATCGGCCGTCAAGAGAAGAGACATATTTGAATTCTCTTCGGTTCCAGCCAAGCTACCATGTGAGCCACTTTCTACTTATCTTCATACAACCATCGGCAAGATTAGTAAGGCGCGAGCGGAGAAGAGCTGATATTTTCTCGAGCCATATTTAAAAGATGTCAATCTCGCCACACTAGGCTCGAAACTCGGTGGTCCCTCGCCGCTCGGCCGCCCTATTTCTTAGCTACTCGCCTACCGTCATGACCCATTCTTGGGAAGAGTGTTGTTGAATCCGAGGTTGCGGCCTCATCAAATGGACAACGGGTTTAAGCGAATTTGATATTCAATACCCATTCGGCGATAAAGGCACAGCAGATTTCAATCAAGTATAAAAGGCAAGCCATGGGAAAATATTCATGGATGGATCGTCCACTCGGATCTAGCGGCGACATTACTCCTCAAGAAGAAAAGATGCACTCGTCTGGATTATCGAGCTACAATAACGGAGTTGAGGGTCGCCACCAATTCTACAGTCGCCATGTTGGGGCGCTTGGTCAGACATACGCCACATTCAGACTCCCAATTGGCACTCAACAACTCTCGTGATCTTTGAAATCAAACAACGCCGCTCAAGCTTTACCTTCGAGAAACTCAGGCCGACTCAGAGGTTATTATCCGTAAGATACCGAGCCGGAGAACCGGCGATGAGTTAGCCAAACTTCAATAACGTCGCCATCCAGCGCGTTGAACAAGTATCTTTGGTGGCGACGTCGGATGGAGGGCCTCTCCGAGCGATCGACACCCATCATGGAGTTCCTCCGCTCGGGTGCTACCGTCCGACGGATGAGGCCCATTTACTAAGGAGGAGGCCGGTCGGTTCACGCCTCATTGAGACCAACTATACAAGAAGGCTTTCTCTGCCCACTTTAAGACGCGGCGTACATCCTCCAAGAAGTGCATCAAGGATCCCGCGGTGGGCATTCGGGCGACGATCGCCGGCTAAGAAGATCCTGCGTAGCGTACTTCTGACTCGCGACGTGCCTTTCTTGCCAAAGGTATCATAATTTCTCTCATCGACCAGCAGAAGAAATGAAGGCAGCTACTGTGTCTTGTCCGTTTGACCAATGGGGAATGGATATTGTGGGTCCGTTTCCTATGGCGACCGGGCAGCGGAAATTTTTATTGGTGACGGTTGATTATTTTTCCAAGTGGGTGGAGGCCGAGCCGCTAGCCAAGATCATCGAGCAGATGGTCAAGAAATTTTTCTGGCAACATATCATTTGTCAGTTCGGCATCCCCCGTCGACTTGTTTCAGACAACGGTCGGCAATTCACAGGAAAGTTGCTCGAAGATTGGTGCAGAAGCTATGGCATCGAGCAACACTTCACGTCCGTGGCGTATCCTCAAAGCAATGGTCAAGCCGAAGTAGCCAATTCTTCGCTCGGCTCGACCATTTGGGAGGAAGGCGGGTGGATGAAGTGCGGGCCATCCGCCGACCCCAAAGGAAGGAACGGCCACGCCTTTCCATCGGTGTCGCCGGGCGGTGATTCCCGTCAAGTCGGCTTGAGTCCGTCCGGATCCGCATTATCGATGGCAGCGGGAGGAACATGGAGGATTTGGTCGACGAGCGAGCAAGGCGTCCATCCGATCGATGGCGCATCAGAACGGATGAAGCAAAACTACAATCGCGTAATCCCGGATCATTCCGGTGACCTGGAAGAAAGTAAAGCACGTTAACCTGAGGCCCCAGGCCCTTCAAAATAATCGAAAAGCTCCGCTCGGGCGCCTATTATTTGGAGGATGAAGACGGACGACAGCTGGACCGACCGTGGAGCGCGAATCATCTCCAAACTTATCGAGCTAGGTGAAAGGTGCACTGATGTAACTCGTTTTTGTGTATATTTTGATCGCCTATGTACTTGTAATGCAGGCAGCAAAAATGATAAAAAGGATGACAAATAGCTTCGCCGAACGGCGGTGTTCAAATTAGCCTTAAAAGTTCGACGTTAAATATCGAGAGCGTCTATAAACTCTCCCGAAGGCGTCGAGCTCCGACGTTAAATATCGAGATGAGCCGCCTATAAACTCTCCGAAAGGCCGTGAGCTCGACGTTAAATATCGAGAGGCCTATAAACCCTCCGGCGGAAGACCGTCGAGTTCGACGTTAAATATCGAGAGACGAGCCGGCATCTATAAACCTCCGGAAGGCCGTCGAGCTCGACGTTAAATATCGAGACGAGCCGGCATCTCTCCGGTCGGAGCTCCGACGTTAAATATCGAGACGAGCCGACGTCTATAAACCCTCCGAGCGGAAGACCGTCGAGCTCGGCGTTAAATATCGAGACGAGCCGGCGTCTATAAACTCTCCGAGGAAGACCGTCGAGCTCCGCGTTAAATATCGAGACGAGCGTCTATAAACCCTCCGAGCGGAAGACCGCCAAGCTCCGACGTTAAATATCGAGACGAGTGGCGTCTATAAACCCTCCGAGTGGAAGATCGTCGAGCTCGACGTTAAATATCGAGAACGAGAGACGAGCGCGTCTATAAACTCTCCGAGAAGGGCCGCCGAGCTCGGCGTTAAATATCGAGACGAGCTGCATAAACTCTCCGAGGCCGAGCTCCGGCGTTAAATATCGAGAGAGCGACGGCGTCTATAAACCCTCTGGCGGAGCCGAGCTCAGGCGTTAAATGTCGAGAGGAGCGTATAAACCCTCCGGAAGACCGTCGAGCTCCGGCGTTAAATATCGAGGCGAGCGGTGTCTATAAACCCTCCGGAAGACCGGCCGAGCTCGGCGTTAAATATCGAGAGTGCGGCGTCTATAAACCCTCGAGCCCGGCGTTAAATATCGAGAGCGGCGTCCATAAAATCTCGGCGGAAGGCCGTCGTTAAATATCGAGATGGGCGGCTATAAACCCTCCGGCCAATAAAAAGGACTGCAAGTGTCCAAGAAACTCGCCGTCAATATCATTCGACCATCTCTACGTTCCGCTCGGCTCAGAACCCAAGAGTACTTCATCGGCATATAGCGAGCGATCTCTGCTATCAAAGCGGAATATTACATATTTAGCCGAGCGGAAGGGTCACGCCAAATACTTCGTAAAAATCCCTTTCAGATGCTAGAGGTGTGATAATAGATGGGTGGACAACACATATATTAGCTAGCCAAAGGGGCGAAGTACGCGAAAGGAAAGCATTGCATTAAAAATAAAACTTTAAGCTGAGTGGCTTAAGTACAAAAAAGGATCATTTTTGGCCGAGCGGCCTAATTACATATGAAAACGTCTACTCAATATAATCGTAAAGGTCCTTGGGAATGTTGTTCAGGAGCGCCACTTGACCGCCGGTCGGAATAGTAGTAGAGTCCGAAAGAAGACCCTTAGACTTCAGATACGTAGTGGTGGCGGTCATAGCCAGGTCGAAGGCTGTGTACATCCGCTCGCAGACTTTCTCTGAGAATTCGGGCGAGCGGATGTAGCTTTGTCTTAGGGCAGCTACCCGACTCGGCTCGGCCTCTTGGTATTCTTTGAAGGCCAATTGAGACGCTTCGAGGGACTACTGAAGAGTTTTCAGCTCGTCTATATGCTTCAGTGTGTCAGCCGAGCGGTCTGCTTTCTCGCCATCGAGCTGATCCATCAGCCCCTTTACCTTCTGCTCTAGGCCCCGAGCCTCCACATTCTTTTTCTCCAGATCGGAGATGGCCGTGTTTTTTCGAGTGGTGGCCAGGGTTATTTTTGTGTCGAGCGACTTGACACATCACTCTGACTCGGCCAATCTTCTTCGTAAAGCGGATCTTGAGCTTTCTTGACTCCTTTATATTTCGGCATATGAAGGGCCTTGAGGCCAAGGACTGCCGCCATTGCGCCTCGATTATCTCAGTTCTTCATCTACCGGCAGGCGGTTGGATCTCAGCCACCATCTCCACCCATCACGACAAAAGAGAGTTATTATTGGCGATCGGAAGGAATGCATACAAAGCTTGGGAAAATAAGCTTGCGCCTGGCTGTGGCCAAATTTGGGGCGATCGAGGCCTAGCGATGCGGCCGGCGTCGGCCACATCTCGGCTAATGGGTAGTTGGTGATGGTATGCTCGGTGTTGTCGGTTGTTGTTAGTGGTGCCTACTGTTGATCGGGAAGATGAAGAGTGACTTGTATCGTCTTGACCATGACACAGGTCGTCCAAGCCGTGATCGGGAAGGATCGAGCACTGGCCAGTGAAATTTGGTTGAGGCCAGGCGGAAGGGAGGGTGGCTGAGCAGCGGGTAATGGATGGCTCGTCCCATTCAGAGAGTCGATCGGACGAAATGGATTCGATCTCAAAGCCTTTCGCCGAGCACGTGGCTCCGGAGGGTTGAGGTTGAGCGTTGGTGACGGACGGAGTCTCCACTCGGTGCCGCCTTTTGTGGCTCTTCTTCTAGGCGGCCGTCACCCCCAGCGGGCTCTTGGTGAGGTTGCCCTAACCCGGCTGGCACGCTACCCTCCCGATGTGTCTCTCTCTTCTTCATGCCGCGGGACCGGGTGGATGCTGCCTCCATCATCTTCCCTGCTGCCCGGCTTGCGCCGCCGAATGTCGGCCATTCAGGCTCCATGGCGATGTCCGCTGGAAAGGAAGGAAAAATATGGTTAGCAATCAAAGCCCAAGTAATTCTTGAAAAGCTGGCTCGGAAGAGGAGTCCGTATGGGACTCAAACCGAAGATGTACATCACTCCTTCGTGAAGAAGCTTATTGATGTCGAGCCATAGACCGGCTAGCATATTTGCAGCATGGAGGTAGTCCGGTCGGGTCTTGAACTTCTTCAGCTCAGGAGTGGGGGGTAGGTCGACCTGCCACATGGTCCGGAAATTGGCCTGATCGGGCATACGAATATAGAAAAAATACTCCTTCCAATGTTTATTGGAAGAAGGCAGTTTGTTGAAGAAGACGGTGCCCGGCTCGGACTGCTTGGGGTAATAGAAATAAAAAAAGACGTCCGGTCGGAGGGGATGTTGTGGATTTTGAACAAAACAACAACCCCACAGAGAAGGCGAAGGTGTTGGGTACTTGTGTGCCGAGCGGAACACCGAAGAAGTTCAAAATCATCGGGGATTTCAAAATTATCGGTCAGAATATCAAAGTCATGCTGATCGAATCATGATTGCATGATAGTGTACTAGGGGCCGAGGGGCTGGTCTTCAGGATGAGAAGAACTAGCCATGGTCCGATCGGAAGAAATCGAAAAGGCAAAAAGGCAAAAGAAAGACGACAGCAAGCGAAAAGAGTACTCTGGAAGCGAAAACTGGGGAAAGAAATGTAAAGAAAGCACCGGAAACAAGAAAGAAAGGAGGAGAACCTTACGAGAAAAAAGAGGATCGAAGGAAGAACACTGGGGATCGACGGAAGCAGGAAAACACGATCGCCGGAGCTCTAGAACTCGAAGGATAACCGGGGGCACGCAAAAGAAGGAGTGACGCGACGGAGGAGAAAACGAAGATTTTATAGGGTGGAGGCCGGGCGGCCTCCACCGTTGGATCCAGGTCACGAGAATCAAAGCTCGCATCGCACCGTTCATTTCGAACCGCTTCGATCCCATCAAAGCACCACGCCGCCGCCGCCGTACGATGACGACAGTGCGCCACGTGGCATTCAGCCATTCGAAGCATTTAATGAGCGCATGCTCAGCCTTAATGTCGAAGATTGGCGCAGATTACGAGGAGGTCCAAGGAATGTGGTTGTTGACTAACCTTAAGCCCATCCCTGCGGTAGGCCGAGCGGAGGATAATGGCACGAAGGCGCCGCTCGGCTAGACTCGCAGTCCAGTCAGTCGGACTAATCGCCTCCTTCGACTAGACTTGAAGGGAAGGCAAGTGATCCAGCGGTAAAGACCGGCCAGCCGACTGATGTGTAACTGATGGAAAAAGGCGCTCCAGCAGGAAGCTGGGCCCCGGCGCTCATGGTACAGGATCGTAGGGTCGAGCGGAGGGCACGCTCGACCGAAGACATGAGGTAGCATACTGCTAACAGTCCCCACAAAGCACATTACCGAGAATCTCCCAAGTAGACCACTATAGGTGTTCGGCCGGACGTAAGGCAGAGGCTGGCCGGCCAGACGCCCGGCCGGGAGCAAGGGGAAAAAGACAAGGGACATCTTTTTCTGACAGCGGCATGTTCTACATTTAGGACATACTCCAAATCTTACGACAGGGGGTTCTGCTGTCCCATCGAAGACGTGCTTAGACTGTGGCAGTATGGGGTCAGGTAAACTCACTGACAGGCCCTTACTGGGGTATGGGTTGAGGACACCTGTACACCCCGGTATGTATGCACTCGCTTCTCCAGAGCCCTATATAAAGGCCCTCGTCCTTCGCCAGAGGTACGCATTCTACGATTCTTGGAGCCACTTTCTTGTTGAGCTTTGCCTGACTTGAGCGTCGGAGGGTCGTCGCCGGGAACCCCTTCCCGGCCTGACTTCCTTGCAGGTTCGCCGGAGGACCGTACGACCGGTCGGAGATCCACGTCAGCGACTCGGAGAGTGCCACGTGCCCAGCGTCCGTTGATTCAGCTTTCGGACAGGATCAGTGTGGAACATGTTAGAACTTTAGTATTTTCTTCTCTCCGTTTTACATAAAATACTGTCATTGATTGTTTAGGATGAATTTATTGGTTTGGCAGAATTTAGAGTGGCAAGGATAGGTGAAAAAGGGGAGCATAAGCTCTTTCGATAGAGCAGGGTGTGACCCTTCGCACGACACGTGGCACGGTTGTATGGGTTCACACAACCTCCCATTGCCTGCTTTCGGCCAAGGTGACACAGTCGTGTGGAACCACACGGTCGTGCACCTCTTCCCCTCGGCTAAGGTGACACAGCCATGTGGAATCACACGACCGTGCACCTCTTCCCCTCAGCTAAGGTGACACGGTCGTGTGGAATCACACGGTCGTGCACCTCCTCTTCTCGACCAAAGCTACACAGCCGTGTGGATTCACACGGTCGTGTCTCTTTTCCTCTTAGCCAAAGTGACACGGTCGTGTGAGTTCACACGGTCGTGCCCTTCTTTTCCTCTGCTAAGGGTCATGGTCGTGTGACCCTTACATGGTTGTGCCCTACGCAAGCCGGGAGTACACTACCTGTCAGGGCCTCTCGGCCCAGACCTGTTAGAAGCTTTAAACTCTCTTTCAGCTCTGCTTGGCTGTAAGTCATGTCCTACCAGTCGTAACAAGTTAGAATAGATCTATAGACTGAGCAGCATATAATAGGTAAGAATGCCGAAATTTGTACAGAAAGAGAAAAGGGTAACGTGTGTCCTGTAAGTTAAGGTTAGTCGAAGGGCGGGTGTTTACAGTTTGGTATCAGAGCGAGTTCCATCCTTCCGTCACATACCTCAAGCATTAATCCTGCAGCTTCCAAGTAAGAAATTACCATTTTCATAACTTTTATGCAGCTAGTTCTGTTATGATTATTAAGAATGCTTGTTAAGATTTAGCATGTTTATATATGAAAGTAGTGATGGTAGCAAGTAGGAATGAGAAGGGGTTGACATATGTCTCACTAGTTTGGCTTATGATATGTAGAATGGCTAGAGGACGACCGGTGAGACAGCCGAGAGTTAATGAACCTCAACCAGTGGAAAATGAGTCTGCACCCCAGCCCAACCTTTTAGAAGTAGTAGCTCAACTGCAGAGACAATTGGCGGAGCAGTAGCAGGTTATTGCCACCCTGACTACTAATCAGCAAGCTCCTCCTGTAGTCCCACCGGAAGCCAATATGGTGACATCTACTATAGTCGAAGTTCCATCAGTTACACCTGTAGCACAAGCCAAGGTAGTGAGGCAAGAAGTGTACCTCATCCAGTGGCAGAAACTGAAAACAGAGAATATCTCTGGCACCAATGAACCATGGGATGCCCAGGCATGGTTCAAAACCCTGGAGAGCATAATGGAGCTACTGGACTGGCCGGAGGTAGAAAAGATAAAGTGTGCCTCCTTTTGCCTCACTGGAGATGCAAGAATGTGGTGGGAGTGGATCAAGGCAAAAAGGATAGTGAATCAAATGACCTGGTCTAACTTCGAGACTGAGTTCTTTGAAGAATTCTTTTATATGCGAGTCACGAACAAACACTATGATGAGTTCACGGAATTCCGTCAAGGAAGTTTATCGGTCGACGAAGCCGTGAAGAAATTCAATAGGCTGGCTCACCTATGCCCCGAACTGGTCAGCATAGAACGAGAGAGGGTAAGGCTAATGCTCAAGATGTTGAGGCCAGAGATAGCTTTGAATGTGGCTGGCGGAATAAATAGACCGCAGACTGCAGAAGAGCTGGTTAGTAGCGCACTGATCACGGAGCATTACCTGAACAGCATCAAGCAGCAGAAGCCAGTACAGATTGAGAACAAAGGTCAAGGGAGTTCTGGAACTTAGAAAACTCAAGGCCAAGGTTCAACCTAGAAGGGGAGTTCCAAGAGAAAGTAGTGGAGTAATAAAAAGGGAGGATCCGTAAGAAAGCAGCCTAAGTATGCCACGTGTTCCACGTGTGGAAAGATGCATCCTGGAATCTGTCACAAGGGCACTAGTGGTTGTTATACGTGCGGGCAAGAGGGGCATATAGCCAAGTATTGCCCGACTAAGATCCCCCTACCTCCAGCACAACCTGTTCAGTATGGAGATAAGCAGGCACAGTTACACCAGATGCAGGTCGCGTTGGAAGGACCTTATGTTAGTCAAGGCAGATTGGAGGCTCCACCAAGTGCTACTAATGCTCGAGTTTTCTCCCTTACCAGAGAGGAGGTAGCAAACGCCTCCACTGTTGTCACAGGTCAGATACGCATTTTTAGTCTATATGCAACTGTGATTTTTGATACTGGGGCAACCCATTTGTTTGTCTCCATGACATTTGCTGAAAGAATAGGTATACCCCCGGAGGTCCTACGCAGATAATTCTTAATGACACTGCCCTTGGGAGAGATAATGACATCTACGCACTGGCTACGTGCTGTGTCAATCAAAATTTCAGATAGAGAACTGTACAGTGATCTGATAATGCAGAACATGTCTGACTATGATATTATTTTTGGAATGGACTTTCTGAGCAAGTATGGTACTTCCATCGAGTGTCGTAAGCAAAGAGTCCTATTCCAACATGAGGCAAAGCCTAAGTTTGAGTTTATCGAAGAATCCAAGAAGAGAACCCAGAAATTCTTATTGACCATAAAAGCTCAGAAAATGTTAGCCGATGGATGTTCAGGGTTTCTAGCTCATGTAGTTAACACCCAGCAAGAAAGAACCCAAAAGCTAGAGGAAGTTAGAGTCATATGTGACTACCCGGAAGTGTTTCCGGATGAGTTGACAGGCTTAGCTCCGGATAGGAAAATTGAATTTGAGATTGAACTCATTCCTGGTACCCATCCAATCTCATAAGCACCTTACCACATGGCTCTGGCATAATTGAAAGAACTACAGGGACAGTTACAGGAGCTACTCGACAAGGATTTTATTCACCCTAGTCACTCACCATGGGGAGCTCCGATGTTGTTTGTAAAGAAGAAGGACGGGTCCATGCGAATGTGTGTGGACTACCGAGCGTTGAACAAAGTAACAATCAAGAATAGGTATCCCCTGCCGAGAATTGATGATCTATTTGATCAGTTAAAGTGAGCCACAATCTTTTCCAAGATAGACTTGCGGTCCGGATATCATCAAGTGAAAGTGAAAGCAGATGATGTGCCGAAGACGGCATTCCGAACGAGGTATGGGCACTACGAGTTTGTAGTTATGCCTTTTGGAGTGACGAATGCTCCTGCTACGTTTATGGATGTGATGAACAAAGTATTCAAAGCATATTTGGACAAGTTCGTAATCATCTTCATAGACGATATCCTTATATACTCCAGAACTCAGCTATGAGCAACATCCCCTTCTTCCTCTCATCCTTGCCTTCCACTTTGAGGGGTTGGCTTATCATAACTCATATCACTAGCCTTCCCTTCAAGTCTAGTCGAAGGAGGTGTAGTCGACAGACTAGATGCTAGTTTTAGTTCTGTCTACTTACTCGTCTACCTTATTATTTTATATTTTCTTTTTGCGACTAGAGAGTTAAGCAACTTTTTAAAAAAATTTCGTTGGTAATTGATCCCTTAACGAAGAAAGAATGTTGGAGGCGCGTGAAGATATAGCGCCTCGGCCCAAACATGATTTGGTCTATCATGTCCATCATAAATGTCCATTTATGGGTGAGCGCCATGTAGCATTTTCTTCTATTTCTTGAAGCAACCATTCACATGCCTCTTTACCAGTATCCTATCACATATTTTCTTCAGTAAATCAGCCACTTTGCCTATACGAGCCATTTCAATTCAACGACAATCTTTATTAGCTATGTTACACTAAAACCCTAAGCCTTTTTTATTTCTTTACCCATGTCTTCTTCAACTTATTGCTTGGTGATTCTTTTTCTCGACCTTCTTCTGCTACCTCCTTTCCGTAAGGACTCAGTAAGTCATTTATCCCTTAGTTGTTTCCGTGTTCTGCCATGGTTGAGGAATCATTGGTCCCTTGGTACGTTCAGACTCATTCATCTTTTGGTATCGTCGATAGAACTTATATTCGTCTTCAATATGAAATCCTTAAAGAGTATCATATTAAGGTTCCCCACTCCGATGTTTATCCTTATCTTCCTCCTGATAACTATGTTACTTTCTTTAAAGATCAATTAGTGATGGGTTTATGTTTTCCTATTCCTCCCTTCTTAGCAAAGATAAGCCAGTACTTTGGCATTCCTTTGCAGCAATTCACCCCAAATGCTTTTCAATATCTATGTGGATTATACATGTTGTTTCGTCTCTTTAACATCCCTCCTACGCCTCAGAGCTTTTTCATGTTCTCCTATCCTAAAAAATCAGAACCGGGAGTGTTTCTTTTCCAATCCCGCCCGAAAATGGTTTTCTTCGAGGAGATGCCTTCGTCCATCAAGGGTTGGAAATCACGCTTCTTTTTCATAAAGTTTCCTAGACCCGTCACATGGCCTACTTCATGGCAATCTTCTTTCCCCCTCTACCTGACAAAAAAAAACTTCACCAACAACCAACGTTCTCTACTTATTCCAATAGACTACTTGGTCATCATTTTTATATTCACAAATGGATATGCAGTGACCTTTTGTACCTTTTTGGCCTAAGCCATGTTCAAAAGCAATTGCGCAACTCCTTTGGTAAGTTATGACACCTTCATCAATACTTTTTTACTAACTAAAATACTCTTTATTTGATGTAGTGGATGATATATTTGAAGCTTTGGTCGACAAGAAAATTAGTCTAACAGAGGAGGTGCTTCTAGCCAAAGAGCAAGAACTTCAAGCTGAGTGAAATCAGCCTCCTGCTATTCTTTCAAATGAGACCTCCGTCCATCAAGTGGTTGCATCTAGCTCACAAGTCATTCCAGAAGAAATACCTATAAATTCACCTTTATTGACAGAAGTTGCTCCTCCGGAGATGCAAGAGAGGGTGCAAGAGATTGCTTCTAAGGGAAAGTTTTCAAGGCGCAAATTGACTCTAGCGCCCTCTCCCAAAAGACGATCCATGTCTACCCCTGAAGATACGGTTCAAGGAGATATCCTTACTACTTTCCCTGAACTCACATTATCTTGCTTATATCCTCTTCTTGCTTCACCGCCTATCCAGCTTCAGAAAGATCACCTGACACAAAGTACCAGCTCGGATCCTGGATTTGTTATAACTTTTCAGGAGAAGATCCCTTTACCTTCTTAAGAAACTCAGGATCCTCCTTTTCTTATTTTCTCTCCACCTTCAATTCAAACCTCCTTGTCTTCCTCATCCACACCTTCTTCCACCCTCTCTATACTACTGGGAGGTTCCTTAACAACAGCTTGGGCAAAGACACGCCAACAAATTGAAGGACTCACTTCTACCAAGTTAGCGGATAAATTTTCTCTTGAAGAAACTAAGGTAAGATATCTCTTATTCAACTATTCCCCTCTAGGTACCTTACTAATAACTTTCATTCCACAACGTTGGGTCACCAACATGAGCGTGGCCTGCCAACTTTATGATTTAGCTCGAGAAAATGAGACGTTGAAGCAACCAGCTCCTGAAGCATCTTCCACCCAAGCCTTTAAACAAATAGCTGAGTTATTTGCACATCTACAAGAGACTCGCAAACTACTCGAGGTTGAATCTAAAAGCCTGAGCCAGTGGAAAACTACTGTAGGAAATTTTGAATCTCACGTTCAATCAGAGATCAACCTTCGTGCTGAGTTAACAGCAAAACTGGAAAAGCACGTTACAGAGAATATTCAGTTATCCTCCCAACTACAGATGTCGAAAGATGCCCATGCTCTTGAGTTAGCTGCTAAAGACTCCAACTTAAATTTTAAGAATGCCAAAATAGCCTCTTGACGCTTGTCCTTAGCCAAAGCTCAAGCAGATATTTCCACTAAAGAGGTTAAACTAAAAGCATCTCAAGATGTCTTAAAAAACTATCAAGTGGGTGAAGACGAATGGTTTGTCGAGAGAAAGAGGATACTTCTTGAAACGACCAACTTCAATAATCCTATTGCTGCATCTATTGTCAAAGCTTTTAATCATGGGGTTGAGGGGGCATAGAATAACTAAAAGAGAAAGGATATCTAGTCTCCGATCCCCTTGCCAACTTCCTTGACGGCAGGATGCTGCTCAGGAGCAGGCTCCCCGATCTATTTCCTAAGTTAAAGTAACCTCCAACTTATCATTGTATTGGAGAATCCTTTTAAAAATTCTAAGTACCCACATTTTCCTATGATGCTTCAAGTACTTATACAATTTATCACTAGTTTTAGCTACTCATAAATAAAAATTTATATAATCAAGTGAAGCTATGTTGATTGTTTCTAAATCTAATTTGATTCTCTTATTGACTGATCGAACTCCTATTTACCCTCAATCAGAATTGGTTTTCATTAATCTTGTAATGTTCAACCATATGTAGATTTGTTTCGTCCTTCTTGAGTTTATTGCTTACTCGTCTTCTGGAGGATAGTCACACTTACTCTAACTCGCACTTACTATCGCTCGTACATAACACTCGCTTGACCTTTATTGGTCGACCAAGTTTGTTATCTCCTGTGCTTATTTTTGCTTGGCTTTAATACTCGCCCGACCTTTGACGGTCGATTAAGTTCACGCATGCCAACGCAGGTTCAAGAATAATCAATACAAAAAGAATACAAGTCCTGCCTTGTATTTACTATAGAATATTCTCGCCCTGTTCCAATACTCACTCCTTGGGATCCCAAAATCTTTGAGCTTGATTTTGGCAACAACACCCACCCTTCAGGGAAGTAACCCTATTGCGTCAATTACTTATGTTGGTTTCTTATTAGAAACACATGTGCACCTTACCCCCTAAAGGTACTTATCTCACTATACCCATCGCCTTACTTATCCATCCAGCATCTTTCAATTGATCCTACTTTTTCCATTGCCTTAATCTAACGTTTTCTCTTAAAACATCTTTTTCGGTACTTGGCTAAGGCTTTTAAAGAGAAAAAAAGGAAAAAACTTTAACACATCATCTTCTTCCTCTAGTTTGCCTATCTATCATTCTCCGCCTTTCACTAGCTTCTCTTTTCATCCTTACTAATCCTTTCTTCTAACAATGTCAACATCCAACAAGTGGTACACTTGATGCTCCTCCACTTTTACTGCCCAAAAGGCCTATGAACTTCAGTGGAATTATGGTTTCCCTTCGTACATAGTCATCCCTACTCCAGCGAACCGTCCTCACTGCCCTCCTTCGGAGAGCGTTGCAATCTTCTGGGAACAAGCCTTATCCAGTTTTAAGTTTCACATTTTTCCTTTTTCATTGATGTTAGTAGATATTTTAACCTTCCCCTACATCAACTCATCCCCCAATCCTTCTCTATTATGGTTGGCTTTGTTGTTATTTCTTGCTTACTTGACTTCCCTCTATCTCCTCGCCTATTTCACCATTTCTTCCTTCCCCGTCAAATATAGGATAGTTTATTTAAGTTTCAATCATGCCCTAAAATCATTCTGTTCACTAGAAGGTACTTATGTTGGTTTCTTATTAGCAACACATGTGCACCTTACCCCCTAAAGGTACTTATCTTACTATACCCACCGCCTTACTTATCCATCCAGCATCTTTCAATTGATCCTACTTTTTCCATTGCCTTAATCTAACGTTTTCACTTAAAACATCATTTTCGGTACTTGGCTAAGGCTTTTAAAGAGAAAAAAAGGAAAAAACTTTAACACATCATCTTCTTCCTCTAGTTTGCCTATCTATCATTCTCCGCCTTTCACTAGCTTCTCTTTTCGTCCTTACTAATCCTTTCTTCTAACAATGTCAACATCCCACAAGTGGTACACTCGATGCTCCTCCACTTTTACTGCCCAAAAGGCCTATGAACTTCAGTGGAACTATGGTTTCCCTTCGTACATAGTCATCCCTACTCCAGCGAACCGTCCTCACTGCCCTCCTTCGGAGAGCGTTGCAATCTTCTGGGAGCAAGCCTTATCCAGTTTTAAGTTTCCCATTTTTCCTTTTTTCGTTGATGTTAGTAGATATTTTAACCTTCCCCTACATCAACTCATCCCCCAATCCTTCTCTATTATGGTTGGCTTTGTTGTTATTTCTTGCTTACTTGACTTCCCTCTATCTCCTCGCCTATTTCACCATTTCTTCCTTCCCCGTCAAATATAGGATAGTTTATTTAAGTTTCAATCACGCCCTAAAATCATTCTGTTCACTAGAAGGTACTTATGTTGGTTTCTTATTAGCAACACATGTGCACCTTACCCCCTAAAGGTACTTATCTCACTACGCCCACCGCCTTACTTATCCATCCAGCATCTTTCAATTGATCCTACTTTTTCCATTGCCTTAATCTAACGTTTTCACTTAAAACATCTTTTTCGGTACTTGGCTAAGGCTTTTAAAGAGAAAAAAAGGAAAAAACATTAACACATCATCTTCTTCCTCTAGTTTGCCTATCTATCATTCTCCGCCTTTCACTAGCTTCTCTTTTCGTCCTTACTAATCCTTTCTTCTAACAAAGTCAACATCCAACAAGTGGTACACTCGATGCTCCTCCACTTTTACTACCCAAAAGGCCTATGAACTTCAGTGGAACTATGGTTTCCCTTCGTACATAGCCATCTCTACTCCAGCGAGCCGTCCTCACTGCCCTCCTTCGGAGAGCATTGCAATCTTCTGGGAACAAGCCTTATCCAGTTTTAAGTTTCCCATTTTTCCTTTTTTCATTGATGTTAGTAGATATTTTAACCTTCCCCTACATCAACTCATCCCCCAATCCTTCTCTATTATGGTTGGCTTTATTGTTATTTCTTGCTTACTTGACTTCCCTCTATCTCCTCGCCTATTTCACCATTTCTTCCTTCCCCGTCAAATATAGGATAGTTTATTTAAGTTTCAATCACACCCTAAAATCATTCTGTTCACTAGAAGGTACTTATGTTAGTTTCTTATTAGCAACACATGTGCACCTTACCCCCTAAAGGTACTTATCTTACTATACCCACCGCCTTACTTATCCATCCAGCATCTTTCAATTGATCCTACTTTTTCCATTGCCTTAATCTAACGTTTTCACTTAAAACATCTTTTTCGGTACTTGGCTAAGGCTTTTAAAGAGAAAAAAAGGAAAAAACTTTAACACATCATCTTCTTCCTCTAGTTTGCCTATCTATCATTCTCCGCCTTTCACTAGCTTCTCTTTTCGTCCTTACTAATCCTTTCTTATAACAATGTCAACATCCAACAAGTGGTACACTCGATGCTCCTCCACTTTTATTGCCCAAAAGGCCTATGAACTTCAGTGGAACTATGGTTTCCCTTCGTACATAGCCATCCCTACTCCAGCGAACCGTCCTCACTGCCCTCCTTCGGAGAGCGTTGCAATCTTCTGGGAACAAGCCTTATCCAGTTTTAAGTTTCCCATTTTTCCTTTTTTCGTTGATGTTAGTAGATATTTTAACCTTCCCCTACATCAACTCATCCCCCAATCCTTCTCTATTATGGTTGGCTTTGTTGTTATTTCTTGCTTACTTGACTTCCCTCTATCTCCTCGCCTATTTCACCATTTCTTCCTTCCCCGTCAAATATAGGATAGTTTATTTAAGTTTCAATCACGCCCTAAAATCATTCTGTTCACTAGAAGGTACTTATGTTGGTTTCTTATTAGCAACACATGTGCACCTTACCCCCTAAAGGTACTTATCTCACTATGCCCACCGCCTTACTTATCCATCCAGCATCTTTCAATTGATCCTACTTTTTCCATTGCCTTAATCTAACGTTTTCACTTAAAACATCTTTTTCGGTACTTGGCTAAGGCTTTTAAAGAGAAAAAAAGGAAAAAACATTAACACATCATCTTCTTCCTCTAGTTTGCCTATCTATCATTCTCCGTCTTTCACTAGCTTCTCTTTTCGTCCTTACTAATCCTTTCTTCTAACAATATCAACATCCAACAAGTGGTACACTCGATGCTCCTCCACTTTTACTGCCCAAAAGGCCTATGAACTTCAGTGGAACTATGGTTTCCCTTCGTACATAGCCATCCCTACTCCAGCGAGCCGTCCTCACTGCCCTCCTTCGGAGAGCATTGTAATCTTCTGGGAACAAGCCTTATCCAGTTTTAAGTTTCCCATTTTTCCTTTTTTCATTGATGTTAGTAGATATTTTAACCTTCCCCTACATCAACTCATCCCCCAATCCTTCTCTATTATGGTTGGCTTTATTGTTATTTCTTGCTTACTTGACTTCCCTCTATCTCCTCGCCTATTTCACCATTTCTTCCTTCCCCGTCAAATATAGGATAGTTTATTTAAGTTTCAATCATGCCCTAAAATCATTCTGTTCACTAGAAGGTACTTATGTTGGTTTCTTATTAGCAACACATGTGCACCTTACCCCCTAAAGGTACTTATCTCACTATACCCACCGCCTTACTTATCCATCTAGCATCTTTCAATTGATCCTACTTTTTCCATTGCCTTAATCTAACGTTTTCACTTAAAACATCTTTTTCGGTACTTGGCTAAGGCTTTTAAAGAGAAAAAAAGGAAAAAACATTAACACATCATCTTCTTCCTCTAGTTTGCCTATCTATCATTCTCCGCCTTTCACTAGCTTCTCTTTTCGTCCTTACTAATCATTTCTTCTAACAATGTCAACATCCAACAAGTGGTACACTCGATGCTCCTCCACTTTTACTGCCCAAAAGGCCTATGAACTTCAGTGGAACTATGGTTTCCCTTCGTACATAGCCATCCCTACTCCAGCGAACCGTCCTCACTGCCCTCCTTCGGAGAGCGTTGCAATCTTCTGGGAACAAGCCTTATCCAGTTTTAAGTTTCCCATTTTTCCTTTTTTCGGTGATGTTAGTAGATATTTTAACCTTCCCCTACATCAACTCATCCCCCAATCCTTCTCTATTATGGTTGGCTTTGTTGTTATTTCTTGCTTACTTGACTTCCCTCTATCTCCTCGCCTATTTCACCATTTCTTCCTTCCCCTTCAAATATAGGATAGTTTATTTAAGTTTCAATCACGCCCTAAAATCATTCTGTTCACTAGAAGGTACTTATGTTGGTTTCTTATTAGCAACACATGTGCACCTTACCCCCTAAAGGTACTTATCTCACTATACCCACCGCCTTACTTATCCATCCAGCATCTTTCAATTGATCCTACTTTTTCCATTGCCTTAATCTAACGTTTTCACTTAAAACATCTTTTTCAGTACTTGGCTAAGGCTTTTAAAGAGGAAAAAAGGAAAAAACATTAACACATCATCTTCTTCCTCTAGTTTGCCTATCTATCATTCTCCGCCTTTCACTAGCTTCTCTTTTCGTCCTTACTAATCCTTTCTTCTAACAATGTCAACATCCAACAAGTGGTACACTCGATGCTCCTCCACTTTTACTGCCCAAAAGGCCTATGAACTTCAGTGGAACTATGGTTTCCCTTCGTACATAGTCATCCCTACTCCAGCGAACCGTCCTCACTGCCCTCCTTCGGAGAGCGTTGCAATCTTCTGAAAACAAGCCTTATCCAGTTTTAAGTTTCCCATTTTTCCTTTTTTCGTTGATGTTAGTAGATATTTTAACCTTCCCCTACATCAACTCATCCCCCAATCCTTCTCTATTATGGTTGGCTTTGTTGTTATTTCTTGCTTACTTGACTTCCCTCTATCTCATCGCCTATTTCACCATTTCTTCCTTCCCCGTCAAATATAGGATAGTTTATTTAAGTTTCAATCACGCCCTAAAATCATTCTGTTCACTAGAAGGTACTTATGTTGGTTTCTTATTAGCAACACATGTGCACCTTACCCCCTAAAGGTACTTATCTCACTATACCCACCGCCTTACTTATCCATCCAGCATCTTTCAATTGATCCTACTTTTTCCATTGCCTTAATCTAACGTTTTCACTTAAAACATCTTTTTCGGTACTTGGCTAAGGCTTTTAAAGAGAAAAAAAGGAAAAAACATTAACACATCATCTTCTTCCTCTAGTTTGCCTATCTATCATTCTCCGCCTTTCACTAGCTTCTCTTTTCGTCCTTACTAATCCTTTCTTCTAACAATGTCAACAACCAACAAGTGGTACACTCGATGCTCCTCCACTTTTACTGCCCAAAAGGCCTATGAACTTCAGTGGAACTATGGTTTCCCTTCATACATAGTCATCCCTACTCCAGCGAACCGTCCTCACTGCCCTCCTTCGGAGAGCGTTGCAATCTTCTGGAAACAAGCCTTATCCAGTTTTAAGTTTCCCATTTTTCCTTTTTTCGTTGATGTTAGTAGATATTTTAACCTTCCCCTACATCAACTCATCCCCCAATCCTTCTCTATTATGGTTGGCTTTGTTGTTATTTCTTGCTTACTTGACTTCCCTCTATCTCCTCGCCTATTTCACCATTTATTCCTTCCCCGTCAAATATAGGATAGTTTATTTAAGTTTCAATCACGCCCTAAAATCATTCTGTTCACTAGAAGGTACTTATGTTGGTTTCTTATTAGCAACACATGTGCACCTTACCCCCTAAAGGTACTTATCTCACTATACCCACCGCCTTACTTATCCATCCAGCATCTTTCAATTGATCCTACTTTTTCCATTGCCTTAATCTAACGTTTTCACTTAAAACATCTTTTTCGGTACTTGGCTAAGGCTTTTAAAGAGAAAAAAAGGAAAAAACATTAACACATCATCTTCTTCCTCTAGTTTGCCTATCTATCATTCTCCGCCTTTCACTAGCTTCTCTTTTCGTCCTTACTAATCCTTTCTTCTAACAATGTCAACATCCAACAAGTGGTACACTCGATGCTCCTCCACTTTTACTGCCCAAAAGGCCTATGAACTTCAGTGGAACTATGGTTTCCCTTCGTACATAGCCATCCCTACTCCAGCGAACCGTCCTCACTGCCCTCCTTCGGAGAGCGTTGCAATCTTCTGGGAACAAGCCTTATCCAGGTTTAAGTTTCCCATTTTTCCTTTTTTCGTTGATGTTAGTAGATATTTTAACCTTCCCCTACATCAACTCATCCCCCAATCCTTCTCTATTATGGTTGCCTTTGTTGTTATTTCTTGCTTACTTGACTTCCCTCTATCTCCTCGCCTATTTCACCATTTCTTCCTTCCCCGTCAAATATAGGATAGTTTATTTAAGTTTCAATCACGCCCTAAAATCATTCTGTTCACTAGAACGTACCAAAGTAGGTTTCTTATTAGCAACGCCTGTGCACCTTCCCCCCTAAAGGTACTTATCTCACTAACCTTCCTCCTCTTCCCCATTTAAGCGATATTTTTACAGACCCTGTTCTTCGCTCTTCTATGAGAAAATTGAAGGGTGCAAAGTTTAACCTACCTACGTTGATCACAAAGGTTTATTGTTCGCTTTCGATCTTAGTCTAGCCGACACAGAATTGGACGTCTCCTTTAGTAAATTTACTTTCCTTATGAATATTTATCTGTCACTTTCATATTGTTCCTAACATGAATTTATGACCCTTGTTTTTCTAGCTAAAGCTATCCTCCCAGCTTTCATATGCAGAAATACTCGTCTGACCAGAGCAGTTTTGACTAAATTGGGAGAAGACCTACTAAGATATCGTCATCTTAACCATCCCTACTCCCCTCTTGGTTTACTCCCTCCAACTAAACCAACCAAAGAACCCTTCAGCCACCCGAGCAGGAAAATCCCTTCATGGTTAGGCGTATAAAACCTCATACTGAAGCATCAGGTCCACCTATATCCACCATACCTACTATTGAGCAGATTCTCATTACTTCCTCCGAAATCTCCTACACTAGAGGTAAGGAGCATGCATCTTCTTCACATGTTCATTCTTGTTCTGCACTCAATATGATGAGACCCAACCTCCTTATCCCTATATTTCGTGTTGTTCCTTCAGTCATTTCTATTTCGAGACGGCACCAGACGTCCCTACGACTTCACTACCCTTCTTCAAACTTTTATTTCTTCTCCAACCAGACCACGTGCTAAGAGAACACCTTACAAGAGATCAGCTATTCTTATATCCACCGAAACACCCATTGAGAAAGATCCCATGTTGATCAGTCATACACCCCCTGATCCACCTTCTCAGGTTCTCCCGCTAACTCCTGAACTTCCTCTTACTTCTTCCCCAAGGCCCTCAACTTCTACCAGTTTCTCCCTCATTTTTAAACAATCTCATGGGCTACCATCCCAATTAGGACAAACATCCACACCTCCCTCATATGGGCTACTCCAGCTAAAAGGTTCTTTAGCTGAGTTATGGCTGTTGGTTGCTACTCGGAAAACCTAGAGGTTCCACTGTACAAAAATTTGTACAAAGGTCTGAACCTTTTCCTAGCTACCATGTGTTCTTTTAAATTAAATTTTGGATCGCCTGCGGAACTTAACACGTTTGATCCAAAACTTAATTTATTCTTTCTTTTAGGTTTTGATTTGGGTCTCCTGCGGAACTTAACACGTTCGACCCAAATCACCTTAAGTTATTAATTCCATTAAATATTAATTTCCATAATTGGTTCCCAGTACTGATGTGGCGAGGCACATGGCCTTCTTGGATATGGGAGCAACCACCACCGACTAGACAAAACCTTTTATAGAAAGTTAATATTTAATTTACTAAAATAACTTTAGGTTAACCGAAAAGAACAATCAAATCACAAGGAAAAATAAAACAAAAGAACACAACATCAAAAACATATTCGAAATACTAGAATCATAAGCCTCTTGTATTTGGTATTATTTCCATAAATAACTAGCATGATGTGGAAAGGAAAAATTACTAGTTATACCTTCTAGAAAGACCTCTTGATCTTCTACCGTATTCCTCTTCTAACCTCGGACGTTGTGTGGGCAACGATCTTCCGAGATGAGAAACCACCAACCACCTTCTTCTCCTCCTAGCTAGGTTCGGCCACAAAGAAGCTTTACCAAGGATGAAGAACAAAATACCAACCAAGCTCCAAGAGACGCAAGCTTTCTCTCCTTCTTCTTCTTCTTCTCCAAGTAGTATCCGGCCGCCGCAAGAGCTCCAAGGGGAGAGAGAGGTTCGGCCACCACAAGAGGAAGAGAGGGAGAGGATGATGATGGTCGTCCACACCAAGGAACAAAAGAGGGAGAGAAATAATAGAGGTTGTGTCTCATGAAGGCACCCCCACCCCTTCTTTTATATTCCTTGGCCTAGGCAAATTAGGAAATTTAATTACAATAAAATTTCCTTAATTTCCTTGACATGATTTAATTGAGAAAAATAAAATAAAATTTCCCAATTTAATCTATATTGGCCGGCCACATCAAGGGGAAACAATTTAGACAAGTTTTAATCAACAAATTAAAACTTCCTAATTTGTTTCCGGAAATTTTAAAAATAAAATTTCTCTTCAAAAATCTCTTCATGGTTGATAAAAGGAAATTTCTATAATTTTAATTTTACAACATGTGAATAATTTTTAAAGAGAAAATAAAATATCTCACCAATCTACAAATAAGGAAAGAGATCTCTTTCTTTAATCTTTTGTAGATCTTTTACAAGAGAGATATTTTAATTTTAATTCTCTTTAATAAATTATATCTTCCACATAATAAAAATTAAAATTAAAATCCTTTTTTAATTTAATATGGCCGGCCCCTCTAGCTTGGGTTCAAGCTAGGGCCGGCCACGCCGGCCCTAGCTTGGTTCCCAGCTAGCTTGGCCAGTGGGTGGTATAGAAGGTGGGTATAGGTGGGCATAGTACTCTATAAATAAGAGGCTACGATATGGACCGAGGAGGAATTGTTTTAGTCTCCGATAGCATCCGTGTTAGAACACACAACTTCCATCAATAATAATCATTCCACCTGAACTATTATTGAACTACACCAATCCCAAATTATTTTGGGCTCCTTCTTATTATAAGTGTGTTAGTCTCCTGTTTAAGATATCGAACGTCCACTAATTAAGTGAGTTACCGACAACTCATTTAATTAATATCTTAGTCCAGAGTAGTACCACTCGACCTTATCATCATGTCGGACCAGGTCCACCGGTTTAACATGACAATCCTTATGAGCTCCTCTTGAGGACATTATCAATCTAGTATCTCTAGGACCCTTTCATAATCAACAACACACACTATAAGTGATACCATTTCCCAACTTATCGGGCTTATTGATTCATCGAACTAAATCTCACCCATTGATAAATTAAAGAAATAAATATCAAATATATGTGCTTGTTATTATATTAGGATTAAGCACACATACTTCCATAATAACCGAGGTCTTTGTTTCTTTATAATGTCAGTATAAAATAAACGACCTCAAATGGTCCTACTCAATACACTCTAAGTGTACTAGTGTAATTATATAGTCAAGATAAACTGATACCTAATTACACTACGACCTTCTAATGGTTTGTTCCTTTCCATTTTGGTCGTGAGCTACTGCTTATAATTTATAAGGTACCGATAACATCATCTTCTGCATGTGGCACCACATACTATGTTATCTACAAGATAAATTAATTGAACAACTACAACTAAATGTAGACAATTTGACCAAATGTGATTCTTTATTCATAATGAATGTTTACAAAGCTTAGGCTTTCAGTATACACCCAACAATCTCCCACTTATACTAATGACTAAGCTGCCATATCTTTCCATACATCCGATTCTCATTCCTCCACATGCCGATCGAAAGCTTTCACCAAGGGCCTTAGTGAAAGGATCCGCCAGTTATCCGCTGATGTAATCTTGGCGATGACAACTTCTCCTCGCTCACGATATCTCGTATCGTGTGGTACTTGCGCTCTATATGTTTACTTGCCTTATGAGCTCGTGGTTCCTTCGAGTTTGCAATCGCACCGCTATTATCACAATAAATTATGATGATTTTGGGCAAACCAGAATCACATCTAAGTCCATTAGAAAGTTCCCGAGTATTGCTTCTTTAGCCGCCTCGAGGTTGCTACATACTCAGCTTCCATGGTTGAGTCCAAACGCATTTTCGCTTAACACTCCTCCATGAAATGGCTCCACCTCCTAAAGTAAACACATAGCCCGATGTAGACTTACTGTTGTCCCTATCTCATTGAAATCAATCCGTGTAACCCATAGGGAGCAAATCGTCTGCTTGGTAAACTAGCATATAATCTCTAGTCCTTCTCAGGTACTTTAATATATGCTTTACTGCAGTCCAATGTCCTTGTTCAGGGTTACTCTGATATCTGCTGACCATGCCCACGGCAAAACAAATATCAGGTCTCGTACATAGCATTGCATACATAAGGCTTCCTACAGCCGAGACATAAGGAACTGCTTTCATGTCTTCTATCTCCTTTGATGTCTTAAGAGGCATCTCTTTAGATAGAGCTATTCCATGCCTAAAAGGTAAAAAACCTTTCTTGGAATCCTGCATGCTAAAACGAGCAAGGATTGTATCTATATATGAAGCTTGGGACAGACACAACATTCTTTTCTTACGATCCCTTATTACTTTGATCCCAAGAATGTGGGCACACTCTCCTAAGTCCTTCATATCAAATTGTTTGGACAACCATACCCTTACGTCTGATAATACCTTGACATTGTTGCCAATTAACAAAATATCATCTACGTATAGTACAAGAAATACCACCACGTTTCCGTTACACTTCTTATATACACAAGACTCATCCGGACTTTGAATAAATCCATATGACTGGATTACTTCATTAAACCGAATGTTCCAAGATCTTGAAGCTTGCTTTAGTCCATAAATGGACCGATTGAGCTTGCACACTAGATGCTCTTTGCCTTTTTCAATGAACCCTTCTGGTTGCTTCATATGGATGTTCTCTTCAAGACTTCCATTAAGGAAAGCTGTCTTGACATCCATTTGCCAAATCTCATAATCCATATGAGCAGCAATGGATAAGAGTATCCGGATAGACTTAAGCATGGCTACCGGTGAAAATGTTTCCTCATAATTGATTCCCTCTTTCTGAGTGTATCCTTTCGCAACAAGCCTAGCTTTGAAGGTTTCTACCTTCCCGTCTGTCCCTCTTTTCCTTTTATAGATCCACTTGCATCCAACGGCTTTTACACCATCAGGTGGTTCTACAAGCTCTCAGACCTTATTAGAGTACATAGACTCTATTTCAGAATTCATCGCCTTTTGCCAAGATACTGCATCTATATCTTGGAGTGTTTCGTCATATATCCGGGGATCAGGCTCATGTTTACTCGGGATCAAGTCCGAAGACTCTCCCAAAACCATGAATCTCTCAGGTTGCCTCACAACCCTCCCACTACGACGAGGCACTATCTGTGGTTGTGTATCATGTGTGACACGTGTTGCAGTCTCTTGTGGTACTTCATCTTGTACTGTTGGTACTAAAGTAGACGTGTCCTCTCTTAGTTCTTCTAAAACAACTTTACTACTGGGCTTGTGATCCATTATATAGTCTTCTTCTAAAAACTGGGCATTGGTGCTAACAATGACCTTCTGGTCTTTAGGACTATAAAATAAACCACCTTTCATTCCTTTGGGATATCCTACAAACACGCGAACTTCCGTACGGGATTCTAACTTATCAGCATCTGGTTTCAGCACATGTGCTGGACTACCCCAAATCCGAATATATCTTAGACTGGGTTTTCGCCCATTCCACAATTCTATGGGAGTAGAAGAAACTGATTTAGAAGGTACTAAGTTCAGAACATACACTGCTGTTTCCAGAGCATATCCCCAAAACGAATTTGGTAATTATGAATAACTTGTTAGAGTGTATACTAAAAGCCTAGCTTTTGGTATAAACATTTATCTAGAAATAAGAATCACATTGGTCAAATGTCTACATTTGTGATAAATGTAGTTGTTCAATTAATTTATATTGTAGATAACATGGTGTGTGGTGTCACACACAGAGGATCATGTTATCAGTACCTTATAAATTATAAACAGTAGCTCATGACCAAAATGGAAAGGAACAAATCATTAGAAGGTCGTAGTGTAATTAGGTATCAGTTTATCTTGACTGTATAATTACACTAGTACACTTAGAGTGTATTGAGTAGGACCATTTGAGGTCGTTTCTTTTATACTGATTTTATAAAGAAACAAAGACCTCGGTTATTATGGAAGTGTGTGCTCTTAATCCTAATATAATAACAAGCACATATATTTGATATTTATTTCTTTAATTTATCAATGGGTGAGATTTAGTTCGATGAATCAATAAGCCCGATAAGTTGGGAAATGGTATCACTTATAGTGTGTGTTGTTGATTATAGAAGGAAATTATGTCATAGAGATACTAGGTTGATAATGTCCTCAAGAGGAGCTCATAAGGATTGTCATGTTAAACCCTGCAGGTGGACCTAGTCCGACATGATGATAAGGTTGAGTGGTACTACTCTTGACTAAGATATTAATTAAGTGAGTTGTCAAGAACTTACTTAATTAGTGGACATTTGTTATCTTAAACATGTGGAGACTAACACACTCATAATAAGAAGGAGCCCAAATGTAATTTGGGATTGGTGCGTAGTTCAATAATAGTTCTCTAGTGGAATGATTATTATTGATAAAATTAAGTGTGTGTTCGGGAGAACACGGATGCTTAATTTTATCGGAGACCAAAACCAATTCCTCCTCGGTCCCTATCGTAGCCTCTAGTATATAGAGATTTATACCCACCGATACCACCTTCTTACCCATCCTAATGGGCCAAGCTAGCTTGGAACCCAAGCTGGGCCGCCAAGACCAAGTGGATGAGATAAGGTGGGCCAAAGCTTGGGTCCCAAGCTTAGGTGGCCGACCACTAGAATATTAAAAAGGATTTTATTAAAATTATTTCTTATGTGGATATCATGTTTTTAAAAGAGAGTTTAAAAATTAAAATTTCCTTTTATAACTTTCTACAAAAGATTAAGAGAAGAGATTAATCTCTTTCCTTATTTGTAATTTAAAAGGATGGTTTTAATTTTTGGTAAAACTTTCCTTATTTGTAAATCATCTACATGATTAAAGAGAGTTTAAAATTTGAAATCTTTCCTTATTTGTTGATTAAAGGAGGATTTTAAATTTTAAGAAAACTTTCCTTTTAAACATGTTAATGATTTAAAAGAGAGTTTAAAATTAAATATTCTCTTTATAAGTTTCTATAAAAGATTAAGAAAAGATTTGATATCTTTCCTTATTTGTAGATTGAAAGAGATTTTAATTTTAGAGATAACTTTCTTTTATCCACATGTTTAAAAGAAAGATTTTAATTTATTAAATTTCCTTTTATAAACCAATCATGAAGGGATAAAATTATTGGAGAAATTTTATAAATTTCCAACAAATTAGGAAGTTTTAATTTTGTTTAATTAAAACTCTCCTTGATTTGAGGAAATAAGTGGCCATGTTTAGTGAGAAGAAAATTATTTTAATAAAATTTTCCTTTTCATGGCAAAAGAATTAAGGAAGTTTTTATTAAAATTTCCTTATTTGCCAAGACCAAGGATTATAAAAGAGGAGGTAGAGGAGCCTTCAAGGGTGAACGACCTCTATTATTTTCTCCCTCTTTTCTTCCTTGGTGTGGCCGGCCTCCTTCCTTTCTCTTCTCTCCATCTTGTGGCCGGACCTCTCTTCCTCCTTGAAGATCAAGTGGTGGCCGGATTTTAGCTTGGAGAAGAAGGAGAGAAAGCTTACATCCCTTGGAGCTTGATTGATGGAAAAAGATCTTCATCTCTTGGAAGCATAGTGCTTGGCCGAAACTTGAAGAAAGGAGAAGAAGGTGCTTTGGTGGTTTCTCATCTCGGAAGATCGTTGCCCACACAACGTCCGAGGTTAGAAGAGGAATACGGTAGAAGATCAAGAGGTTTTTCTATAAGGTATAACTAGTAATTTTTCTTTCCGCATCATACTAGTTATTTTTGGAAATAATACTAAATACAAGAGGCATACGATTCTAGAGTTTCGAATTTGTTTTCGATATAGTGTTCTTTTGTTTTTCTTTTCCTTGTGATTTGATTGTTCCTTTTGGTTGACCTAAAGTTATTTTAGGAAATTAAATATTAGCTTTCCATAAAAGGTTTTGTCTAGTCGGTGGTGGTTGTTCCCATATCCAAGAAGGCCATGTGCCTCGCCACGTCAGTACTGGGAACCAATTATGAAAATTAATATTTAATGGAATTAATAACTTAGGTGATTTGGATCAAACGTGTTAAGTTCCGCAGGAGATCCAAGTCTAAACCTTAAAGAACAAATAGATTAAGTTTTGGATCAAACGTGTTAAGTTCCGCAGGCGATCCAAAATTTAATTTAAAAGAACACATGGTAGCTAGGAAAAGGTTCAGATCTTTGTACAAAATTTTTGTACAGTGGAACCTCTAGGTTTTCCGAGTAGCAACCAACATAACTCATCATCGATCTAACCATCTCCATAAGAGTCTTATTCCTTCGTTCTGCTACACCATTCTATTGGGGTGTTCCAGGTGCAGACAATTGGGATTGAATCCCAGCCTCTGATAAGTAATTCCTAAACTCTCCTAAGAGGTATTCGCCACCACGATCAGATCGTAGTGTCTTGATACTTTTACCTAATCGTTTCTCCACATCAGCCTTGTATTCTTTGAACTTATCAAAGCACTCAGACTTGCGGCGCATTAGGTAAATATATCCATATCTTGAATAATCATCTATAAAAGAGACAAAATATTCAAAATCACCTCTTGCCTGGACAGACATAGGACCACACAAATCAGAATGAACCAATTCCAACACTTCTTTGGCTCTATACCCCTTGGCCTTGAACGGCCTCTTGGTCATTTTACCTTCTAAGCAAGATTCACAAGTTGGAAAATTTTCCAACTCTACCGAACTCAAAAGTCCATCAGCTATAAGCCTCTGAATCCTACTTAAGTTAATATGACCAAACCTTAGATGCCAAAGATATGCTTGGTTCATTTCCGAAGGTTCTTTTCTCTTATTAGAGTTAGAAGATGAGTTATAAATTTCCATGTTTTGTTTTGTGGAAGAAATTGGATTTAAAGTATACAAATTGCCAACCAATGCACCAGAACAGATAATCACTTTATTTCTTTTAATAACTACATCGTTACTGAAAGAAACTGAATATCCATCCAAAAACAGTTTAGAAACTGAAATTAAATTCTTTCTAAAACTGGGTACATAAAGACAATTTCTTAAAACCAAATTTCTATTTCTACTAAAAGATAAATAGACATCTCCCACTGCAACAGCTGCCACCTTAGTAGCATTGCCCATGTAGACGGTAATCTCTCCTTCAGATAGTCGTCGGGTTTCCTGGAACCCCTGCAAGGAATTGCAGACATGATCAGTGGCTCCTGTATCTACACACCAGGTGCTGGTAGATAACACCGCTAAACATGTTTCAACAACTAGAGCATAAGATATACCTTTATTTTGGTTCCTACGAGGACAGTCCGCCTTCCAATGTCCTTCCTGCTTGCAGATGAAGCACTTGCCCTTGGCTTCTTCACTCCAACTTTTTACACTGAGATTTATTCACTTTCTTTGCTGAACCAACTTGTTTCTTCTTCTTCTTTCCTCTCGGTTTAGAAGAAGAATTTAGATAGTGAATTTGAGCATTGTGACGAAATAATCCTTCTGCTGAAGTTCGTCAGTAGTTCCGCTTAATGAATAAATCCTCTTATTTATATTATAGTTCAAACGGAACTCAAAACTTCTAGGTAGCGGTTGGAGGATCATATCGATCCGGTTTCCCATCAATTTCTCCTCCAAGGATCAGTCTCGCTTAGATAAGCCATCATCTTTAGGATATGATCCCTCACGGAGTACCCTCTTGCATAGTGGTCGTCATTATCTTTCTCATGGCTTCTTGCCAGAAGCCCTATCCAGATGACCAAAGAGTTCTTTGAGATTGTTCATAATATCATAAGTCGTTGGTTTGATGTCGATGTTGCAATACATTTGACATTGAAGCCAAAATGTAACACCGCCATCTCATCAACTTTACCCATTTCCTATGATATTCAATCTACTCTTGGGTTGATTCACGAGGTGCTTGTGCAAGCCTCGATCAAGATAAATTTATAGCCCTCTAGAAGAAGAACAATGTCCAGGTTTCTTTTCCAATTTATGTAATTTGGTCCAGTAAGTCTATTCTGTTGAAGTATGATGGACAGTGGGTTGAAAGTCATCCTAAGAATCACAAATAACTTTTGGTCAGAACTCTAAATTTAGAATAATATTGATTCCTCAAATAATACTATTTTAAATTAACCAATACCTCAAAACACCGTGAATTTTGTATGCCACGTTAGTGTGGACGTATACAAATTCAACATTTGTAAAAGGAGGGTTTTAATCCATTAATTTTATTATCTTGTCAACCTAACTTTTTGACAAATAAAATTAATAGTTAATGTCTTTTAATCACACAAATAATAGCAGTGACTCTGATGGGGAGGATACTATTAGATGTGTCTAAGTGTATACCATTACTTGACACTAAGTCCATTAATAAGATTATGCCCCTTCCGTTGGGGAAGATCACACGCTCTTAATTAACTTCCTATAGTCATCCAAAAATGGAAGTCTGTTCTAGTGATCCACAAACAAGCTCATCCGTTATGGAGGAAGGCACTCAGAGCCAACGCGCAAGCTTGTTTGCATCACTTACAAACCAATAATGGAGACCATGGGATTTACTTAAAAATCCCTCTCCCACTTAGTTATTTATAAATGAGGAATTTTAACTATGCTAGCCTACTAAACATGTAAACTATCATACACACACAGCACAATATAAAAGCAATAAATAGAAAATCTAATTTTCAACTATTATGGCTTTTATTTCAAGTTGTCCTCCGTGTGTTGTCATCCCAAGCTGCTGCCATGTCTAGCTGTCGCATCCATCTTGCTCCTAGTTCCGCTGCGCCTCTGGTCCTTAGAAGGTTCCACGCTTTGCAAGATTCGATCCGCGACGTAAATAGAATTTTACATTTTTGATCCTATATTCCATAAAAGGAATGTACATGTATCTAGATCAAAAATAAAATCCTAATAAAACTAAATACAGCTCCTGCTGTATTTTTAATACAATCATGCACACACATATAAATGCCCTTGGCATGTCCAAGGGTCCAATCACACACATAATAACTAAAAGTCATAATAGTTGGATCCTGCATCCAGAAAGTTTGCACATCCTACTATTATCCTGCCTAAATTATGTATGACATGTGCATAATTAAACTAATACCAACTACACAGAGGCAAAATCCTAGCTCTGATACCAATTGTTGGTTGCTACTCGGAAAACCTAGAGGTTCCACTGTACAAAAATTTTGTACAAACGTCTGAACCTTTTCCTAGCTACCATGTGTTCTTTTAAATTAAATTTTGGATCGCCTGCGGAACTTAACACGTTTGATCCAAAACTTAATCTATTCGTTCTTTTAGGTTTTGATTTGGGTCTCCTGCGGAACTTAACACGTTCGACCCAAATCACCTTAAGTTATTAATTCCATTAAATATTAATTTCCATAATTGGTTCCCAGTACTGACGTGGCGAGGCACATGGCCTTCTTGGATATGGGAGCAACCACCACCGACTAGACAAAACCTTTTATAGAAAGCTAATATTTAATTTCCTAAAATAACTTTAGGTTAACCGAAAAGAACAATCAAATCACAAGAAAAAATAAAACAAAAGAACACAACATCGAAAAATATATTCGAAATACTAGAATCGTAAGCATCTTGTATTTGGTATTATTTCCATAAATAACTAACATGATGCGGAAAGGAAAAATTACTAGTTATACCTTCTAGAAAGACCTCTTGATCTTCTACCGTATCCTCTTCTAACCTCGGACGTTGTGTGGGAAACGATCTTTCGAGATGAGAAACCACCAATCACCTTCTTCTCCTCCTAGCTAGGTTCGGCCACAAAGAAGCTTTACCAAGGATGAAGAACAAAACATCAACCAAGCTCCAAGAGACGCAAGCTTTCTCTCCTTCTTCTTCTTCTTCTCCAAATAGTATCCGGCCGCCGCAAGAGCTCCAAGGGGAGAGAGAGGTTCGACCACCACAAGAGGAAGAGAGGGAGAGGATGATGATGATGATGGCCGGCCACACCAAGGAACAAAAGAGGGAGAGAAATAATAGAGGTTGTATCTCATGAAGGCACCCCCACCCCTTCTTTTATATTCCTTGGCCTAGGCAAATTAGGAAATTTAATTACAATAAAATTTCCTTAATTTCCTTGACATGATTTAATTGAGAAAAATAAAATAAAATTTTCCAATTTAATCTATATTGGCCGACCACATCAAGGGGAAACAAATTAGACAAGTTTTAATCAACAAATTAAAACTTCCTAATTTGTTTCCGGAAATTTTAAAAAATAAAATTTCTCTTCAAAAATCTCTTCATGGTTGATAAAAGGAAATTTCTATAATTTTAATTTTACAACATGTGAATAATTTTTAAAGAGAAAATAAAATATCTCACCAATCTACAAATAAGGAAAGAGATCTCTTTCTTTAATCTTTTGTAGATCTTTTACAAGAGAGATATTTTAATTTTAATTCTCTTTAATAAATTATATCTTCCACATAATAAAAATTAAAATTAAAATCCTTTTTTAATTTAATATGGTCGGCCCCTCTAGCTTGGGTTCAAGCTAGGGCCGGCCACCCCAACTTATGCTTAGGCCGGCCCTAGCTTGGTTCCCAAGCTAGCTTGGCCGGCCCCCTTTAGGTGGGTATAGAAGGTGGGTATAGGTGGGTATAGTACTCTATAAATAAGAGGTTATGATAGGGACCGAGAGGAGGAATTGGTTTTGGTCTCCCGATAAAATTAAGAATCCCGTGTTCGCCCCGAACACACAACTTAATTTTATCAATAATAATTCATTCCACTAGAGAACTATTATTGAACTACCGCACCAATCCCAAATTACATTTTTGGGCTCCTTCTTATTATGAGTGTGTTAGTCTCCCTGTGTTTAAGATATCGAATGTCCACTAATTAAGTGAGTTACTGACAACTCATTTAATTAATATCTTAGTCCAAGAGTAGTACCACTCGACCTTATCATCATGTCGGACTAGGTCCACCTGCAGGGTTTAACATGGCAATCCTTATGAGCTCCTCTTGAGGAAATTATCAACCTAGTATCTCTAGGACACAGTTTCCTTCTATAATCAACAACACACACTATAAGTGATACCATTTCCCAACTTATCGGGCTTATTGATTCATCGAACTAAATCTCACCCATTGATAAATTAAAGAAATAAATATCAAATATATGTGCTTGTTATTATATTAGGATTAAGAGCACACACTTCCATAATAACCGAGGTCTTTGTTTCTTTATAAAGTCAGTATAAAAGAAACGACCTCAAATGGTCCTACTCAATACACTCTAAGTGTACTAGTGTAATTATACAGTCAAGATAAACTGATACCTAATTACACTACGACCTTCTAATGGTTTATTCCTTTCCATTTTGGTCGTGAGCTACTGTTTATAATTTATAAGGTACTGATAACATCATCTTCTGCATGTGGCACCACATACTATGTTATCTACAGTATAAATTAATTGAACAACTACAACTAAATGTAGACAATTTGACCAAATGTGATTCTTTATTCATAATGAATGTTTACAAAGCTTAGGCTTTCAGTATACACTCCAACAATGGCTACACTCACAAGCACACATGAAAAGGAATACAATCTCTGAACGTGCCGATGACCACAACTGTTAAGCTACCGCAGTAAGTTTCTGATTAAATTTTCTTGGTTTATGACTACAAAGTGCAATTATATTGTTATCTTACCTAGTTTTGTCCCTCGAGCTTACATTTAGGCCAACTAGCTGCGGATCTAGAAAGAGCCAACAGAGTTCTGAAAGATAAAGTGAAGGAATTACAGACCACTCCCAGTCTTCCTAATGATGAACTCATTCAATTACGAGGAAAAGTAAATTTATAAGCTGAGCTTCATTGCTAGCCTAGAGAAGGCTTTACAAGATTATCGTCACTTGGTAAATCCCAAGAAGAAGAAAAGAAAATTTTGGAGCTCCTATTACAACGAAGGGTCCCAACTTCAAGTAGAGAAAGCTCTAAGGGGGTGTTTGGTTAGGGGTTATCGTTGATAACCTTGATAGGTTATCAATAAAAACATTGTTTGGTTTGGGTAATCAGGGATTCCTGGTAATAAGTGATTCCCACCACATCAGCAAAGTCGGCATGCAACCCGGAATTGCATTACCTCCGAAATATAAGGTTTTGGATGATTCCGGGGTTATCATTTTTTTTTCCGAAAATTACCCTCCACAATTCTCTCCCCTCTCTCCTCTTTGCCCGAAGCCATAAAGATAACAGAATTAATTCTGTTTTCCTTCGTCTTTGACTCTACTGCTAGCCTTCTTCTTTGATGGGAGCAGCAGGCTTGGACGACAAGCCAGGCTGGAAGAGGGTAGCTTCTTTAGAGGAGGAGGAGCAGCTTAGAAAGCTCTTCTTTGGCCGGCGGCTAGAAGAGGGCAACTTCTTTAGAAAGCTCTTCTTTGGTCAGCGGCTAGAAGAGGGCAGCCCCTTCCTTTCCTTGGTGTTGCGTGGCGACGACAACCACTGCTGGTGTGGCTGGTCGGCGGCAACAAGAAGAAAAAGGGGAAGCCCCTTTTCCCCTTTTTCTATTCAGCGGCAGCAGCGAAGAGGGGAAGAAGAGAAGTCACGTGTTGTGTGGCTGGTCGGCGGCGACAAGAATAAAAAGGGGAAGCCCCTTTTCCCCTTTTTCTGTTCAGCGGCAGCAGCGAAGAGGGGGAGAAGAGAAGTCACGTGTTGTGTGGCCTCGGCGGCGACAAGAAGAAAAAGGGGAAGCCCATTTTCCCCTTCTTCTGTTCAGCGACGGCAGCGAAGAGGGGGAGAAGAGAAGTCACGGGAGAGAAGAGAGAATAAGGTTTTTATTTAATTAAATTAATTAAAAGGGTCAATGGGTAAATTAGTAAATGTAAAATTAAGTGGTTGCATAACCTAAGTTAAACCAAACACTTAATAGGTTATGTTTTATTTCTGATCACCTTTGTTATGTGATTACTTGGTAATCACATAACCAAGGTTATACATGATGACTTGAACCAAACGCACCCTAAAAGATAAAGCTCTTTTAGATTTATCTCATAAAACTACTCTTTTGGAAAGACGAGTTATCTCACGACTCCGGATCTCCTGAATTGATTTCCAAATTTGCTTTCAAAAACTTTACATTACTACAGCAACAAGAGGAAACAAAAGCCCAAGATTCACAGATAACCTTACTGTTAGAAGAACTAGAACATTCTAAGGCAGACAGGCTATCCTTAAGGGTGAGAGAGACAACCTGCAATCTGAACTTTAGACATATAAGGCAGATGAGGATGAGCGCTGGCAAAGCAAATGCAGATCTTATTTGGACTCCCCCCAATTTGGAGAGGAATATGTCCGGCTCATCATAGGAACTTTCACCCATTCTGCTGAAGGGGTTGTTCAATAATTAAGGGAGGGAGGTTATTTATCCAGGGAACCTTCTCCTCTCTTCATAAATCATCGGTGGCTCAACAAGGAGCTTCCGAAAGATTTTCTAAGCAGATTTGAATGAAATTGTAATCTTGTATTTATACCCTCACATTATCTACTCATTACCTCAAACTACTTACTGCGTATCAAATACTAGTAAGAATTAGTAATTACCTGTCCTTCACTATCTCGTGTGATTTTCCATATCTTCGGAACCATGCATGTACCCATATAAATTGAATTCTTCAGTATACCTTAATGATCTTCGAGCCTCAATGATAAGCTAAGCGCCCTGATTATGTAATGGACCCTCGACTTATCCCATAAACTGATCTGGTATACATCCCCGGGTGAGATAAGTAAGTCGGATATAATATAGTTGTTTCATACAAAATCTCTAGCATGTATGATAGATGGGGCGACCATATGCTTCCAAGTAGAATAAAAAGGCCAAATATAATATGTAAGTCTTTCATAATGAATTTCCAAACTGTATGATGAATCGATTGGCCATGTACTCTTAAATAGAATAAATAGGCTAAGTATAAGAATTCCATATGCCTAATAAATCAGCCAGCCATACACTTCCGAGCAGAATAAACAAGCTAAATATAAGTCTTTCATAATGAATTTTCAGACTGCATTATAAACCGATCGGGCATATATTCCTGAGAAAAATAAACAGGCTGAATATAATATCCACAACCCATAATGAACCTCCAATCTGAATAATGAGTCGATCGAGCATGTATTCCCAAACGAAATAAGATAGGATGAATATAATATAGGTAGAACCAATGTTAAACCTTTTGATCAACTTGTTGAAAGTTTAAAGTCTCCGGTCACCCCTTAAGGGAGCATATCCAGTCACCCCTAAGGTTTTCAATCGACTAATAAGGTTTAAAGTCTTTGGTCACCCCTTAAGGGAGCCTGTCTGGTCACCCCTTAAGGTCGTTGATTGACTGAGAAGGTTTAAAGTCTCCGGTCGCCCCTTAAGGGAGCCTGCCTGGCCACCCCTTAAGGTCGCCAATCGATTAAGAAAGTTTAAAGTCTCCGGTCGCCCCTTAAGGGAGCCTACTTGGTCATCCCTTAAGGTCGTCGATCAACTATTGAAGAAGAACCAATCCACTCGCTCGGGAAAATGTGTATATTTTTTCAAATAATATTACCTGCGCTTTTCATTAACTATACAAAAAAGTTGGGCACAATATATGAATGAGTTAGTTACAAGCGTACTTGTTCGATTCGATAAGGTTGTAAATGGTTAGCACTCCAAGGCCGCTTGAGATCTCTCCCTTCTATATCCTCAGGTGGCATTGCTGCGATTTTTTTCCTGTCTAGCAGATGGAAGTTCTCATTGCACTTAGTCGGACATTTAAGGTCGCCCGACCGATAGTGGTAAGATTCCTGCTTGTGGCTCAGTCGCCCAGTACTCCAGTTTGTGCGGGCTATTTTGCCTTGGATATTGTCGGCAATTTGGAGCTGGAGAACGACGACGATATTGATAATTACAAGCTTGTTGATTCCTCGTAGTATAATAATTTTCTATAATATGAGTATTTGTTTGATGATATGTGCACCATCTTCATAGAGCTTCTTGAGGGACCCCCATATGTTGCACAGCTTGAGGTCGTAGTTCAGGATGATGATGTGGAGGAATTGCACAAGGCTCTCTGGGTGGCTGAGCAGACACCACTGGACGATCCGTATTTGGAGAAAGGTGGGAACAATTTCTTTCCTTCAAGCAGCTTGAGATTCCTCTACATTAATGAACTCAGTTGCTCGCTCAATCAACAGATAAAATTTGGTGGAAGGATTTCTGACCAGATCTTTAAAGAAATTATTATCATTAAATCCTTGAGAAAAGGCACTTACCAAGATCTCCGTAGTAGCCATAGTCACATCTATAGCTACTTGATTAAATCTCTTAATATAAGCTCCCTGCTTGATTGAAAAAAGACTCCAGGGAGTTTTGTGATACCACTGGTTACTAAAGAAATGATGAAGAAATATCTTACAGAAATTCTTAAAATGATGAATATAATTGTTTGGCAACCGCTTAAACCATCTTTGAGCTGCCCCTCCAAATGTAGTGAGGAACATCCAGCATTTAACACCATCAGTAAATTGTTGCAGGAGAGTAGCGTTTTCAAATTTGAGAAGATGATCCTCTGGGTCAATTGTCCCTGAGTATTCTCCGATATTTAAGTTTTGATAATGCTTCGGCAAAGGATAATCCAATATTCGTTGAGAGAACGGAGTAATAATCCGCTCAGGGGAGCTATCGCTGGCTACGATCTTTCCTTTACGCTTGTCTCATATAGGTGCTTCTCTAGAAGATTCTTGGAGGGCTTCCTTTCATCCTCCTTGTTCAAAAGGTGTGCGAAAAAATGCTCGAGAACATCAAGTTGGAGAGAGACGAGCAGGGAGCAAGCAAGCAGGATCATCCTCGTCGATTCCTCTTTCCCTTTGATGAGCGGTTATCGATATTGCCAAATTTAGAGCTACGGGCAACGTGCCACCGGTATTAGCTCATTGTTGTTGTTGTAATAGTTACTGCACTCTAGCGTTGATGAGCAACTCTAGATCTTTCTGCGTCAATGTTACGGTGTTAAGCTTTCCAACTTCTTCCATTTCATAGCTTCATATCCAGGTGAAGATTCCCATAGACGGCGCTAAATTTGATCCTGTCTGAAATCTGTGAGAAGGCGTGCTAGATCCGATGAACGGTGGCTCCGAGGAAGATGAACTTCTCGAGATCTGGAGGAGCTTCTCAACGATCCTGCGCACAGCGAGACGAGCCAACAAAATGTTAGCGATCTAAGACTAGGGTGGGAATCCCTGACTAAGCCCTCCGACACTCAAGTCAGTTCTCTCTCTTCAAAATGGAAGAAGTAGAAGTACAGTAATGAAAGTATGAAGAAGTAGAGTTTCATATGCCAGGGTTTATGAGCGTTAGCATACCTTGCCATCGGAGAGGACTCCCCTTTTTATACTACCTCATATAACCTTTGCAATCATGAGGTGGTCCTCGGTTTGTTAGAGTTTGTTAGAAGATGGAGAAAGTACAACCTGGACCTCTCCCAAAAATTCTTCAAGGAATCTTTTTCATACCCCAGATGTATCTCTTTTGTCATTTATGACACCTCATTTTAATGAAATATACAGAAGAATGTACCCCTGCAACTGAAGAAGCTTCGAGAGAGTATTTCCCGCCAAACTTGCTAAGCAACGTGTATTTTGACCAGACATTCAAGTCGGCAACATATTAAGAATACCTTTTGTGAAGCATATCTCGACCGATCATTTAAGCCGATTATATATTAAGAATACCCCTAAACTCGATTGGGCTTTGCTTGACCGAGCGCATACAAGAACGTTTGTGCTCATTCGACTTTCGCTCGATCATTCATATATTAGAAGCTTTATAGGGTCGAGCACCTCTAAGCTCGGTCGGGCTTTGCCCGTCCGAGCACATGCTAGCATGCTTGTGCTCATTCAGCCTTCGCTCGGTCATTCATATACTAGAAGCTTTATAAGGCCGAGCGCCTCTAAGCTCGGTTGGGATTTTCCCGTCCGAGCACATACAAACACGTTTGTGCTTGTTCAGCCTTCGCTCGATCATTCATATACTAGAAGCTTTATAAGGCCGAGCGTCTCTAAGCTCGGTCGGGCTTTGCTCATCCGAGCGCATACAAGCACGTTTGTGTTCATTCGGCCTTCGCTCAGTCATTCATATACAAGAAGCTTTATAAGGTCAAGCGCCTCTAAGCTTAGTCAGGCTTTGCCCGTTCGAGCACCTTTAAGCTCAGTCGGGCTTTGCCCATCCGAGCACATACAAGCACGTTTGTGCTCATTCGGCCTTCGGTCAGTCATTCATATACTAAAAGCTTTATAAGGCTGAGTGTCTCTAATCTCAGTCGGTCTTTTCCCGTTCGAGCGCATACGATCACTTTTGTACTTGTTCGGCCTTCGCTCGGTCTTTTATATGCTAGAAACTTTATAAGTCAGAGCGCCTCTAGGCTCGGTCTGGCGGGCAAGTGCATTCAGAGAGCCTTTTATTCGGTCTACCTTTGCCCTACTGATCATACATTCGACTAGCTATGAGCATCCCCTTCTTCCTCTCATTCTTGGCTTCCACTTCGAGGGGTTGGCTTATCATAACCCATATTAGCTGACAACAGAGAATCAGTCAACTGATATAGGTGTATCAATCAATTGATACTCTAAAACATAGAAGGAAGGCAAGTCGTTTGCCTATTCTATTCGTCTGATGGCATCAGTTGATTAATAGTTGACATTAGTTGATTGATGTTGATCAAAAATCAAATAGAGGCAAGTCAATTCACTTGTTCGATTTGATTGATGACATCAGTCAATTAATGTTGATCAAAAATCAAACAAGATCAAGTCAATTTGCCTATTCGATTCGACTGATGGCATCAGTCAATTGATAGTTGACATCAGATGATTGATGTAGATCATGATTTGAATAGAAGCAAATTGATTCGACTATGATATTCATCTGATTGCTATCAGTCGATTGGTTGGATGAAATAGTCGATTGATGTTTAAATTATCGACAAAATCAAACAAATTTTAGAAGGTTTAGAAGTAATTCAATGACATGAATAGTTATCGTAGACTCTATCAATCGACTGATGGCGTGCATCAGTTGACTAATTATTAGTGTTGGATGCACAATATTTAACCCAGAGTTTTGATATATGACTAAGGTTAATATTAAATTTGTTAGTGGTATAATAATTTAGTGTCAAATATGAAAATACAGGTTCCTTTACAGTTACAAAGTCTTGGTGAGTGAAGTCAGACAATGAAAAACTCTAGTGAGTAAAGCTAGACAATAATAAAGTCCTAGAGTCAGGCAAAAGCTAAGTCTTGGTTGGGAACCAAGTAAGGAAGTCCTAGCTGTGAGCTAGGTGAATCAAGTCCAAATGTATGAAATCGAATAGAAGTTGATTACTTGGCACAAGTCTAAGTGTATGGAATCAACTATGAGCTGATTTCTTGGCAAACAAGTCCAAGTGTATGGAATTAACATAGAGTTGATTGCTTGGCCACCCAAACTAGATGGATTAAAATTTAGTAAAGTAAATGTGAGTAGCATTAGATTCTATATCCTAGTCATTACGTGTAACAACTATAGGGAAGTGATTTGATGGTTCTAGACAACCGAAAGGAGTTCAGGGCAACTTGTTGGTGATAACTCTGGACGAAGTATTTTGGAGGCTCCATGTGATCGTAGCTGGGTCGGGGTGACCGAAGCTTATGTACAATCGAATTGGCTTCTAAGCAACCGGGAGATGGTGTTTATCAGCAATCCGAGCAAGTTGAGTCAAGATCAAATTTGATCTCCAGGTGATCAAAGGGTTTATGGGCGACCAAAAAAGCTTCGTTAACATTATCTCACGGATATAAGTTGTAGCCACGTCAACACAAATACAAGCACCCGGAGAGCATCTAGGCGATCGAGAGAGTGAAATAAAAGGAGATTTGAGGCAGAGCTTGAAAAACACCAATTTACGATCATTCTTCTATGTTCTTGTGCTCTCTTGTGCTTTTTGTGCTACGACTCGCTACAACTGTAGGACCCTTGGCAACCGACTAGAGGGGGGATGAATAGTCCTGCAAGGAAAAAGAACATTCCTCTAATTTTATAGCTTATTAATTATCAACACTTGCATAAAAATAATTAAAAGACTGAAAAAGACGAGGCACAAAGAAATTACTTGGTTACAACCGGGGAGGTTGTTAATCTAAGGAAGATGTAGAGCTTACTAAAATTCTCCTCTGGGCGGAAAAACCTCTTATAACAGTTAAATCTCACAACTAGAAAGCTAAACTGAAACTGAATCAATTACAAGTATTATTTCTCTCTTTTTCTTGTTATTGTTGGCTTTTGGGAGCAGGGTTACTTTTATAGCCCTGCTCAGGGTGCCTGGAAGGGTTCTAGACGCCTGGAATGAGATAAAAGTTTATCCTCGATGCAGCAGGATGTGTCACGTCGTAAATGGCTAAACTTCTGTTCCGGGCGCCCAGAGGGGTTCCGGGCGCCCGGACCGTCTTGGCACCTGGACTCGGTTTAGGCGCCCTGACCAAGTCAACTTGCAAGCTGACTTTTTGGTCCAGGCCTTCCTCTCCAGTTCTTCCGTTCCAGCTCCACTCGCTTGGGTGATTTTGGCCATCCAGAATAGGGCTCACCCGAGGCCAACTTTCAGCCTTCTCGAGCAAGCTTCCACTCCAGCTTCAGAAATGTCGTGCGCCTCCTTCTCGTCCGCCCGCGTACTCTTCCACAACACCTCGTCCCTCTGATGCACCTAACCTGTCAGTTCTCTCTGGTGTCGTCCTTCTTGCTAGCTACGTCTTTTGCTCGACTTCATGTGCTCCTAAGTTCCTGCACACTTAGACACAGGGGTTAAAACCAACAAGACCTAACTTGACTTGGTTGATCACATCAAAACTACCTTGGAGTACTAACAATCTTTCCATTTTTGATGTGATCAAACCCAAGTTAAGTTGGGTAAACCATAAACAAATAGTTATAATTTTTGCAACAAAAAATTATAAGTACAAAAATAAAAAAGATTAAAATTGTACTACCTCCCCCTAGACTTAGTCTTTACTACTTCTCCTCTTGATCACATTAAAAATGGGATATGTTAAATATATTACTTGGAAGGTCTAAAAAGTCTAAGGGAAAAAAACTAAAAAATATGAAAAAGTTAAGTTTCAAAAACTTTGATTTAAAAAAACTCCTTTAATAATAAAAACTTTAGTAGGGGTTGAACAGAAAAAATTTCACAAAAAGTTAAATTTTTGACAAAATTAAACAAAAACTATTTTGATCACTAGTTCATAAAATTTTCTAACAAAAAAAAAATCAAAATATTGTTTAGATTAACTTAAATAAATTTTAATGATTAGATCTTTTTAAATAAATTTTTCTAGCAAAAAATTTAAAGCATTAGTTGAATGTTTCACAGTAAGTCAATTAAACATTTAATTCAGTAATTGGCTTTCAAGCTGTGGTAAATCACTAAGCCTTCTTGGTTATTGGAGCATCAACCACTTATAGACAAAGACTCTTAAAGAATTTAAACATTTAACTTTCTTTCTGAAAGCCCTAAGAAAGTAATTAATCTAAATATGACTTTGGAACCCAAAATAGGTTCCTTCCTAGAGGATTAATCAGAAATTTCTTAGGAATATATTTTTATGATATTTTCTTAATTTGACCCTTATGGTATCTAAAATATCAGTTTAAATTATTTTATCTCCTAATATTTTGATTATTTTAGCATGCACAATTTTTTAAATATTTAATTTCTATTTTCAGTTTGTCATTTTCTATTTTTAAATTATCAAACAAACCTAAGGAGCATGCATTGGCTAATTATCTTTTCAAGTCTATATTTTCTTTTCTAATTGTACTAAATCTTTGGAAAGAATCTTAATAAATTGAAATGACTTTTTAGGAGATAAGGCATGTACCTGACTTACCTCATATTATGATTCTCCCCTTTCATCGTAGCTTTCCTCTGATGATCCTCCCCCTTTATCGATGCTCATCTCTGAGTTGCTTTCATCTTCTTTTTGATAGTTTGCCATTAGGGCTAGTCCAACGTAGGCTTTGATTTTAGATTCAGATGACGTGTTGTCCCACGTCGCCTTTAGATTATGCTTGGATCGGGCTGGCTTCTTGTTCTTCTCCTTGTCCTTATTCTTCAATTTTGGGAAGTCATCCTTGATGTATCCTTCTTCATTGTAGTTGTCACATCGAACCTTCCTTTTGTTCCGATAATTCTTTCCCATCTGCAATTTAAATTTATTAGATTTAATAAATTTATTAAATTTTCTTACTAATAGCGCTGCTTCATCTTCGTTGATTGACGCTCTGAGTCTGGATTATCCATTCTTGCCTTTAGGGCAGTGTTCTGACTAGGCTTCCTTTTCATCTCTGCACATCTAGATTCATGAAGTTTAAAGGTGGAAAAAAGATTTTTTTTAATGAACTAACTTCTAGGTCTTTAGATATGTAAAATGAGTCGACTATAAAGGTCCACTCAGGTGTCCTAGGGAATGAATTTAAAGTATACCTTAATAAATCTCGGTTCATTGCCTTTTCTTCAAGATTCGTGAGTCCGGTAATGAGTTCTTTGATCCTTGAGTGCAAATGTGCGATTGTTTCACTTTCTTCCTTCTAGAGGTTCGTTAGTTGATTCTGGAGCAAATCTCGTCTCGCGAGCTTTGCTTCGGAAGTCCCTTCTGTTGGGGTTACAAGATTGCAAACATAGTCTCACATTGAAAATACATGAGAAAGATCATGGGTTTATAAGAAAAATGATATCTCCATTGACATGAGACATTTTGGGTAGAGCCCAAAAGGAAAACCATGAGGGCTTAGACCCAAAGTGGATAATATCATACCATTGTGGAGATATCTAAATTCTTTTCGATCCTACAATTGGTATTAGAGCGAGGTCGCTCTTCACCAAACTAACCGCTGGAAGAAGCACGAGCCAGAGCCATGATCCAAGATTGAACCATGTGGGTGAAAACCTTGAACAAAGTAAGGGAGGCCCTGAGCAGGTCAAAGTGACCAGATGCTCGAGGGGAGGTCCTGAGCAAATCAAGAGTGACTCGATGCTTGAGGAGGACGACCCTTTGGTCCTTTATTTGAGGGGGGATTATTGGGATTGTAAGGTTACAAATATAGTCCCACATTGAAAACACATGGGAAAGATCATGGGTTTATAAGAAAAAAGATATCTCCATTGTCATGAGGCCTTAGGTAGAGCCCAAGAGCAAAATCATGAGGCCTTAGGCCCAAAGTGGATAATATCATACCATTGTGGAGATATCTAAATTCTTTTCAATCATACACCTTCGTGTAGTTCTAGGAACTTCTCTCAAAGTTCCTTTGCTTATTCATAATTTTTTATCTTATTTACTTCCTAGGGTGGAAGTACGCTGAGTAGGTGGATAAAGTCTGCTTGCTCCTTCTTGCTCCATTGGTATTCTTTCTTATCATTTCCTTATTAGTCTTTGAGAGCTACCAAACAATATTTAATTATCAGAAGAATTTCAAAATTAGTTTTAAAAAATACCTCCATGTGCTTTTTCCATAACGCAAATTCTCCCTCAAACTTCGACGGGCAAATGCTCGGTCAGGTCATCGTCTCGGTGCTTCAGTCGACGATTTGTTCTTCTGAGGCATTCTGGCTCTGATACCACTTGTACGACCCTTGGCGGCTGGCTAGAGGGGGTGAATAGACCTGCAAGGAAAAAGAACCTTTCTCGAACTTTATAACTTAATAATTATCAATACTTGTATAAAAATAATTAAAAGACTAAAAAAGACGAGACATAAAGAAATTACTTGGTTACAACCGAGGAGGTTGTTAATCCAAAGAAGATGTAGAGCTCACTAAAATTCTCCTCTGGGCGGAGAAACCTCTTACAGCAGTTAAATCTTACTACTAGAAAACTAAACTGAAACTGAATCAATTACAAGTGTTGTTTCTCTCTTTTTCTTGTTGTTGTTAGCTTCTGGGAGCTGGGCTACTTTTATAGCCCTGCTCAGGACGCCTGAAAGGGTTCCAGGTGCCTAAAATAAGATAAAAGTTTATCCCCGATGCAGTGGGACATGCCACGTCACAAATGACTAAATCTTCTGTTCTGGGCGCCCGAAGGGGTTCTAAGCGCTCGTACCGTCTGACACATGGACTCAGTCCAGTCGCTTGGACCAAGCCAACTTGTCAGTTGACTTTTCGATTTGGGTTTTCCACTCCAGTTCTTCTACTCTGGCTCCGATCGCTTGGGTGATTTTAGTCGTCCGGAATAGGGTTCGCCTGAACCCAACTTCCAGCTTTCTCGAGCAAGTTTTCGCTCTGGCTTCGAAAACGCTGCGCGCCTCCTTCTCATTCCTCAGACACACCGAGTCCGTTGGCTCTCTCCCGTGCCGTTCTTCTCGCTAGCTACATCTTTTGCTCGACTTTTTATACTCCTAAGTTCCTACACACTTAAACACAGTGGTTAAAAATCAATAGGACCTAACCTGACTTGGTTGATCACATCAAAACTACATTGGGGTACTAACAACTCTGCGCTTAACTTTGACAACAACATCTAGAGTATATTTTTATTTCTATTGGGTTGCCTCATTTTATAAATTGTACTTAATTTTTATATTCTTTTTTTTTTTTTGTAAGGTTTCTCCATTTATGAAAAATTAGAAAAAAAGAATCATATTTTTTTTATTATTGTTGTGTATGTCTATTTTCTGCTTTGTTGTAATTGTGCTCAATTTGTGTTTCTGATTTAAATTGATAAACTATTGGATTAATATTTATTTTTTTTGTGTTATTACTCTATTTGTCTATTATTTCTTTAATTATTAGTTTATAAAATTCGTAACATTATTCACCCCCTAGCATCGAGTTCGATCCTACACTAGTACCTGAAATGAACCTTGTAGTTCAATTAGATTCAAGCACTCATATAAAAGGAAAAAAGGATTCTGTTTCAAGGTAGAACTCTCATCTCAAGCCAAAGTTTTCGTGCTAACTCCTTGGTGAGAGGTTTTTGAGCTTAACCTCCATCCTTGGTATAGGCATTTGAAGAAGAAGCCAACATCCCTTAAGAAATCATTGTAACTTATTCTTGCTTCATCTCTTTTTGTTTTATGTTATAACACTGCTGTAGAAAATCTCTCCGCCTTCGGATTTGGCTCAAGAAGGAGAAACTCAATAGAGATGGTGGAACTTTAGGTCAGCCTTGGACATAGTCACCTCGGCGAGGTGGTGAATCAAGTAAAATCGACTTATTAGTGTTGTGGTTGTGCTCGGTTGCTTTTTGCTTTGAAGTTTCCGCTATTTGAAACTCGACTAATCAACTTGACTAATGACAATTAATCAATTGATAGAGAGAAACATTCGACTATTTCAGTATTGTAGTGAACAAAGCGTTCTGAAATCGACTATGTGACTCAACTATTTGGATAGCAATCAATTGATTGTTGTCGTCAAAGCTGAGTTAGAAAGAGTTGTTTTGCAAATGCAATGTTTAAATTCAATGGAACAATCAATTGATGGATACTATCAATTGACTATTGATAGAAATCAATCACGACCTGAAAACTATAAAAGAAGGGGTCATAGTGGATTTTGAGCCAATTCTTAAAGGATTTTAAGGAGAGTGTTGCTGTATTTTCAGACTTTTAATAGGCAATCTAAAGCAACTACAATTTGGGATTCATTTGTGTAAATTATTGTTTACATTTTTATTTTTATTTTTTTATTTGTGTTGCTTGTAAGGAATAGAAAATTATAAAAGATTTCTTCCCCTCCGGGAAGTATCCAACCAAGACAAAGATAATGTGCTATCGCTAAAATAGTAAGATAGATCATGGCGTAAGAACTAAAGGTTCCGAACAACGAAAAAATAATTTATCTCTTATGTTTGTTACGCTGTGTATTTGATTTGTGTTTTCAACTGCATTTATGTTTTTTTTAGACGAGCATGATAAACGATAAATACTATTAAAATTGTGAATCACTATTCACCTCTTTTCTAGCGAACTCATTGATGACCACATGCGGTGGATAAACCGTAAACAATTATGAAGCCAAATAAAAACATGTCCAATAAATATTCAACTGAATATTTCAACACTTAAATATATTATATGGCACATCAATATTTTGTCGCACTTTCTAAAGAACGATGCACAATGATTTCTTTTAGAACCATGCAAAACATTTTCTCCATACTCTTCATATTTTAAAATCAAACAATCGGAAAAAAAAAAAAAGAACATAAGAATATTCCTTTTCCTACAATAATTAATCTCAACAAATTGTGGGAATCTAATGGCAACCTAATCATTCAATTCGATCAACTTTCATTCTCTAAAACTTGAATTTTTTTCTTGATTCGATGTAGATACATAAGGTATAATAATTATATTTTTAAACAACAGAGATGAGCATAGTTATAAGTAAAATAAAATTCCAATATTAATAGGGTTTAAACTTTTTAAATCTAAAATAATTTATAAGAATAAAATTAAATTAAATTAAATGATTAGTGTAAATTTCGATTAGTTTTTTTTTCCATTTTAAGAATGAATTCCTGGTTCATTCTTGCTTAGGCCATAGTATGAATGAAAAAATTGAGCATCTTGATGCATTAGACCAAGAACTTTCAAAAAAAAAAAAAAAGTAGATCCGCTATTTTAGCGGTCCCCTAGTGCCGGCCCCACGGATATGGAGGGAGGTTCATACAGGTACACAGGCCATAGGCGCATGGCGGGGTAAACCTCAGGTCGTCAGTTCCTGAGAATCGACCCCTGGCCATTACATCAAAGATATCATACGCCCACCGTCTGCGCTACGCCCTGGGGGCAGACCAAGAACTTTCAAAGATATTATTGTGAGGGGCCAAAAAAATGAATACGATTGATGTTATGTTTAGTTTTCAGTCATATAATACAACTTAAAACAAGTCAATCAAAGTTGATTTGTTAAACTTGTCTATCAAAATTAAGATGAGCTGGACTGAGCTTAACCTTAATCCAATTGGGAAATTAGTATTTACATAGTTATTTGATTATTAAATTTATAGCATGCAAGCGAAGAGAGCATGTGCTCATAGTAAAGCAAAAGATTATTTATGGTGGATCAACTTTAAACAATCATGTAGCCAAATATACTTACAATACATAATTATCCTATCCTTTGTCGAGAGTTTACTCCGGTAAACTTACCAGAGATCGAGGTTGTGTTGATGATCAATAGAGTAGGAGACAAACTCGATATTTGGAATAAGAAGAGGCCCAAAGAGACGACACGACGGACACTTTGAGATCTTGTCTCTTGGCCAACGAGCATAATTGACACGAGAAGTGTCGGATAAGCTCGGTGAGAATGAACGATCGTAATGCATCAACAACTCACTATCCTACTTTTGCATTTGTCGCGAAAGATCAATTCCACGCCAAAAATATTTATTTGCATCGTGCTGGTTTTCAGAGGGGTGTTTGATTGCAAGGTCATTTTGTGAGCAAGGACGTGAAACATGTGAGCAATTGCAGTGACTTTGTCAAGATATGAATGGTTTTGAGATTAAGTGAATTTCTAACATTATTTTTTTTTTCTTTTCTTTTTTATTAGAAAAAAAACAAAGAAGAAGATTTAATGTGGTTTTGATTTAATTTAAAATTATAAGAATTATATTAATCTACATAAGATTTGTTATTTAATTTAAATATTTGCACGTTATAAACAATGGGATTTAAATAATGTAAAAAAATCTAGATTTTTTTAGTTTCATAGTTCTTTTTTATTTTGCATCATTATTTATATAGTTTTTGGCTTTTTGCTCAGTGAAACACGTGAACATTGTCGCCTTTTTCAGACAATAATTTTGGAACTAGTCATCGTGTAGATCTTATTCCTTGAGTAAAGTTTTGTAAGTCTCTTCGGGACCCGTTTAAAGGCTAATGTATAAAATATTGTCATCATAAAATTTAGGGTTTAAATTTTGATAAAATTGAAGTAAATATCTTTCTTATGTATTAGTCTCTATTCCAAAGGCTAGTAGCCGCCCGTGATTTACCTCCTCCGTGTTAGCCCTGGGACGAGTTGGTAGGGGCGCTGGGAGCAAACGTATTCACCTTTTACCACCTTGAGTAAATTTTTTTGACCAGGGTTAATTTATTTGATATTTGTATTTTTGTTTTATTGCTATCCGATAAAGATGAGGAGTCTCACTAAAGATGGGTCAAAATAAAAAGGACCAGTTAACGTAGAAAAGCTGAGCGGATCGGATACAATCAAATGGATCAGGTGAACAGATCAGATGTTGTCGAGCGGATGGTATTAACTAGAGAGAAGCAAACCGGGCTTTGCCCAGTCGAATAAAATTACCCTCCGACTACAAAGAAAGATAAGTAGTACCTGGTCTCGTCAACCTAGCACCACGCCCAATCAGACCGAGATAACTGAGGACAGTTAGGAAGCAGGGAAAGGGACGAGCCAACAGGCCTATGGACACTATCAAGCAAAAGAAGCCCGGCTGAGTGAATGTCAGTCAGCCGCGCATGATCCCGCTAAATATATTATCATATTCTTGTGGGAGTTTGTGCCGTTGAAAGCAGGATATGTTCCGCAGATACAACATACTTTAGAAGTTTTCAAACTGTTGTGTCATAAGAATGCATTGACATGTCCCCTCCTAGGACACTTAGAAAGATGTACTTATGCCTTGAGAGACGTGCACGAGCACCATATTGATACTATAAAAGAGGATTCCATTTATAAGAACTTCGTCTTCTACATCATTTAGCTACAGTTATTCATTTTTTAAGATCATCGGAGACTAATTTGAATATTGAAAGATTAATATCAGGAACCCCTTCTCGGTACAGTACGAATATTTTTATATCACAGGACTATGTAGAATCTTTACCATATCAACTTCAAAGTCGCATCACATTCCTAATTTGTCATTTTCACTGTTTTTGGCAGGATCCGTTGCTAAAATATAATCTCTCTATTTTAATAACAAAATAAAAATTATTTAAAACATATTAACAAAATATTGAACTTTTTTTTTAAAAAAATAAACATTTAATTTATCTTTTTATTTAATCATTAATATAATTAGTTTGTTACTTTTCATGACATTTAAATAAATTAATATTGTTAATCATAAAGAGGTACGATAAAAAAAAAGTTAAAAACTTGAAAAGCACTGATTTTGTTTTTTTTTTCACTAAAATAAATCCACATCTCCAACAGTTCGTTTCGCGTCATTCCCAATGAAACTCGCAAAATTTCAAAGGGTGCATTAAGAGTTTTGTTTTTTTCAATGAGTATCCCATTCCAATGAGTATGAAATTCCAAAGGGTGCATTAAGTGTTTTGTTTTTTTTTTTTCCAAAATGAGTCTGCACTAAATTTTATTTTAAGAATTTTCAAATCATGCCATACATTTTTATTTATAATAATACTAAATAATTAGAATTTGATCTATCAAAATATACCTTGTAAGTCATTATTAAAAATATTTTAATAATATCATCTCTATTTATTAATTACATGTATACATGATCCAGATTACTAGGTAGATTTACATTATTTAGTTTTATGAAAATACATATTTTTTATTTTCAAAATAACTTTTTCCTTTATTGAATAGAATTAAAGTAAATAAAAAAAGGACAATATTAAATGATTAGAGTTAATAAGTCAAAATATATATTTTTTAATCATTATTAAAGATATTTTAATAATATCATCACTATATATTAATTATATGCATCATTATAATTCAATTTGATGAATCTTATTTTGATCAAATAAATTTACTGATAAAAAAATAAAAACTTAATATTTCTTCGAGCACTTTCGTGATGATTTAAAATTTTCATATTTATATTTATGTCAAATTAATATTACATACTCTTAACGATAAAATCATTAATTATCATAATGATTACATTGTTAGTGATCTTTTGAATTTATCCCTTTTTTATTTTTAATTTTAGAATCTTAATAAAAAAATCTTTAAAAAATATTTTTTTAATAATTAATTATAAGAGAAAAAATAAAATAAAACTAATATTTTTTAAAAAATGTTGAACTTGTTAAGTTCATTGATAAATTTTGACCAAAAAAAACACTAATAGTTAATCTTAGATTTTTCTATTTTATGTTTAAATTTGGAGCCATCATAAATAAAAAATTATAAAAAAATGTTAATAAAAAAGTTTAAAAAATCTAAAAAGTGTATTTTTTTAACTAATTAGAAAGAGAAACAAAACTAATAAAAATAAGACTAAAAATAGAAAAATACAAAAGCAAAAAACAATATCTTTGAAAAAAGATACCAACAAGATAACATCAAACATGGGTAATCCATCTACAAAAATGTCTTAGAGCTTAAGACTCAATGATGGATCTACTTTAATACCACTTAATCAAAATGGCTCAAGTAACTCTAAAGATGGAAGATCATTTTTTTTCAAGTTACACTTGATATACTAGTTATGTCAATCAAAATGAAAGTTTTATATTGATCATCGAGATAAATTAAAAAGTGCTCACAGTAGAATAGTTTATCAGTCTAACATTCTCAAGTCAGTCGCTCATTAAGAAAAAGAAACTTGATCATTCTGTGTATAAAAAATTAAGAAGGCATCCTACTCCACTAGGCCTAGGTTACAATTTCCCACTCTTGTGGCATGTGGTAAAAGACGATTCGCTCGCCTCCAGTATCTTCGCTAATCCCTCCCTAAGTCAATACGCAAGAGGTAAATTGTGGATGACCCCACTCTTAATTCATTATCCTTATCCTTTTGAAAAAATTATTCAAAAAATATTTTTTTTTCTTTTGACATAATATCATATTGGTAATTAGATACCTCTGGTTCAATTTATGGCAATACTAACAAATTTCTTGTGCTTTCTTAATTTTATATATGCTAAAGTTTCGAATTTTAAAAACGTTTAAGTTATTAATGAATTATAATTAAATTCAATCCAAATCTAATTTAATAGGTTCTTTTTAGTCTCATCCTACTCAAAAAGTTTATTAGTTTAGAAAAATTATTCTAAAAACTTATTATTATTATTATTATTATTATTATTATTTACTTTTGGATATCATTTTATTTTTTCCAAAACATGTTTCATGATGAATTTCAATCACATAAAGCAAGATACCTTAAAATAAAAAATTGTTTGTTAATTTACCTATTATAAAAACAAATAGTCTGTGAAAATTTTCAAAATTTAATTTGCTAAAATAAAATAATATACAGAGAAATTTTCTAAAAAATCTCAGAAATAGATATATAAAATGATAGGATCCATAAAAATAAAAATGATAGATCATTAATTTATATGTCTATCACTAAACTTATTTTCTAAGATTTTTTCACTCAATCATTACATTTATTAAAAATAGAGAAAAATTAAAATATCTGTATCTTTAGAGTTTTATACTTTTCCATATAATAATTTTCATTGTTAAACCATATAAGGTTGTATAGTCGTTCAAAAAAAAATAGATAAATCGGAATATATAGAAATGTCAAAATAAATAATAATTTAGACCCTCCTAAAACTCACTGTATTTTATTATTTTTATTCGAGTTCGTTCTTTAAGATTATCTAACAATTTTGATTACATGAACTTACAAATTTTACAAATAAGTAATCTACTGTACTTCTCAAAACTTTTTTTTTATTCTATACCTTCATTTTTAATGTTGACCATTTTTTTTATTGGTTAAAAAAGGAAGATCTTTTTATTATATTCTTTAGAGTCTTTTAAGTAATTCTAAAAGTATCATATAGGTCTAAACGATTAAAAAAATATATATTTAAAAAAGAAACCCTTTGTGTATTCTTTGGAACCATTAATGTTATTTTAAACAATCTTTTTCATGTGTTCTCTAAAACTTCTAAAGTCTTAATTTCTAGGTTGTTATTTTTTTTTAAAGTGTTCTAATATTCATATCAATTTCTCTATAATATTTTTAAAATTTAAAATAAATCATCCATCTCATTAAATATAAACAATCATTTTTTACTACACACTACATCTATCCTAAAATTTTCATTATTTTTATTTTTTAATTATTTTCTTCTCTCTTCCATTTTTTTATTATTTTTTTTACTCTATATGTGTAATATCTACTTTTTATTACCAATTTATTCTTTTTTTCTCTCGCAAATTAAATAATATTTTAATATTTAAAGAATAAATTTTATTCCCTAAATTTAGCAAAATACTATTCATAAAATATAAATTTAGAAAATAGATAGGGTAGCTGATATAAAGATTTTTTATATAAAATATAAAATTTAAGGTAAAATTTTGTGTTTAAGAAAGTTGATATGAATGCTCTCAATTTCCATATAATATTTTTAAAATTTAGGATAAATTGTCCATTTTATTAAAATTCATTTTTTACTACATACAACATCAACTACCCTAAAATTCTCATTATCTTTATTTTTTTTATTTTCTTCTCTCTTCCATTTTTTTTATTTTTTCTCTCTCTCCATATAGAATATCTATTTTTCATTATCCAATTCATTCCTTTTTTATTTTTCTCTCTCAAATTAAATAATATTTTAATATTTATAGAATAAATTTCATTCTCTAAATTTAGATAAGTACTATTCATTAAATCTAAATTTAAAAAATAGATAGAATAGATGTAATGATTTTTTATATAAAATATAAAAATTAAGAAAAAATTCATATTTAGAGAAGTTGATGTAAATGCTCTTAGAAGATCATATAATAAATTTGACCAAAATTATAATATAGATCTAAACCAACCAAATTTTAAAAATGAACACCCTATTATGTTCACTAAAACTTCATAAAGTCATTCTATTCTCTTTTATATTCCCTAAAACTTCTTAAAGTTATTCTATGTTCTCACAATAAATTTTGAAATCAATTTCCAGTAAATATAAAATATTTCATTTGGTGTCTAATCTCCCAATGACCACTGCACTAGGATAAATACCTTTATGATTTATCCCCTTCCAAAAAATATCCCCTTCCAAAAAATATGGAGTCATTTTAGAAGGGTTGTTAAGGTGACGATTTTACCTTTTTCTCTAATAGAAGGACATGTAACGATTTGAGTTAAAAACTACTATTTACACCTAAAATAGTTTTAAAAATTAAAAAAATCCTTTAGCTTTTAAATTCAAGGCTAATGTGCTCACCTTGCATTATATGTACATATGTAAGTAGCAATTTTGGTCAAAATTGTCACAATGATCCGTAACTTTAAACCCTAAATCTTGAATACAAAATATTTTAAAATTAATCAAAATCATTTTAATATTAATTAAAATACTTCTAAATTAGTCAAAATTATTAGAATATAGTATTGAATAATATTAACCAACATGAATGATTTTAACTAACATAAAATAATTTTAACTAATGTTAGAACAATTTTAACTAATGTTAGAACAATTTTAACTAACATTAAAGTACTTCTAAGATTTAGGATTATAGATATGTTATCGCAATTTTGATACAAACTATTACATGTGTAACAATTTATAATATATTTGACCAAAAATATTACAATAATATCAAAATAATTTTGTTCAAGTTAAAATAATTTTAATCAACTTGCAACAATTTTAACTAATGTTATTAGACTAATCTTAGGATTTAGAGTTGGGCCAAAAGTATTATAACAATATTTACTCAACCATGTATATAAGTTTATAAAATATCCATTTTACTTTAAGTAGAGAAGTTTCAAAATATAATCAAATCACATATCTATTTCTGATTTTACTCTTATCGGTCGACTGTGTTATGGAGTAGTCGAATCGATTTGGTTCTTTATCGAAACGTCGAATTTTTAATTAAATCAGTCGAATGAGTTTTGAAATCAATAGTTAAAATTAAAATTATTTTTAGATTAAATTGGTTAATAGACCAAATGACCTCAGATTGATATAAAACTAATTCTTATTTATTCATCTATCTCTCTTGATTATATTCATGTCTTCAAATGTCAATTTAACGTTTGGTACATTAACCGATTTTAGACAAAATCAGCTGATGGATCAAATGACCTCAGATTGACATGAAACACGTTCTTATATGTTCGTCTACCTCTCTTTATTATATTCATGCCCTCAAATTTTAATTTGACTCAATATATTGAGAACAATATTTTTTTAACATGAATTGAATTTTTCAAATATATTCGTGTTCAAAAAATTATTGCTCTCAGTCAAATTGAAATTTGAGGACATAGATATAATCAAGAGAGTTAAACGAATATATAAGAACGTGTTTCATGTCAATCTGAGGTCATTTGGTTCATCAACCAATTTTGAACACAAATTAATTTTTTTAAAATATTTTTTATTTTAAAAATTATTGCTCTCAATATATTGGATTAAATTGATATTTGAGGACATGAATATAATCAAAAGAACTAGTCGACCACATAGAATCTAGTTTAATGTCAATCCGAGGTCATTGATCTATTAGTTGATTTTACCCAAAATCGACTGATTGATCAAATGACCTCGGATTAACATGAAGCAAAATCGGCTAATGGACAAAATGACCTCAAATTAACATGAAATTAGATTTTATGTGTTTGACTAGTTATCATAATTATATTCATACCCTCAAATATCAATTTAACCAAATATATTGAGAGCAATAATTTTTTTAAATAAAAAAATAATTAAAAAAATTTAATTTGTGTTCAAAAGCGGCTAATAGATCAAACGACCTCGAATTGACATGATAGATCCTACATATTCGGCTAGTTCTCCTGATTATATCCATGCCCTCAAACTTCAACTTGACCTAATATATTGAGAACAATAATTTTATGAACACGAATTAAATTTTTCAAATATATATATTCGTGTTCAAAAAATTATTATTCTCAATATATTTGGTCAAATTAAAGTTTGAGAGCGTGGATATAATCAGGAGAGGTAGACGAACATATAAGAATCTATTTTATATCAATCTGAGGTCATTGGTTCATCAGTCAATTTTAGGTAAAATTGACTGATGTACCAAATGTCAAATTAACATTTGAGAATAGGGATATAATCAAGAGAGATAGATGAACACATAAAAACTAGTTTCATATCAATCCGAGATCGTTTAATCTATCAACTAATTTAATCTAAAATTAATTTTAATTTTAAAAACCAAATTAAAATTAAAAAACAAATCAATTCGACTGATTTCAAAACTCATTCGACTGATACATAATCAAATCAATTCAACTGCTCCATAACACTAGTTGATAAGGGTAAAATCAAAAATAGATACATAATTTGATCATTTTAAAACTTCCCTACATTAAATGGGTATTTTACAAATTTGTGTACATGGATGGTTCAGTGAAAAAAACCATTATAACAATGTGGAACAAGATATTTTTGAATAAGAAATAAAATGCAAGGGCCTTTTAGTTTTTTTTGTTTTTCAAACCCTCCTTTTGACAATAATAAAAATAAGTCATCTACTTTTTTTATCGACATTATATATCCAATTTATATCGACTAATTTTAAAAATAATTAATTTAATCTCATAAAATTTTTTTTATCAACTATTAAGATAATCAAAAAATATTAACAATGAACAACCCATCAATACAGTATTTAAGTAAACTGTTCATTAAGAAAAACTTGTCTATTAAATTGTTAAAGTTGAGACCCAATTCCTAGATATCTGGAAACTCAGACAAGATTCTATTGCACTATCATCCTGGGAGTAAAAAAATAAATGAATAAAATCAACCTTTTGATTTTGCCCACAAAAAAATTTACCCACGACCAAATCTCACAATATTCTGGTGATACTATAGTGCGCTCCCTTACCTTTTTCCTTTTCCTCCCCTATAAAAAAAGGGCCTGTCCTGCTCACTTCAAACCAGACTTTTCTTCTTCTCTTCTTCACACTTTTTTGATTTCCCTCCCAACCACAAATGCATATGGCGAAGACCTCCCTCTTGTTCATCGCTTGCATCGTTTCACTTCTTTCGCACACCGCCTGCCAAGCCAAGGTCTGGCAATTCGAATGGGAGGTGGGTTATGTATACGCATCGCCGGACTGCGAAGAGAAACTCGTGATGGCAATCAACGGCCAGTTCCCAGGGCCGACCATCCGCGCCAAGGCCGGCGACACGATCCATCTCAAGCTCAAGAATACTCTCGACACCGAAGGAGTTGTCATCCACTGGCACGGTATCAGACAGGTAGTCCATGCTTACTTAACCAGCAGCATCCCCAACTCAAACTCACCACTAAAGAGTCTAAAGCTAAATAACACGCTTACGTTAAAAGGTCCACTAGGGAGTTGTTATACAGAAAGAAGAAACCGGCCACTTTGACATGGACAAGGCTACAAACTAATTTTCCACTACACCTCGAGAAATTTCATTCCTCGTTTTCTTTGTGTTCATAACAGCAAGGAACACCTTGGGCTGATGGCACTGCCTCCATCTCACAATGCGCAATCAATCCTGAGGAGACTTTTAACTACACATTCGAAGTCGACAAGGTTATACTTTTTTTCTATTAGAGAAAGTGGAATGACAAATGCAACTATTGATGCACTTTTTTTCCTTTCCGGACTTGGACGCAGGCTGGCACATATTTCTACCATGGACATTATGGGATGCAGAGAGCTGCAGGGCTGTATGGTTCTCTCATAGTTGATGTGGCTGATGGTGAAGAGGAGCCATTCCACTATAATGGAGAGTTCAATCTACTTCTCAGTGATTGGTATCATAAGAGCATTTATGATCAGATGGTTGGACTCTCTTCCAGACCCATGAAATGGATTGGAGAACCCCAAGTAAGTGATGAGCTCAAGTTTCTTTTGTTTCAACATTAGGACAGCACCATAGGTTTCTAAGGACAGAGGGAAAAGAAATAGTTGTGCTATAAATAAAAAAATTATATTAGGTTTGAAATTATGTAGTAAGATACTGAATTTATTAAGTAACCGTTTTAATATATATATATATATATAGTACATGAAAAAGAACTAATGCTTAGAAAAGGGTAAAAAAGATTGAGGAGGCTAACCACGAGTTTCTGTCTCCTTTACTAATTTTCTTCAATTGTAAGAACTTAAAAATCACATAGAACGAACAGCACTGTGACCAAACTCTTCCTACTAAAGAGTTAGCTCCTACTTTAACCAGACATGGAGAAGTGATCATCCACTAGGCCACAAGTCTCAAGGAAGGGAGGAAATGACTTTAGTAGAGAATATCCATTTTGATAAATTTCATGCATCCAGTGTACCGAAGTGGACGTTAGTATTAATTAGATAAAATAAAAAGGGTAATTTGAACAAGTAGGTTACTGGTCCACCATTCTACCTAGTGAGTCGTGACAACTTCACGCTCCCTTTAAAATCAGGTTACAATAACAGGTTTCCATGGCTGGCACGTTGTCATGTTGTAGCCTCGTTAACAGTGCTCAGAAAAAGAACACAACAAGAAAAAAAAACAGTAATTTGCAATACTGTTCTGACTAGTTCTTTCTTAAAGAAAAGAAGAAGCTATCCGTTTTATCACAAGAAGGTACTCTATATATGTTAAAACATATATATATATATGTATATATGAAAGCAGCTAGCTAGAGCTTCTCCAGCTGTCCAGATATGGAATCTACCAACAATAAGATTGGCAATAGTTTAATGAACAAATGCATGTGGCCACTTAAATATATTCTTAAGCTTACGCACCGGTAATTGCTCCGGTAATCTGAAGACAAGATGTCAAAGATAGATGCAACCAAGAAATAGGCATCAAGAAAAGGTCACATGGGATGAATAACTTGGAAGAAAGAGAACGAACTGTCCTATAAAAATAAATAAATAAATCAGAGTAGTTCCTGTATTTGTGGCCTGAGCTAGCTACAAGAAGGAGAAAAAAAAGTTTTAAAGTAAACTATAAAAGTTTCCAGCACAAAATCATGTGACTTGTGTCCATCCCTAATTTTGGCTTCTTGTTTGGGTGCAGAGTCTATTGATCAATGGCAGAGGGCAGTACAACTGTTCCCTGGCCGCACATCTTATCCAAGGATCCAGCACATGCAAGTTAACAAAAGACTGTGAACCTGTTGTGCTCCAAGTTCTTCCAAACAAGACATACAGGCTGCGAATTGCAAGCACTACCTCACTGGCTTCACTAAACCTGGCCATTGGAGTAAGTAACTATCTAGAATCATCTGGGTGATTAATTTCCATCTCTTTGTTCATTTGAAATTTCATGGCGAAGCCACCGATTAGCAAGAAAAAGCAGCTGATTAGTAGAAACACCACTTCATAAAGGACATAATTGGATATAGTAATCAAAAATGTGTAGGAAATTATTGTGATTCAAACTCATCTGTCATATTCCATGTCACAGTTGGCATTTTTCTTGTTTTCAGAATCACAAGATGACAGTGGTGGAAGCAGATGGCAATTATGTGGAACCATTCAGTGTGGATGATATGGACATATATTCGGGTGAAAGCTACTCAGTACTCATCACTACAGACCAGAACCCATCATCAAATTACTGGCTTTCTGTCGGAGTTAGGGGAAGAAAACCCAATACACAACCTGCTTTAGCTATCATAAACTACCTTCCTAATTCCCCGTCAAAATTACCAGAATCTAGTCCCCCAGTCACACCGGTATGGAATGACTATGCCCATAGCAAATCATTCACGTACAAGATTCTCGCCAAGGAAGGCACACCAAGGCCCCCTCAAAAGCATAATAAGAGAATTGCTTTGCTCAACACACAAAACAAATTGGATGGTTATACTAAGTGGGCTATCAACAACGTCTCTTTAGCACTTCCTACCACCCCTTATTTAGGAGCCATGAAATTTCAAATAAAGCATGCATTTGATCCTCAACCACCACCAGAGAACTTCTCCTCAGATTATGATGTGATGAAACCGGCCAAGAATCCAAATACAACGCAGAGTACCAATGCATATGTCTTCCAACTTAACAGCACAGTTGACGTAATCCTTCAAAATGCAAATGCCATAGCAGAGAACGTGAGTGAAATACATCCATGGCATTTGCACGGGCATGATTTCTGGGTGCTAGGGTATGGGGATGGAAGATTCCAAGAGAAGGATGTTTCCACGTTTAACCTCAAGAATCCTCCGCTCAGAAACACAGTAGTGATTTTCCCTTATGGTTGGACAGCATTAAGGTTTGTGACAGACAATCCTGGAGTTTGGGCATTTCACTGCCATATAGAACCACATCTGCATATGGGCATGGGTGTAATATTTGCAGAAGGTATTGAATATGTCGGGAAAATTCCAAGAGATGCTATAACTTGTGGGCTGACTGGAAAGATGTTAATCAACAACCATCTCCCTTAATTAATGCACCCTGATCCAGTCATTCGTCTATGAGGCTGATCAATCAAGTTGTTTCTTATTAGTATGTCACTTTTTAAGAAGAGCAACTAGGAAATGATTGGGACCAAAGCTGTCAGATTATGAACTTGTATGGAATATGGTTTTGATAACTCACTAACCTTGAATTAATAATGTAATCAGATGATAAGGCAGAGTTTAAATTTTAAGAGAAAATATAATAAACTGATTACATCAATCAGGTAGGTCTCCATCAATTGGATATTTAGTCCTATAGGTATGATTGCTTTATATGAATCCATTTTGCAGTAGAAGTACCTCTTATATTGGTCTAGCCTACCAACATAGGGATGTAACTTTCCAATAAAATTAATTGTTTGTTTGAATCAACTGAAATAGATTGAAAATGATCAGAAGATCATAAGACTAATGAATATGAAATATATGAATGTAATCCAAAAGATTTCTGTTTCTTTGTTGCAGATCAAATACCTTTAGTTCCAAAGGTACCAATTGGGTGATGTTATAACACTAACAAACATAGCTTCCATTGAATCTATCTGGATTTGATCCGCACAAAAACAAAGAATGTAAGAGCAACTTTTTTTTAAGTGATCAATATCAAGAAAGTCAAAATTTGTTTAGCTGATTGATTTGTCTTTAATTCTTGGCTAACTTCATGTAAACCCAAGGAATCTATTTGATCATCCATGTGAAGTAGCAAAGGTTGTTAGAGATGCATAAAGTTGTCACCTACTAGGAAATGTACCTATAGAGAAGGTTATGCATGTCATCTATGATCTACCACCCAGTATTCTTGTTTCTTCTATAGTTCAACAACAACAACAACAACCAAGTTTTATCCCATTAAGCGGGGTCGGCTATATGGATCATTTTATGCTATCGAGATCTATCTCCTACTATATCATCATCTATACTTAAATAAATTTTATCATGTTTTATTGTTGCTAACCAAGTCTTTTTTGGTCTTCCTCTTCCTCATTTGATATGTGTGTTTGTCATAGTTTCACATCGCCTAACTGGAGCATTTATTGATCGTCTAAGTACATGTTTGTACCATCTTAAACGTGTCTCTCGGAGTTTTCCCTCAATAGATACAACTCCGACTTTCTTTCTAATGCTCTCATTTCTTATTCTGTTCATTCTCATATGTTCACACATTCATCTTAATATTCTCATCTTTGCAACTCGCATCATCTGGTCATGTGCTCAAGTCAGTTCAACATTCAGCTTTAAACAATATAGCAGTCTAACTGTGATTTTGTAGAACTTTCCTTTAAGTTTTAAAGGTACTTTACAGTCAAATAAAACACCTAACGCTCATCTCCATTTTAATCATCATGCTTGTATTCTATGTAAGACATCTCTTTCAATCTCTCCATCGTTTTGCAAAAATGATTCTAAATATTTAAACCTCTCGATTTCGGATAACTCGTCATCTCCTATCTTAACAATTGTTTCATTACGTCTAATATTACTAAACTTAAATTCCATATATTCTGTCTCTATTCTACTAAGCCTAAAGTCTTTCTCTTCTAGTGTTTCCTGTCAAGATTCTAGTTTAGCATTTACTCATTCACATATTTCATCTATCAAAATAATATCATCTGCAAACAACATGCACCACAGTACTATGTCTTGAATGTGTACAGTGAATTTGTCCATAATTAGTGTAAAAAAATAGGGATTTAGAGCTGATCCTTGATGAAATCCTATTTTTATTAAAAATGCTTCAGTTACTCTACCTGAAGTCTTTACTCTAGTCATTACATCCTCGTACATATCCTTAATTAGTTTAATATATATTACGCTAATACCTCTTTTTTCTAAAATTCTTCATATAATTTATGAGACTATCATAAGTTTTTTCTAAGTCAATGAATACTGTTGGTGCAATTTCCAATAGGTCAAGGTTAACCTAGTTGACCAAGCGTAAACCTTGGTCATGGTTTCGATGTTTGACAATACAGAAAGACATGTAGACATGGACAATGCAGGTGCAGTTGTCCATGCGGAGAGATACTAATCAGGGTCTGATCAGGTTGGATGAAGAAGAGTCAAGTAGGTCAAGGTTGACCGAATACTTGACAGGAAGCCAGGCAGTGGGAAAGTCTGGTGAGTGAAGCGAGCGGAAAGTCCCTGAGTGAAGTCCCAGTCCCGTGTGAGGCAAGGGGAAATCGATGAGTGAAGCCGGTGAAAATCCTAGTGAGTGAAGCTAGGTGAAAGTGAAAGTCCCGGTGAGTGAAGCCATTGGAGAAAGTCCTAGTGAGTGAAGCTAGGCGGTTGTGAGTGAAGGCAAGGAAAGTCCTGAAGGGAAAGTCAGTGAAGCCGGTAGTTAAGTCCCGTGAGTGAAGCTGGAAATCCAGATGGGTCAAGGTTGACGGACATCTGGTGAAATCATGGAGCTTGGCGCGGAAAAGTCCAAGTATGGAGACTTGGCACGAGAAGACCAAGATGGAGACTTGGCACGGAAAGTCGGAGAGGGCTCGATCTCTGGACCGGACAAAGTCGGAGAGGGCTCGGTAGCTCGTTCTCCTGACTAGGTCAAGAGAGGGCTCGGTAGCTCGTTCGGGACCATTTAGGGTTTGGGCTCGGATCGATCGGTGACCCGATACCTTTATATCGATCGGTCGATAACCGATCGATAACAAATGAAGGGTTCTAGTCATCGATCGAGACCGATCAGGAGTCGATCGGTCTCCACGATCGATCGAGACGCGACCACCTCTCTTCAGAGGTGGGATCGACCGACGATCGGTCTGGATCGGTTCTTTCGATCGGTCAGCGCCACGGCTAGTCTTCTTCTCTTCGCAGTGCGGTGCGGGTTAAGTGAGTTATAAAAGGAGTTCAAGGGCTGCTCTTCTTCTTCCTACTCCTGACCGTGATCAAGCTTTGCTGAGCTCTTAGCTTACTGAACTTCGTGTGAGCTCCTTCTTGAAGCTTCGGTGAGCTTTCCTCGACTGTTTCCTGAAGTTGCTGCTTCGGGTTCCAGTCGACAAGAACAGTAGGCAAGCTTTGTTTTGTACATTCATATTGTCTTATGTTTTGTGCTGTATTTTTGTACACCTTTCTTGCTGTTGCAAGAAGTTTCTGTGGCGAGGTTTCTCCACCCAGAAGGAGTGTTCTTATTAGCCGGTTTTCCGGGGACTCATCCACCGACGGATTGATAGGCTTCGTCCACCTTACGGACACGCCGAGGAGTAGGAGTTTCATCTCCGAACCTCGTTACATCGACGAGTTTGAGGTTTGTCTTCTTCCTTTTCGTTTCTACGGTTTCATTTCCGCTGCGCTAACCCTAATCGTAGGAAGAAAAACGAAGAATTTGGGGCGGCTATTCACACCCCCCCTCTCTAGCCGAGTACGACGATCCTAACAAATACCATGTGTAGATCTTGTTTTTGCTATGATATTTTTCAATTAGTTGTCTAAGAAGATGTATAGCTTCTATTGTCAACCTTCCAGGCATGAACCCAAATTTATTTTCGATCACCGTGGTCACCTTCCTTAATCTTTTTTCTATTATTTTTTTTCCAAAGTTTCATGGTATGACTAATTAGTCTAATACCCTTATAGTTTGCACAATTTTATACATCTTCCTTGTTTTTATATAAGGGAACTAGAGTACTTACCCTCCATTGATCATATATTTTTTCCATTTTTAATATTATGTTAATTAATTTATAAGACATTCAATACCTTGTTTCCTTAGACACTTCCATATATCTATCGGAATATCATATGGTTCAACGGCTTTTCCATTCTGCATCTCATTTAAAGTTTGTTCTACTTTTGAAGTTGAAATTCTATGATAAAAATTTAAATTTCTATACTTATTTGACCTACTTAAATTACCTAATTTAATTCAACCCTCATTAAAAAGTTGATACAAATATCCACCGCCCTTTTATTTCTCCATCGTTTACTAGTACCTTATTATATTCATCTTTAATACATTTATTTACATAAGATCTTAACTAATCTATAAATGTCTCTTTCCCGTTCTTTTGTATCCAATTTTTGATATAATCATTCAAAAGTTTCATTCTTTACTTCATTCACTAGTTTCTTAGCCTCTTTCTTGGCTATTGTATATTTTTTTAAGTTTTCCTCATTCTTACAAATATATAATTCCTTATAAGTGGTTCGTTTTTCCTTAACTTTCTCTTGTATTTTCTCATTCCACCACCAAGATTCCTTACTTAGTAGTGCATATCTCTTTGACTCATCGAGTACACTTTTAGCTACTATTTTCAACTTTGATATCATCTTATCCCATATTGTATTAGAGTCACCATATATTTCACCTAATGTTGGTACTCTTACCTTCTCCTTAAATATATTTTACTTCACATCCTTTAACTTCCACTTAATTGTATGAGTCGTATATATTTTCTTTCTATTGATACTAATACTTGAGACGCATATCCAACACTACTAATCTATTGGGTAGTTAAGTTTTCTCCGGGATGACCTTACAATCTTTACAAATCTTTTTATCTTTTTTTAACCATAAGAAAGTCAATTTACGATTTATTATTTCCACTTTTGAACATGACTAAGTGTTCTTCTTTTTTCTTAAAAAACGTATTAGCTAACATAAGGTCATATGCTATCACAAAATCTAATATAGTTTTCCCTTCTTCATTTCTTGTTCCAAACCCATAACCTCATGTACCCTCTCATATTTCTCATTTTTCACTTGGGCATGCTCATTTAGATCACCTCCTATTAAAATCATTCATTTGACAAAATGTTTTATAATAATTCATCCCTAGCGCATCACTTCAAGTTATCCAGTACACAATGTCTAAAAACGGATGACGAGATCCAAGAGATGTCAAAGGTTCCTTATGTCAGTGCAGTTGGTTGTCTGATGTATGTCATGGTGAGCACGAGATCAAATTTGGCGCAAGCAGTTAGTATGGTAAGCAAGTTTCTCTCAAATCCTAGTCGACCACATTGGGATGCAGTGAAGTGGATTTTCAGATACTTGAAAAATACAACTGATTATGGCATTATGTTCAGTAGACAACCGGAAGATGCTTCAGTTGCTGGGTACGTAGATGCGGACTATGCAAGAGATTTAGATAACAGGAGGTCTACTACAAGATACATGTTCACTGTGGCAGGAGAACCTATTTGTTGGAAATCTATGATACAATCTATTGTTGCATTGTCTACTACGGAGTCGGAGTACATGGCAGTAGTTGAAGCAGCGAAGGAAGCTTTATGGCTTACAAGTTGGTCAGAGAATTGGGTGTTCAGCAATATGGAGTCAAGTTGTTATGCGATAGTCAGAGTGTTATCTATTGGACGAAGAATCAGGTGTATCATGCGAAAACCAAACACATTGATGTGAGGTTTCACAAGATCAGAGAGTTGATTGCTTTCAGGGAAATTCAACTTGAGAAGGTTCACACTGCAGACAATGTTATAGACATGCTGACAAAGCCAATAACCACAGAGAAGTTTTGCTTGAACTTAATCCATATCTCTAGATGTTAGAGGAAGGGAGCCCAGGCCCAGAAATCCAAATGAGACTTTATTCAGATACTCTGTTCTTTGAAGGGGTGAATATTCGTTAAGGTGGAGATTGTTGACGAGTGACTCATATTTAGATGAATGCCAATGCGATGGATGCTATGAAAGAAAAATCTGTTAAGATTTTTCGTAATAAAATTCTGTTACGATTTTATATAACAAAATTCTATTATGGGTTTTCATAATAAAATTCTGTTGCGATTTTTCATAATAAAATTCTGTTACAATTTTACCGAGTCTGAGGTTTATGTATTATTTTTAAAGATCATTGTAAACCTATTGTATAACAACAACAATCACAAGAATTATTTAATGTAATTCTTTTGTGTAGAGAGAATTCTAATAAAGCTTCGGCCACTTTTGTGGAGTAGGCACGTCGCTGAACCACAGTAACTCTTCTTCTTTCTCTTCTTCTTCTCCTTTCTCGTGTTTGCTTTCCTTTTGTGCATCTTTGTCTTGTTGCTCCGCGTGATCTCTTTTTCTCTTTCTCTTCTTCCACACGTTAGAGGTTGAGAGGTGTTGCCCCCTCTTTGCGCAACAGTATAGTATGCAGAACTGTACACCTACCTGTGTCAAGAGGTGACAAGTTCAGCATGCAGCAATGTGTTTGAACTTAAAATAAAGGAGATGGAACAATTCTCATATGCGTCGGCAGTGGGAAGTCTCATGTATGCATAAGTTTGTACTTGACCAGATATAGCATTTATAGTGGAAATGTTAGGCAGATATGTTAGCAACCCAAGACCATCACACTGGAAAGCGGTTAAGAGAGTGATGCGGTATTTGCAAAGAATTAAAGGACATATGCTCACGTATCGGAGATCAGATCACTTGGAGGTGATTAGATATTCAGACTCTGATTTTGCTGAATGCTTGGATAGCAGGAGGTTCACTTCAGGCTATGTTTTCATGTTGGCTAGAGGAACTATATTTTGGAAGACTGTCAAGCAGACGATAATAGCTACTTCTACTATGGAGGCAGAGTTAATGGAATACTACGAAGTATCCAATCATGGGATTTGGCTGCGGAACTTAATCACAGCATTACAAATCGTTGATGGCATTGACTGACCACTGAAGATCTACTGTAATAATAAAGCCGCAGAACTTTATACCAAGAACAACCGCAGTTTCTCGAAGTCCAAGCACATCGTCATCAAGTTTCTAGAGGTTAAAGAAAGAGTTCAAAGTTGTCAAATCATGGTAGAGCACATCAACACATATTCCATGTTGGCCGATCCACTCACTAAAGGTTTGATGTCTTAGGTGTTTCATATGCATGTTGTGGATATAGGAAACGTTATAGAAGAAAAACTCATCTAGTGGAAGTTTGTATTTATTTCTCTATATTTGATAATAAAGACAAATATTTTATTTTGATTATTATACGTACTTAAAGTTCAAAACATTAATAGGATTTTATTTGTTTGTTGGACACTCTGAAATACAATATCATGATTTACTGTTAATGTTTAACATTTGATATTTGTAAATATGATATAGATTCCATTTAGGAATCATAAGGTTTAAATCATAATTTGCTATTGCAGTTTAGCATATAGTATTTGCAAATATGATCAAATAATTTTGGGTCTCTTAGGACCAGTTGAAAATTGGCATGTATTGATCACATTTCATGTAATTTCTACACATCCACGCCTTGATCTATGTCATTAATGGCATTGGTATTGTGATTACTGTTGGGGCTTATTACGATCATATACAGTGGTTATAACCTCTTTAGTCTTATACCAATGAAGTTAATGGGCCAAATTGTTTAAGGGGTATCTTGTACCCATAAAGTATGATATCAACTAAAGTTGCATTCGTGTCTATAATCACATATAGCCCAAGTAGGAAATTGTTGGATTTAATATCCCTTAAGATGGGCTCACATGTGATTTAAGAGACTTGCGATTCCGAAATTCATTAAGTGATCTAACTTAAGGTTATTGGGTTTCGGGTTATTGGATATAAATTTATGTATAGAACCCTTTAGCCCAATCCATTATTATCTATGGGCTGATAACGGATTAGATTCCTATATAAAGGAGAGGCCCCGAAGAGTTTAGGGTATCATCTTGACCTAATTTCTTGTTCCCCGTTGATAAGAAACTCTGTTTGCTTCCGTTTCTTCTTCCTCGGGATCTTCTAAATGATGTTAAAGGACAAAGACATAGCTCTTCAATCAAGTTCTTTAACATTATATTTATGTATTTACTTTCTTATGTCATGTTCTCGATGAAACAAAAATTTATGCTCATATGTTCTTATCTTTTCTCTATTCGAGTTCTTATTTCGTTCCTAAAATTTATGAGATTAAGAGAAAAGTCATGTTCTATCAGAACGTTCACAACACTTGTTACTGGGACAAAAAAAACTAAGATGAAAATAAGAAGAAATAAAATTATTGATGTCAGTGTTCAGTTCAAAAGTAATAGAGAAGAGGAAGGAATTTAATTTCCTTCATTCCCCCTACTTATGCATGCTCAAATTGGGCTGAAAAGAACCTTAAACACGAACAAGTGAGAATATTTCTCTTCTTTCATTTTCCATTAAAGTAAAAAATAATAATAATAAATGAAATAGAATGGGAAAAAAAATACCAATTTCACTTAAACTATTTCATTTCCCTTGTTTTTCCTTTTGTTTTTCCTTTCTTGGGGAAGATGTTGCGAGTGTATTTAATCTTAAATCTCAGCCAAACAAAGAGATCAGAGAAACAGAAAAACTGTAAGCAAGAAGAAGAAATAAAGCCAGTCTCTCCAACTCAATACAACTTAAGACGTAAAAAATATGCAAATATCCAACAAGACTTTGAACTAAAACGCCAAAAGAAATATAAGACGATCAGCGGTAAGCAACAACCTGTTGAATAGCAATTCTTCAAAATAACAAGAAAAGAAAGAAGATGCATACCTCAAAAATTCTCCGTCCCGTACGAATGGAGGATCGAGAAGACACAGCTCAGCCCTAGTTCTTCGACCCAAAACACGAAAGCGTAGAGAAACTTCACTTAACATTTACGGATCGAACGAAAACAAAATCCAAAAGTAAGGCTGCTAGAAGGGTACATTAGAAGAACTCCAGAAACTAACCCCGGGAAAAGTTGAGGTGCCGCAGCAGCATCCATGTGGCACTTTGTCGGGGTGGTCGAATTTCCCGGCCATCTGGTAGGCGGGCAGATGGCGAGAGGAGAGCGTCAGAAGGAGCGGAATTGAATAAGAAAGCAATGCTTCGGAGGCTCAGCGGACAGATTACTCGAGAGTAGTACCGCGACTTGAATGCAGTACGCGTAGTACAGGTGAGATTATCACATATCATAAAATATGATTTATCTCCGCTGTAGCACATGTAAATTTTGGTATCTCGACATTCTTCGCGGAAAATTTTACTTTGAGAAAATTTCAATATTTCTTTTGGAATGAAGTATTGTTTGTTTATAAGTTTTATTAAAATGTTTCTATGATTTCTTTATTGTTTTAATTTTTCCATTTTATTATTAATATAAATGTTGATATTAACAAATAAATCAACAATACTTATAAAAATATAAAAAAATAACAATACGGAACTATATATATAATTATTCCTATTTTTAATCAGACAAAATAATCTGTAATGTTTCCCCAATATCATCTGGCTAAGTTGACCATGAATACGTCCGTCCCCTGAGGATTACAATGGTATATTGTCATATAAAATCTTGGATCCTCGGGATTACAATGGTATTTTGTCATATGAAATCTTGGGTCAAAATTTGATATATTTGAATATACATTCTCTTTTATCTTAGTCATCTACACTAATAACTAATAATCACCGAACAGCAAATTACCTTGGCCTGACACTAATAGCTAGTAATCACCGAACCAGCAAATTACCTTAGCCTGACGTCTAACCAGTCAATCTTGTTAGTCACGTTTCATCCCATTGAATCAGTCAAAAAATATAATTCAACTGAACACTTACTTCAATCCGGTTAGATGACTACTAAATCAATGTGAATGATCCTAGAGCAATAAAGAAAATGTCATAATCCACAATGAAACGTTGAAATGAGAATAATGCATTCTTCAAAAGTGCTTTAATTCATTCAATATAGATGGATTCTGAGTGAACAAAGATACAAAGAACACGTCCAAAAATAATAAGAGTGGAATACAATAAGCAAAGTCCTACACCATGCTATATTTGCCTTAAAGCACTACCGGTAGCCTGTTCTGTTGTGACGAAGATCTTTTACCACAACTAAATATGATAACTTCCCAAATGCTGACAAGACTGCTTCAAACGCCTGTTTTCCAACACCCTGATCAGTCAATTTTCACAGATGAGTATATCTTGCGGACAAACCAGAAGCAAGCATAGAAACCCATTGTGCCAGTCAATACGAAAAATGAGTAAGATGCAATCAGCATGTAGCCAAAGTAGAGAACTCCTGAAACAAATTTGGTTATCTCCAACTTTGTGAAGAAATAGAATGCTGAATATGCAAAGAGGTAGAGAGCAGAAGATCCTGCAGTCAAATAGGCTCTCCACCACCAGTGATAGTCCTCACTGCAGAGCTGGAAGTAGCAAAGAACAATTGTAATTTCAGCACAAGTTATGATGAGAATGAGGAAGACCAAGAAAAGGAAGCCAAAGATATAGTAGAACTGGTTCAGCCATATTGAGGTCAGGATGAAGAAGAGCTCAATGAAAACAGCACCAAATGGAAGAATCCCACCAATTAGTATAGAGAATACAGGCTGCATGTACCAAGCTTGCTCAGGTATCTGCCGGGGGATCTTGTTTGTCTTAACGGGATCTTCGAGAGCTGGCCTCTTGTAGCCAATGTAGCTACCGACAAAAACCAGAGGAACAGATATGCCAAACCATAAAAACACCAAAGCAAACATGGTTCCAAAGGGAACAGCACCCGATGACTTCTCACCCCATATCAGAGCATTCAGCACAAAGAAAATGGCAAATACAATACCAGGAAACATGAAAGCAGTTTTCAAGGTGATCCTCTTCCATTCTGAACCTTTGAACATTTTATAGAGACGGGCAGAAGAATATCCAGCAAATAGCCCCATGAAAACCCAGAGTAGAACCATAGCAGTCATCAGGCCCCCACGGTTGGAGGGAGAAAGGAAACCCAACAATGCAAAAATCATAGTAACCAACGTCATTCCAAAGAATTGAACTCCGGTTCCTATGTACACACAAAGAAGCCCAGAGTTAAGCGGTGGTCTGAAGATGTCCCCATGAACTAATTTCCATCCTGTTTCTTCCTGGGCCTCATCCTGTGACTCTAGCTGGTTGTAGTTGGCTATATCTCTGTAAAGAGTCCTCAGCATAATCATGGCGACCATGCCCGATAAAAAGAGAACTATCATTAAAGAGTTAATGATAGAAAACCAGTGGATTTGATCATCATTCATGAGAAGGTAAGTGTCCCAACGAGAAGCCCATTTGATCTCACTGGGCTGCAATAAACATATATCATGATACAACATAAGATAGAGATGTATGAGAAATACTTGAACAATATACATGGCATATCAAGGAAGAAAAGTATTTTACAACATAAGCTCCAGAAAGACGCTACACACCTGGAAGGTAACATCATAAGAAAAAACAACAAATGAGTCAGCAGTTACTTCTTGAGGTGGATTGCCACCAGGGGATATTTTGCTCTCAGAGGTGCATGTGGTAACTTTAAGGTTCTTATCACCCAATTCAGTGTATGTATGCTTCACACTGTTGGTAAAAAGCAAGAGAGAGGTAAGCAAGCAAATTATAATTTATCTATCATGATACAAAATTAAGTATGAGATAATGCATGTAACCAAAAACTTCAAATAAATTGGACTGCTGAAGCTACTTTGATGGTCCTTTTACTAGTATAAAGGATCTTGAAAACCTTAATTGGACAAGACCAAACACTTTGAATGAAAGCCAAGTTTGTCACAACTATTTAGTGTTAGTTACATAAAACTTATCCTTTCATTAAATTTTATTGAAGGCTATAAATTAGTAGTAATATTCAAAATTGACTAAATCACTTTTTCCATATATTTGAATAATAATTTTTTATGACATGTTTCCTTATATATTTCAATCTAATAATAGATTCAAATCTACTAGCTATAGGATTTATAGGTAGTGCTAACTCATATTTATATCATCTCAACCTAGTTTCTTCAATTTTATTATTTGTTAGAGCCATGGCTTTAAATATGGCCCAGTGCTAGAGTTTTGATCACCCAGTATCGTGTGTCAACACCCGACGTGCATCAAATCTTGCAGAGACAGACTTAAATGAGTGTCAATCTAATAAAATGGTTCAACTTCAAGTACCATATTGTGTCCACTTAGCTTGTTTACCTCAAAATATAAATCTATGACAATTCAAAATTTTAAATAAATTTTTGGAACAACAAATGACAATTAAGTGTTTCAACTAATACTAAGTGTGAAGCATGAGATGGAATCTAGGTTATTGTAACATCTTACTGCACATTTTCCACAACCTAAAGGATTTTTGGTATTTGAACTAATTTTTAGACATGCCCATAAATATATCTCAACTAATTACTTCAAGTTAGACTCAGATTGGAACATCAGAATTGGCTAGGCACAAGTACAAGATATGGATACAAGTAGCATCAAAATAGATAAGTGTGGGAAATGAATTACTCTTTCAATAATAGTTAATATAGGGAGGCATCAGAATCATTGATAAGAATGTGAGAAATATTAAGTTAAAAATAAGAATTGAACAGGATACTGATACAGGCATCTAGAGTAAAGCAACCTATTTAAAAGGTGCAATTTACAATTCCAAATAAATTTCTCTTTCTTTAATATGGAAAGCATGGCTACTACTTATTGCTATCAAAATCTCCTCCTTTATCCTGACATTCCATAAGTAGCTTAAGTCTCAAATATTTGGGGTTGGCCATATGAATCTTACTGCTTTATCACAATCCATGCTCGTTGTTAAGAAATTTTTGATGTTGATCATCAAGGTGATACAACAATCAATTTTTTCCTCTGGACAAGAATGTCAAAGAACTTAATAAAATGACTACCATGTGCAAAAATTAAAGGACAATATTTTTGTTTGCAGAAAGTTGATAGCTGTAGTTACTAAGTTCTTACTGATGCTTACTAATGTATATTGAGCTGTTAGTACAGCCTCCGCGCTCATAGAGTAACTTTGAAGTAAGATTATTGTAAATTTGACTTGCTAATGTATATCCTTTTTAATCAAACTTTCTGATTTTATATTGTAAGTTTATTCCACTATGCATTATAAAAATCTCTGTAAAAAATAAAAATACCTCCACCCATATATTGAACTCAATCATTTTTGTTTTATGTCTAGCTTAAACATGGAGAGGAAATGAACAAGAAGAGAAAACCCAACTTAATGGATTGTTCACCTCAGGATCTCCATAAGAAAAAAGTTCAGAAATGCATAGTTGCCTAGTCTTTGTTTATACGTGGTTAAACAGTCATAGTAAGCATACTCCCGCAAAATGGGAAATCACAGTTACTAGACATCACTGAATAACAAATGATCTGATGATCAAAAAACAATAGTTGGATTCTAGACTAGCAAACTTTCAAAAGTGTATCATAATAAACTACGGAAAAAGATTGCACCGAAGCTAAAGATGAGGATTAGATTAACAACACTTTTCCTCTTACATAAATTACCAAAAAAATTGAACCTTTCTTCTTTATTATCTCCGTATAGTCACAAAACAGGCATTGATAACAGAAGAAAAGCAAATTCTTAACCATTCCAAACTACTATGTAGCACAGACAAATTACACAATAATCACATGCTGCATTATTAGCAATCAGATGCCGACACAAATATAGGTGTTTGCTAACAATAAGATCTGGATCAAATAGAAGCTTATTAAACAACAGTACCTGCTTGGAATAACTTCAAAACCAACAATCCTAGCTTCATCAGACTCCACATCCTTATGGTACATGACTTTGAAACTAAGATGGTTACTGAGGTAATATTTATTGTCCCTCCCCTAATAACAGAAATTGCATATTACTATATAATAAACAAATTCCAGAAAGTTTACATGATGTAGTAAATAACTTACCTTGTATCCAACACGGAAACCATTTTCGATGATAGTAGCTTGACTTCCATCTCTCCGCTGCCTAACAACTGCAAGGGGTAGATTGTCCAGAATCCTAGAGTGTAACACATTGGCCAAGATAATTATAAATATTATTGTTATAAGATGTGGAAAAAAAAAAAAACTTGATGTTTACAAGAAAACTATAGATCGTCAGGAATCCTAAAAAGTGTACAACTTTGACCAAGATAATTAAAAATATGAATTTTATAAGATGTGGGGAAAAAACTTGATAACTGCAACAAGAAAACTAGTGCAATTGCAATATATAATAAGTGGCTGAGTGGAATAAATTGCATACATGTTTACACGATACTCATCATCAATCTTCTCCTTGAAGTTCTTAGCAGTTTCTGAGTTGAGTTTTACTGGACAAGCTACCTTGCAACCCTCATCAACTCTCATTTTAAACTGAGATTAAAAGCCAAAATGAAAAAAGAGAGGTTGAGCAGGTTTTAATTGGTCCACAAGTACAAACGTCAAGTAACCAAATCTTATTGAGGAAGACATGCAACAAATCAATACTCACTGTGTAAACAGAATTTTCTATGCGATCACCACGAAGGACCTCCCCCAAATTTTCAGCATTGTTCATTATTTTCGAAGGTTTGCAGTAATCCAAGAAATAGTAATCATATGGAAGCTGTGTCTTAGTGGAGGAAAGTTTATTCACTTTAACTTGTAATTCATCACCCTGGGAAAAAAGAATAGCCAATGTCAATAATTGGACCAGGTGATAATTAAACAAAAGATTAGATCAGAAATAAATATTAAAATAAAACATAAAAAAAGACACAAAGTAGATAAATGCTGAACTACATCCATGAACACAGATAATACCATGCTTTGATCAGAAACTGACATGTTAACATCCAAGATAGCAGTTGAGCATCAACTATTTACGACTAACAGTCACTGGACATCTAGAATAATAAACATCCAAGATCCCACCCTCTGAGAAGATTTGTCCTCTCAATAAGATATAACTCCACAAACACTAAGGTATATTTGGTTTGTGAAATTCTTTGCTCTCCTTTTCCAATGAAATTAAAATTTTGAAAAATGAAAAGAAAAGGTAAAGTACAAGTGGTATCACCTTTTTAATAGAAAAATCAAGTTTTGCACAGAGGAAAATTGACGATTCCCACAAATGAGCGAAAAAATAATGTTTTGATTGAGCCTATTTTCCTGATAATTTCTCAGTGTGCACATTTCTCACAACACTTCTCCTTTTGTTTTGAGATTTTTTATTGAAAAGAAAAAGAAAAAGAACTCTTTCCTAAACAAGTTATTTGCACATAACTTTTAGAATGGCAATGAGAACTTTAGCTTTTGACAATAAGTCGTTCATTGAGCGCGCCTCACTAAATTAATAGATGCATACTATAATCCAAAAACAAGTCAAACATAAAAAGGACAGCCCAATACACGAAGCTCTCGTCAATGCGGGGTCTCGAAGAAGGTTTAGACCGCATTGGGTCTATTCGACTCGAACCCATAACCATAAGGTCACACGGTAACAACTTTACTATTGCGTCAAGTCTCTCCTTAAAAACGAGTCAAACATAGAAGTTTAAAATAAAAATATAGACTCTGACTGCGTGCACACTTCTAAATGTGAGTCGCCAAACCCTTATTTCAGAAAAATATCCTATAAATATTCTACAAAGAGAAAATTTCCTTTTTCCCTTGTCTTCCATAGTTTACCTACTTTTCAATTTACCCTCCAAAGTTTAGAATATTACATTTTAACTCCTTAGAGTTTGCAAAATACAATCCTTAAGTTTTGGCTGCTTTTCAAAATGCCTCAAGTTTTCAATATTATCAAATGCCCCCCAAGTTTTAACTAATTTTCAAAAAGCATGTAATCTTAATTCAAAACTCCACTCTATGTTATCTTTTAATAGAGAAGTAAAGAATTGAGGTTATGTGTCTGTCACATGTGAACATTTAGAGTGGATTTTATAAAGGTAAAATATTGTAGCCACAAGTTTAGTTTTTAACTAGCAGCACATTTGTAAATTTCTTGGTCTATCATTAGAGGTTGCTCACTCATCTTCTTCCTTATGAAATGGTTTACTCTTACACCAATAGTTGCTTGCTCATCTTCTTTCTTATGAAACTGTCCACTCTTTTTTTTTTTCAGCAATGACTACTCACTCATCTTCCTCCACATAAAAAGTTTGCTCCTTCACCAATAGCCACTCAATCATGTCCTTCCCCGTAAAGTTGCTCAATCTTTCACGATCTCTTACAAACCCCACCATTGCATCTTCTTCCTCCCATCACTCGCTCCTCACTATCTTTGTCATTGTGAAGTTGTTAGCTGCTCTATGCAAGATTTAAGGTTTAGTGTTGTGATGGGAAGATGTGGTAATGAGGGCTTATGAGAGATCGTGAAGGAACAACCGATTTCATGAGGAAAAATATGAGTCAGTTTCGGTGAAAGGGTAAGCAACTATTGGTGAAAGTAGCTATTAGAAAAAGCAACTATTGGTGAGTGTGGAAATTATGATTCCGAAAACATTTCATAAATTATGGGATATGGTTGTTTAGCTAGTCTCTATAAATGTCTATTTAGTTTTATAGATATGTATGTTAGAATTTTTCAGGTTTTTTATTATAACAGTCTCTTATGAATAATAAGTCATTGTTAAAAAAGGGTTAGGATCTCATGAATTTGACAAATTTTGAGTTAATACAATTTTCAACAATAAATAAACAACTACCAATATTTATATGCTTATCGAAGTTGTTTTTGAATTTTGAAGTAGAAATTGGGTTTGGAGTTAATATTTCCAGTGGTGTTTTTAACTGTGAACAGAAATCAGTGTGAGCAGTGATTGCCATTTTTGGACGAATATAGGCACTTTGGAAGGGTGTTTTCCTCATATTTGCTTCTCATCTGTGAACCTCACCTATTAGGAATCAACAAGACCCATATGTCTTGTTGTTCAAGCTTTACCATGACTATTTCAAGTCTTATAACGAGGTTTCAGTAGATCTTGTTGGTTTTACAAGTTTAAATCACAAGACAGTTTCATCCCCTTCCTTAGATAGTTACCTTTCTAGAGACTTTATACTCGGATAAGGTCTGAGAATTCTTGAAGAAAAAGGAGATGAAAATAGAGTCTTCCCTTAGGCCTAGAAAATTTTATTAAGCTGCCATAGGCATTTTAAGGGAAAACATACAAACTAGGAAATTACAAGCATACAAACTAATTTGGGCAGTAGCTAATTACAAGCTTATGTGCTAATTACAAGCTTACATAAGAAAATTAAAATAGTAAGGACATTACTGGAGCATACTTACACGAAACTGAATCACACTTGTGCTAAAGCACACTAGCACACTTACTCGTTCTATCTTGCTTCATCTGCTTTAGCTGAGATGGTTTTTTATGGGGTGTGTTGGTTGTGAGGATTGCTTAGAAGAGAAGGAAAGAAGACAATGAGTTGTCTTCATAGTGGAGAAGAAAGAGGGGGACAAGAGTGGTGGGAAGGAGTTGTCTTCGTGAGTAGAGAATAAAGAAGGGAGGCAGCACGAAGTGAAGGATGAGTTATAGCCGATAATGGAGAATCCACGGAGTAAAAGTTTCTGGTAGAGAAATAATGATAATTGACGTCACCACTTACGTTTGTTGCTATGACTCCATCATGTTGTCAAAGATTATGTTGGCCCACTGAGTTTAAAGACGGAGCTATGGTGCTGGTAACTTGAGTTGGGGTGTTGGCTCTGTTTAGAGCATGCCTGTAGGATATTATTGATCTTGTTGAGCTAACTAATTTCTTTGTTGCCCACCTTTCAACCTTCTTCTAATAATGTTGGTAGAAGGTCATATGTTGGGTTGAAAAATCAAACGGAATAAATCTGATTCCCATCTCTTGGCTAATAGATCTTTTCAATGTATGTTTCTCCGACTAGTATGTAATTGTCTAGATCTTCATGTTGATCCCATAACCAATTGCTTCCTTAATTGAAACACACCAATGCTTAAGTTGATGTGCTGGAAGTGTTGCCCATCAGGATAGGAGGGATATTCTTCAATTTCTAATTGAAAACAATTTATCTCATAGATGTTTATCTTGATTAAGTGTCTGGCTGGTTCTATCTTTAGATTTATCTACTCTAGCGAGAAGCTTTCAAATATGCAGATAACAAATGTTTCTTCTTCTTCAAGGGCGTGAACTATAATGTTGTCCAATTTCTTTGGGAAGTCTTTAACGGAATCCAAATTGTGTACTAAAGTTTGTGTAGAAGTCCATAATCCATTAAAGTAAATAGAGTAATAAGTTTTCCTCTGAAATTTCTTCGGACATATTTTTCAAAGTTAATATTGGTTTTTCTGAAGGAGTTAAGTAGTTGGCATTAGAGTTTAAAATATCATTCTGTGCCAGGCGAAATGAGTGAAACTTACTGTTCCGCCCGCAAATTGAAATCGACATCGGAGCTTCCAAGCCCCTTGGAATTCATCATGCAAGCCCCACGGCGACGGACTCATTGCGCAAGACCCGTGGCGACGGCGGGCTCATTGCACGAGCCTTGCAGTGGCGGCGAACTCGTCGTGCAAGCGGCGGATTCGTCCCGAGAGCCCCACGGCCACGGCAAACTTATCATGCAACAGGTGTCAAGGAATAGTAAAATTAAATAAACGCATACTAATTTCAATCAATTCCTAGCTATAGTAGGGATGTTTTAAATAGGCTTAACTAAACTCTAATAAAATTATCCCATTAATTATATATATATTAAAAAAAATATATATTTTGTAGTTTAAATATTTAGATTAATTTCTATTCTTAATTAATATATTTTATATTTAAAGTTTTAAGATCCATGACCAAAATCTCGACATGGCCAAGATTTTAAACCTTGGTTGGCATTGACAACCATATTTGTCTAGTCTACACAAGCTATGGAGACCTTTTGACATTTCAATCTATAGTCAGCATTCAGCTTCGTAGATAATTATCATACCTTTGGGAGGGTTTGTATGGAATGTCTTGAGTATTTCACATAAGTCAAGGAACGTTTGGAAAGTTAATTTTTTTACCATACTTCAAATATATGTGGATATGACTTCTGAGATAGTAGTCGGGAAACCCAAGAACATTGATTCCAACGTTCCAATTCTTCAGAATCAATGTTCTTGGGTTTCCCGACTACTATCACATATCCACATATATTCGAAGTATGATAGAAAGATCTTCCAAATGTTCCTTGACTTATATGTGAAATACTTAAGACATTCCATACAAACCCTCCGAGAGGTACGACAATTATCTACGAAGCTGAATTCAGTTATAAACTCAAATGTCAAAAACTCTCCAAAGCCTGTGGAGACTCAAACAAATATGGTTGTTAATGTCAACTACTTTACTCCTTCAGAAAAGACAATATTGACTTTGAAAAATATGCCCCCAGAAATTTCAGAGGAAGGTTTATTGACTTTGGGCAGCATTATAGCTCACACCCTTGAAGAAGAAACATTTGTTATCTACACATTTGAAAGCTCCCGCCAGAGTGGATAAATCTAAAGATAGAACCAGCTAGCCATTGAAGAATATCCCTTCGATCCTAATCTAGAGTGGTAGCACTTCCAACACCGGGAAATCAATTTAAGCATTGGCATGCTTCGATCCAAGGAAACAATTAGTTATGAGATCAGACAATTACATACTAGTTGAAAAAACATACACCGAAAAGATCTACGAGCCAAGAGACATGGGCACCAAATTTATTCCGTTTAATTTTTCTACCCAACATATGACCCTCTAGCAATATTAAAGGTGGGCAACAAAGAAACTCGCCAACACAGCAATATCCTATAAGCGTGCTCTAAACAGAACCAACACTCCAACTCAAGCTACCAGCCCTAGAGCCCCGTCTTGAGACTCAATGGGTGAACATAATCTTGACAACATGATGGAGTCATAGCAACAGACGTAAGCCGTGACTTCAGCTCACATCAATTCGTAAGTCATGACGTCAACTAGCATTATTTCTCTACCTACAGAAAATTTTACTAAGTGGATTCTCCACTACCTGCTACAACTAATCCTCCACTACCTAATGCCTCCCTTCTTTTTCCTCCACTCACGAAGACAGCTCCTTCCCACCACTCTGCGTCCCCCTCTTTCTTCTCGACTATAAAGAGGGATCATTGTCCTCTTTCCTTCTCTTCTAAACAATCCTCACAACCAACACGCCCTATAAAAGACCATCTCAGCTAGAGCAAACGAAGCAAGAGAGAACAAGTAAGTGTGCTACTGTGTGCAAGTGTGCTAGTGTGTGCAAGTGTGATTTCAGTTTCTACAAGTATGCTCCTATAATGTCCTTACTATTTTAATTTTCTTATGCAAGTTTGTAATTAGCTACTGTCCAAATTAGTTTGTATGCTTGTAACTTCCTAGTCTGCATGTTTTCCGTAAAATGTCTATGGCAACTTAATAAAATTTTCTAGGCCTAAGGAAAGACTTTGTTTTCGTCTCCTTTGTCTTCAAGAATTCTCAGACCTTATCTAAGTACATATGTAGAAAGATAACTATCTAAGGAAGAGGATGAAACTGTCTTGAGGTTTAAGCTTGTAAAACCATTGCTGACTAAATTGGACAGCAAGAGCTACGAGCTCATTATAAAACCTGAAAAAAACGGAGTAAAGTTTGAACAAGACATATGGTTCTTGTTACATCCTAATAGGTGAGGCTCACTGATGAGAAGCAAATATGAGGAAAACACCCTTCCAAAGTGCTGAGATTCATCCTAAGACCCAAACCCACCAATCACAATCACTGTGCACACTGATCACTGTTCCAGTTAAAAACTGAAAAACACCACCGAAAATATTAACTCCAAACCCAACTTCTACTTCAAAATTTAAAAACATTTTGGACACGAAGCATATCAATATTGGTGTTGAGCTAGTGGTCATTGCTGAAGAAATGGATGATTTCAAAAGAAAGAAGATGTACGAGCAACCTCTAATGGATGAAATTAGAAACTTGCAAATGCCCATAGTTAAAACTCAACATACAATTCCATTTTTTTCACCCTTATGAAATTCCACCAAAATGATCATGTGTGACAAATGACCCCAATTCTTAAACTCTTCATTGAGAGATAACAAAAGGGGTATTTGAAATAGCATTAAAAAACTTGAGATATTTTTAAAATAATAAAATATTGAAGATCATTAAAGAAGTAGCCAATACTTAGGGATATTTTGACAATATTAAAAGCTTGGAGCATTCTAAAAAGTAACAAGAACTTGAGGGCATCTTGTTGCTATTTTGCAAACTATAGGGATAAAATGTAATATTCTGAACATTGAGTGACAAAATGAAAAAGTAAACTAGGGGGTAAAATAAAATTTCATCTTCTACTAAGAAGAAACAGCCATGTGTTCACATTAATCATATTCTTTCAACTTATCAGGGATAATAAATCAACGTCCCCTAATTCTAAGTAAGAAGATAATCAACTTCTAACCACCACCTAAATCAATGACTACTTAGCCTGATAATTTGATTTCAATCTAATTTAATTCTTATACATCTAGAGGGAAAAATAAACGAGCAATGAATACAAAGTTGAGCCTACGAACATATATGAATCAATCAGAACCTCCTTTGAAAAGCAGGAGAAAAACATCGAGTGAATCATTGTTTTAACATCTCACCATGAAACTAATACCAGTCATCTCTATTGGAAATGCAACAATAATACAGAATGCAAGTCAGTTGAAAGACAAATCCCGTGCACTCAAGTAATAAAGAATAAATCGAGTCAATGGCAACTTGTGATTAACGAGCAAGAAAATTTTAACATCTTAAGACTGAACCGTCTTCTAGGTTTAGATTTAATCGAAATAGCGCCAAGTTAGATGACAGCTCGGGATTAGGGGCCTATAGATCAGATCCTACATGAAGATTCATCAACAGTAACATCAAACGAAAATTTCTACCAGAAGAAGCGACAAGATCAAAAGACTGGAAGCTCAGATCTAGCGAAATATAAGATGCACAAACACAAAACAAACCCGGATCTCGTGAAATCGGAGAAAAATCCAGATCCTCACCCAGATCAACAAAGGGATCAAAGCATAAAACGGATCACCTTACGGAAATCGCGGGGAGCGACGCCGGGGAGGTAGAAGGCGCGGGCGGAGGGCAACAAGACGAGCAGAAGTGCTAGGAGTAGGCACGCGGCGACCTCGCCGCTCGCCTTAGCCATTGCGCGAGGCGAGGAGGAAGGAGATAAGAGAGAGAGATCGCGGGGCGATCCCGGAGAAGAAAGAGCGAAACGACCGATTCGATGGGGGAAGAGGGAGAAAGAAGCAAAGCTCGAATGGAGAAGGATGAAACTGGAATTGTAATTTAATCTCGCCTGAGCAATTGAACCGATGAAATTTGACTTCAAACGAAGCGGACGCCGAAAACGACTCAGGTGTGTATACCTTCGTTAAGGGGTTGGAATTTTTTTCCGTGGGAACCAATTGGATAGCCGCAAAGGTTTTTTATGGGTTGGTGTTCTCTTGGGTGCGTTTGCTGGTATACGTTGGTTCGGATGGTGCAGGCGGTGAACGATCTGGTAGGCTGGGACGCCGTGGTCCCCGGGCGAGAGCTTGGTTCCCAAGCAAATGCTGTGGGAGAGCGTACGTGATCGACTGGTCAACTGATTTTATGGCTTTGGTTTTTAATATTAAAATTCATACACGAAAGCCGAAGCAGACCGGCTTGGTGTTAAAGATTTTATAAAGAGAAATAATTTTATCCATAATTTTTAATCGAGATGTTTAAAAGAGAAATAATTTTAATAATTTCAAATTAGTTCGGAATATTAAACATTTGAGAATTTACTTGAGTGCCTTATCGATAGGGACATAGTTATGAAAACTTTACTATAATGTTTGATTCAATTTATAAAAATGGACTAGATTTGAGCCGATTCAATTATCCAAAAAAATAAAATTGAACTAGGAAAAACTAAGGTAAAAATAAAAAATAGCTCTTATTTTTTAAAAGTCATCATATGAGCCCTTGTTTTTTATTTTTATCATAAAAATATCCACCCATCAATCTCCTATCAAAAATCACAATTGATTCGTAAGTATATTATTAAATATTATTATTTTTTATCTCACATATTAAATCTTGAATCAGTCAAACATGTTGATCCGGTGATAATCCAAGAGGGCCCACATCCAAGGAAGTTCAACGCTTAGGTGGTCGTCAAAGTTAAGAGGTGGTCAGCTAAGGGACTAGCTAAGCCGAAGTCCCTACAAGTCGGTCGGCCAGAAGAGTTCAGCGATCGGCCAGAAGAGTTCGCTGAAGGTGGGTCAAGCCTACAACCCGATCGGCCGGAAGAATTCAAGAAGGGTTGGTTGAGCCTACAACGCACTGAGACCAAAGGCACTCACGTCACTCGGCTTATATATACTCGTAAGAGGTTAGGGAATTGGCTGGCCAGGTCGATCAAGGGAAGTTCAATCAGACTAACGGCCGACAAATCAGACGGGGGATACGTGCCAACATCCTTTTGGGAGTCTATGCCGCTGGCTGACGGCGTTGATGAACAGAAAATCGTACGGGAGAAGATTCCGCCGCCTTGACAGGGATGCGTTCGCCCCGTTATAGTAAGATGTCAGGGACCATTTCTCGATGTTAGCTTTTGGGGAAAGTTTGGGATTGCGCGTTTGCCCAGGAAGTGTGCAGTCAGCCCGCCGAAGCTCTATATAAGGAGGGAGGTGGTCATCCGCGGAGGTACACGCAGACGTCTTTTGGCACCACTATTCACTTCTTTACTTGCTCTATTTTCTCCTTCTGCTGTTGTGTGACTTGACCGTCGGAGGGCCGTCATCGGGAACCCTTCCCGGCTTGGCACTAACGACTTGTGATTGCAGGAGCAGAGCGCCTTCACCGCAGACGAAGACCTACATCAGCGTTATTTCCTGGTGGCCATCTACTCAGCTTCAGAGTAGGGTCACATGTTATAGAAATTATTGTAGGACCATTGCGGCCGGCTAGAAGGGGTTGTTGGTTAGTCCTGTAAAGACAAAAGGCAAACAACCCTTCTCAAAATCTTTAAGCTAACACTTGCATAAATAATAAGCAGAAAGTAAATAGAACATTAAAAAGAACGAGGCACAGAGATTTACTTGGTTACAACCGATGTAGTTGTTAATCTAAGGAAGATTAAGCACTAAAACTCCTTCAGGCGGAGAAGCCTCTTACAACGTTGAAGCGCAAAAACATAAGCTTAACTACAACTAAAGCGTACAAGTGTTTGGAAATGAAATGCTCGTGATAGTTGAAAAGCTTCTGGACCAAGGCTATATTTATAGCCTTGGTCAAGGCGCCCCGAAGGGTTCCGGGCGCCCTGGGGGATAAACTTTATCCCCCAACGATCAGATCGAGTCAAAACTCGATCCTGGTCAAAAGGCTGGTTCGGGCGCCCAGAAGGGTTCCGGGCGCCCCGGAGGGGTCCGGGCGCTCGGAAGGGTTCCAGGCGCCCCGGAGGGGTCCGGGCGCCTCGGTCATCTCCGGGTGCCCCGGACCCCGAAAGTAAACTCTGGTTGACTTTTTCATCCGGGACCTCTACTCTGTTTTAGTCCCGTCTCGGTTCGGGTCTTCTGCTCCGGATCCTCTTACTTGGGTGATCTCTACCATCCAGAAATGGGCTCGCTCGAATCCAACTCCCGGTCTTCTCGAGCAGGCTTCCGCTCTAGCTCCTCGTCCCTCGGAGTCGTCGCATGGTTCCTTCTCGTCCGCCAGCGTACTCGTCCGCAGTCTTCGTCCCTCAGTCGCACCGAGCCCGTCGGCTCTCTCCCGTGCCGACCTTCTCGCTAGCTGCGTCTCTTGCTCCCCGAGCAATCTTCCGCTCCGGCTTCTAGTCCCTCAGACCCAGCGCACGCTTCCTTCTCGTCCACCGGGGTACTCTTCCACGGCACCTCATCCCTCGGACACACCGAGCCCGTCGGCTCTCTCCCCATGCCGTCCTTCTCGCTAGCTGCGTCTTCCGCTCGAGTACTTGTGCTCCTAAGCCCCTGCACACTTAGACACAAGGTTGAAACAACACAGGACCTAACTGTTGGATCGTGAAACGTCGATAGAGGGGGGGTGAATATCGATTCAAAAAAATCGCGTTAATAAGAGTTAAGCGCAGCGGAATAATAAAAAACTTAGGCAAACTGAACAAGGTATTTTTTACTTCGTTCGGAGCCTGTGACGACTCCTACTCGAAGGCCCGTACTCCTTGAGTACTTTCGTTGGGCAATTCACTAGCAATTCGAAATACTATTACAAATTAAGGTACAGAAATGCTAATGGAAATAAAGTGATACCGACAAGAAAATTAACCAAAGAAGAAGGAGCACTTTGTCGGGGCTTTATTAGCGTCGCAGGAGCGTAGAGCAGCAGAGCAAGCAGTCGAAGAGTTCTCAGTTGTTTTTGAAGCTCCACCCCTGGGGCTTCTTTTATATGCTGCTCCGGGCGCCTGGATCCCTTCCGGGCGCCCTGGTGCGACGTGGCAGGTCTAATCAGCGAACTCCACGTGGCGACGACTCGGCCTGGATAAAATTCACCTCCGGGCGTCTGGATCCCTTTCGGGCGCCCGGACCTCCTATTTCCATAAACTTCCTTTCCTGCAAAACAGAGTTAGTCCGAGGCAAATATATATTCTGCAAAACAGATTGTTAGCACAACTAAAGTAATATGATTTAACAAGAAAAGAGTATGACTTAGATTCCGTCTTTCCGAGACCGGAATCTAGTCACGATCTCGACTTAGATATCCGAAATGGATCTAAGTCGGATCGACGCCTAATGTTCCCTTCCTGGGAATGCGTCCTCGCAGTCACTCCCCTCCAGTGACTTACCTCACTTACCTGCCAGACGTCCGATCAGCCCGTCGACCCGTCTGGACTTCGTGCCAGCTATCCGGTCAGCCCGTCGACCTAGCTGGGGTTCGTGCTTAAGCGTCCGGTCAGGCCGTCGACCCGCTTGGACTTCGTGCCAGCTATCTGGTCAGCCCGTCGACCTAGCTGGGCTTCGTGCACATCCGCCACCCGTCGACTGTTGCGGACTTATCCTGCACACTCGATCAGAGTGTTAGATCAACAATAAACCTAACTTAACCTATTTGTCATTCATCAAAACCTGGGTTAAATCGTTAGTGCTAACCGCACCAACAATCTCCCCCTTTTTGATGGAATGACAACCTGGTTAAGTTAGTGAAGACATTTGCAAAAAACAGATAACATCATTATGTGGATGTTTTTTAAGTTAGTTTGTATTTTCAATTGGTTTGGCTAACTTAACCCACCTAACCCTCCCCCTTTGACATTCATCAAAAATAAGCATGTTTAAAGTAATAATAAAAAAAAAATATAGACTTCAGACAAAGTAAGGAATCATGTCAAGTTAATCTGGGGGAGTTAAACTTAGTAATTTATCTTTTGTAAAAGAGCTAAGTTTTGAGACAAGTTTAAAAGATCTATTTTTCAAAACTAGGTAAAATTGATTTTCTAAAACTGAGTTGGTAAAGGATTCAACTTTCAATACTTAAGTACATAAAAGACTTGATTTTTTAAAGCTAGTTTTCAAAAATAGAGGTATATATAAAAAAATCCAGATTTAAAGGCTAAGTTTTGTGAAAAATAGCTAATTTTTCAAGTATAGCATCTAAGGTTAAGGTTTAAGAATAAGTTCTAAATTTCAAGAAAAATAATTTTTTAAAACAGGTTTCAACTCTTTTCAAACATAAGCAAAATTTAAATACTAAGTTTTAAAATATATTTCAAGATTGATTGAAGTTTAATTTTCAACACTAAGTTTGCGCTTAGTTTACAAAAATTAATTTTTGTAGAATTAAGTAGAATTAAGTAATCAGAACTAGATTTTTAAATTCAATTTTCAAAACTACGTTAAATCTAATTTTGAAATTCAATAACTTAGTTTTCAAAAATAGGTTTAAGAAATTTTTAATAAAAATGTTTTGAAAAACCGAAAAAATTTTAATTGATTCCTCCCCCTGGACCTGACATTAAATCAAATGTCTAACCAGTTAGTTACTGACTGACTTATCAAAAGATAGCAGCTTTCACTTGGTTAGTCAAGTTAAGGTCAATCTTAACTTGATTAATATATATTTTGTTTTTAACGCCCAGACTTATGTCGATGCACTGAAATAAGCATATTAAGTCTTAGGCAAGTGGCCTATGCATCTCACCCCATTTTATTGTTCGGCAAACACAAGCAAGGTAAGCCTAAGGTTTTGGTGAGATGCTCAAAACTAGTCCTATGGGTGCATGTTCTCTAAGGATTTTGAACTAGTCTAAGGCTAAAAGTTTATTTAAAAATCTAAAAATAGGAAGGTTTTAAAAACTGACACATGTTTGAACCTATAAGTTGAAAGCAATAATTTTGAAAGTATTTTGAAATTCGAAATTCCTAGTCTATTAGGCACATTCCTAGTTTTCTATGTAAATGGCTAAATTCATTTTCAGGGAGTGGTTTAGTGAATATGTCAGCTAAGTTTGACTTGGACTCAACGTATTTGAGCTCAATGTCACCCTTAGTAACATGATCCCTGATAAAGTGGTGCCTGAGTTCAATGTGTTTGGTTCTTGAATGATGCATTGGATTTTTTGTTAAATCTATTGAGCTAATATTGTCAATTAAGACTTTTACATTTGTGATTTTTAAGTTAAAATCTTTTAAGGCGTGCATCATCCATAATAATTGGGCTACACATTCTCCTATGGCTATGTATTCTGACTCAGTTGTAGATAGTGTAACACAATGTTGCTTTCTACTAAACCAGCTAACAAGTGATGGGCCTAGTAGTTGACATCCACCACTTGTGCTTTTACGGTCTAATTTGCACCCAGCATAATCTGAGTCAAAATATCCTATTAATTCAAACTCACTGGTCCTAGGATACCAGATTCCTACGTTTGTTGTTCCCTTAAGATATCTAAAAATCCTTTTGACTTGAGTCAAATGGGATTCTTTAGCACAGGTTTGGTATCTTGCACACATACTAACTGCAAATAAGATATCAGGTCGGCTTGCAATTAGGTAGAGTAGACTGCCTATTGCACTTCTATAGTACTTCAGATCTACTGATTTTCCATTTGGGTCATTGTCTAAGATTGTGTTTACTGCCATGGTTGTTTTTATTTCTTTTGTATTTTCCATTCTGAATTTTTTAAGTAATTCTTTAGTGTATTTGTATTGATAAATGTAATTTCCTTTATTTGTTTGTTTGATTTGTAATCCTAGGAAATAGGTCAATTTTCCTACTAAGCTCATTTCAAATTCTTGTTCCATTAGATTAATAAATTCTTCTAGAAAGTCTGAGTTAGTTGAACCAAATATTATATCATCTACATATATTTGTGCTATAAATATGTCGTTATTTAGTAATTTAACAAACAAGGTTGGATCAATTTGACCTTGGTTGAATCCTTTGGATGTTAAGTAAGATGTTAGCCTTTCATACCATGCCCTGGGTGCTTGTTTAAGTCCATATAATGCTTTCTTCAACTTAAAGACATAATCAGGATGTTCTATATTTTCAAACCAGGAGGTTGACTTACATACACTTCTTCTTTTATTAGTCCATTGAGAAAGGCTGACTTAACATCCATTTGATATAGTCTGAATCCCTTATGGGCTGCATAACTTAGTAACATTCTAATGGATTCTAGTCTGGCTACTGGGGCATAGGTCTCATCGTAGTCAAGTCCTTCAACTTGACTGAACTCTTTGGCAACTAGCCTAGCCTTATTCCTAGTAATTTCCCCAGTTTCACTTAATTTGTTTCTAAATACCCATTTTGTTTCTATTACTTTCTTATCTTTAGGTGGTGGCACTAGATCCCAAACTTCATTACGCTCAAATTGAGCTAGTTATTCTTGCATAGCGATGATCCAATCTGGATCAAGTAGGGATTCAACTACAGTTTTGGGTTCAATTTTTGAAATCAGGGAGATTTGACTCAGGTTCCTAAAAGATGATCTGGTTTGAACCCTTAGGTCTGGGTCACTAATTATTTGATCAGTTGGATGGTTAGGATTTACTTTTATAGTTCTAGGGGGTTCATTTTCTTGAGTGTGTTCATCTTCTTCATAGTCTAGGGATTAATTGGTTTCTTCAGAATTATTAATTTCAGTAGGTTGAAGTTGAGTTTGTCCTTGGGTTTCTTCAAATTTTACATTTGTGGTTTCCTCGATTTTTAGCGTAATTTTATTATATATTCTGTAACCCCTACTGTTTAGAGAATATCCTACAAAAATTCCATTTTCTACTTTAGAGGTGAATTTTCCTAAATGTTCTCTAGTATTTAGGATGAAGGCTGGACACCCAAATACTTTAAAATATTTTATGTTAGGTTGTTTGTTATAAAATATTTCAAAGAAGGTTTTATTATGTCTTTTATTTAATGTTGTTCTATTTTGCACATAGCAGGTTATGCTAACAGCTTCTGCCCAGAAATATTTAGGTAGGTTATATTCATTTAACATAGTTCTAGAGGCTTCTAGTAAGGTTCTATTTTTTCCTTCTTCTTTTTTTTTTTTACATTAAGATTTGGAGATTAGGTTTAAAATTAATTTTTAAGTTTTTAAAATTAAAATTTTGAAATTAATTTTTAAGTTTAAAATTAAAATTTTGAAATTAATTTTTAAGTTTAAAATTTAAAATTTTGAAATTAATTTTTAAGTTTAAAATTAAAATTTTGAAATTAATTTTTAAGTTTTTTTTTTAAATTAAAATTTTGAAATTAATTTTTACGTTTAAAATTAAAATTTTGAAATTAATTTATAATTTTAAAATTAAAAATTTGAAATTAATTTTTAAGTTTAAAATTAAACTTTTGAAATTAATTTTTAAGTTTAAAATTAAGTTTAAAATTAAAATTTTGAGATTAATTTTTAAGTTTAAAATTAAAATTTTGAAATTAATTTTAAGTTTAAAATTAAAATTTTGAAATTAATTTTTATGTTTTAAAATTAAAATTTTGAAATTAATTTTTAAGTTTAAAATTAAAATTTTGAAATTAATTTTTAAGTTAAAAATTAAAATTTTGAAATTAATTTTTAAGTTTAAAATTTTGAAATTAATTTTTAAGTTTAAAATTAAAATTTTGAAATTAATTTTTAAGTTTTAAATTAAAATTTTGAAATTAATTTTTAAGTTTTAAAATTAAAATTTTGAAATTAATTTTTAAGTTTAAAATTAAAATTTTGAAATTAATTTTTAAGTTTAAAATTAAATTTTTGAAATTAATTTTTAAGTTTAAAATTAAAAATTTGAGATTAATTTTTATGTTTTAAAATTAAAATTTTGAAATTAATTTTTAAGTTTAAAATTAAAATTTTGAAATTAATTTTTAGTTTAAAATTAAAATTTTGAAATTAATTTTTAAGTTTGAAATTGAAATTTTGAAAGTAATTTTAATTAAACAAATTTAAGCCTTATTCATCTCACCCGATCTATATTGTCAATCAAGGAATCCTATGATTTTGTGAGATAAAATTAGATTTTTAATTTTGGAGTTTTGGTTTAACTTGTGTTAAGTTCAGATTTAGCTTTGGTCTCCACAAATAGGTAATTTTCGGATAAACTTCTAAGCTTGGTGAGTCACATGGACGTCATTAGTAGTAACCAACCTTTCGAGGTTTTCCTAATAGTCCTATCCACGGAGCTTAGTACTAAATTTTGGTCTAACTGGTTAGGATTCATTTAAGGGTAGCTTCGGTCAGTTCCAGTTGGCCAAATGCACCAGATCGAAACCATATCTTTCTAGACATGCGATGCCCAAGCTTCCCTAACGTACTATCATCCAAAAACTTCACCAGTACCATGATTCAAGTTAAACTTGGTCTCTTTTTAACTAATCCTAATCACCCTGTCGGGTTAGTTTGTTTGGGTTACCCTGTCGGGTAAGTTAGTTTTGGAGGTGCCAGCTATTCTGGAGCCTCCCCTGAATCATTGGTCTTTAATTTAAGATTTTTGTATAATTAGAGTTGGTTTTAGTTAAGTTTTAATGTTTAATTTGTAATTTAAATTTAAATTTTTTATTTTGAATTAATTAAATTGGTCAAATTATCTTTCTTTAAGAGAGTGTATTTAATATTTGAATGTTCTTTCAATTTCAATTTTATTGGGTTAATTGAATTATCTTTCTTTAATAGCTTTTTATTAATTGTTAATTTTGAAATTAATATGTTATCTTTAACATTTAATTTTAAGTTTGTTAAATTCCATTTTGATTTTATCAAAGTGTTTGATTTTATCCTTACATTTTCTTTGCCTTTTAAATTGATATGGTTAATTGAATTTATTAAATTAGTTTTATCTTTAAAGTTTAATTTTTTATTAATTAAATTATCTTGGTTTTGGATAGCATTTTCTAGACTGATTTTATCTTGATTACTAAATATTTTATCAAGGTATTTATTGATTTTATCCATTTTCTCGTTTTTAGCATTTAAATTCAAATTTATTTTAATGTTTGACTTATTTATGTCTAAATGCTCACCTAGTTTTAAATTTTCTGAATTGATTAAATTATTTGAATTGATTTGGTCATTGTTCTGTTTGACCAAGTCAAGGTTGATGCCAAATTGATCAGAGTCTTGATTGACTTGATCAGAGTCTAGATTATTTTATGATTTTGAATCTAAATCATTTAAATCTAGATTATCATGCACCATACTTGGACTAATTTCATACCTATCATCATGCTGATTATTTAAACTACTATTAGCAGGGGTATTTTGATAAATATTACTAACCTTGAGCGCAACCCCTAATTCAGTAGGCTTCTCTGTTGGATTTGACTCGAGTCCATATTTGACTTTAACTTGATCTTCTAGCTCCATTGGCGTCTCGTGAAGCTTGATCAACTGGGTCCACAGCTCATATGCATTCTTGTACTTTTCTAATCTGCATAAAGTATTGTTAGGTAAAACATTACAAATAATGTTACTTACCTTTTTGTTCAGTTCCGAGTTTTGAGAATGTTTCCTCAAAATTAGCATATAATCGATGTCTACGCTTCCTAAGAAGCATTCCATTAATCGCTTCCAGTAGTTGAAGTCTTCATGATCGTATGGTGGTGGTTCGCAGGGGTTCCGTCCTTCTAAAAGAGTCATAATTTCCCAACAAGAGAAATAAACAAAAAATCCCAAGACTTGGTCTTGGATTAGCAGTGCTGGAAAAGGAATATAATATTGCACTAATTTCGAAAAATAATAAAATATTAATAAAATATTAATAAAAAAATATTATTCCAAAATTTTGAAAATGTAATATTTTATCAATACTAAGCAACGGTGAAAAGATGATGATGTGTTTTTCAAAAACGGTTTTGGAGGGAAAAAAACGAAAGGCGTACCTGCTCTGATATCTAAAAGACAAACAATATCAGAGCGTTACCTGCTCTGATACCACTTGTTGGATCGTGAAACGTCGATAGAGGGGGGGGGGGTGAATATCGATTCGAAAAATAACGAGTATAAACGCAGCGGAATAAAAATTGGACACAATGAATTTTACTTCGTTCGGAGCCTGTGACGACTCCTACTCGAAGGCCCGTACTCCTTGAGTACTTTCGTTGGGCAATTCACTAGCAATTCGAAATACTATTACAAATTAAGGTACAGAAATGCTAATGGAAATAAAGTGATACCGACAAGAAAATTAACCAAAGAAGAAGGAGCACTTTGTCGGGGCTTTGTTAGCGTCGCAGGAGCGTAGAGCAGCAGAGCAAGTAGTCGAAGAGTTCTCAGTTGTTTTTGAAGCTCCACCCCTGGGGCTTCTTTTATATGCTGCTCCGGGCGCCTGGATCCCTTCCGGGCGCCCTGGTGCGACGTGGCAGGTCTAATCAGCGAACTCCACGTGGCGACGACTTGGCCTGGATAAAATTCACCTCCGGGTGCCCGGATCCCTTTCGGGCGCCCGGACCTCCTATTTCCAGAAACTTCCTTTCCTGCAAAACAGAGTTAGTCCGAGGCAAATATATATTCTGCAAAATAGATTGTTAGCACAACTAAAGTAATATGATTTAACAAGAAAAGAGTATGACTTAGATTCCGTCTTTTCGAGACCGGAATCTAGTCACGATCTCGACTTAGATATCCAAAATGGATCTAAGCCGGATCGACGCCTAATGTTCCCTTCCTGGGAACGCGTCCTCGCAGTCACTCCCCTCCAGTGACTTACCTCACTTACCTGCCAGACGTCGGGTCAGCCCGTCGACCCGTCTGGACTTCGTGCTAGCTATCCTGTCAGCCCATCGACCTAGCTGGGCTTCGTGCCTAAGCGTCCGGTCAGCCCGTCGACCCGCTTGGACTTCGTGCCAGCTATCTGGTCAGCCCGTCGACCTAGCTGGGCTTCGTGCCAGACATCCGGTCAGCCCGTCGACCTGTCTGGACTTATCCTGCACACTCAATCAGAGTGTTAGATCAACAATAAACCTAACTTAACCTATTTTTCATTCATTAAAACCTTGGTTAAATCGTTAGTGCTAACCGCACCAACACTAACTTAACTTGTTGATCACACCAAAACAACATTGGGGTTCCAACAATTATGAAATTATAAATGTTATAAATATTATAGTAATTATAGTTTCATAATTGTTACAATTGAGATTTTTTTCTATTCAACATCTACGTTGTAACCATTTCATCAAAAAAATATGAGGTTCACATGTCACATATATATTATATTAACACCTTTATTCTTTCATATTCATTTTAACATTATCACTCATTATTATGGGGTCCACATGCCACATATATACGATATTAATATATTCATTCTCTCACGTAAATATACTACTAATTTAATTTAATTTATTAGTTTTAAATTTTAAAATTTTAAATTAAATTTTATTTGTTGATTTTTAATTTTAAAATTAAATTTTAAATTTTTTAAAGAGAAATGATACTCGTCGCGATATATTACCGTGAAAACTTTCCGCGGCCCCGTGGGCAGTCCGCGTGGCCAACTCCACCTCAGCCCTCTCTCTCCGTCGCGAATGAAGTCCTCTCGCGTCACAATGTTCGATTTTTTTTGCGTGCCCTAACTCTCTGAGCCTCTTCCCCCTTGCAAAGCAGCAACTTCTCCCTCCCCTACCCTAATCCTCCCCCCAGCAAAATTAGTCACGTGCCCTAACTTCTTCAAAAGCACTGTCGCGTCTTCTCCTTCCGTTTTCTTCCTCCTCCCAGCGAGCCTCGGCTTCCTCCTCCTAGCGTTCTCGAAGAGAGGAGCATTCTCCCTCACTGTTCTCCCTCAGCGAGGCTTGGCTCCATCAACGTTTTCCAAGGATTCGAAGAAGCACATCAAGTTATAATAGAAAGGAGCAGTGACTTTGAGTACTCTTTGAGGTAATTAACTTCTTGTTCTAATCTTTTCTTTCTTCAATTCGTGGTAACCCAATCCTAACTCATCCACACCTCCTCCTTCTTTTTCTTCTTCTTCTTCCCTCTCTCTTCCAAGGAATCGAAGAAGCACATCAAGTTATAGCATCAAGGAGCAGTGACTTTGAGTTTGAGTACTCTTTGAGGTAATCAACTTATTCTTCTTCTCTTCTTATTTAATTTTCAAGTTGGTAGGTGGGATTAAAATGTTCAGGTTCTTGAAGAACCTACCTTTTTTATTCAATCTCTAACTAATCAATCTGTATACTATTATTTTCTAAGTTGTACCTCTCGTATAGAGTTTACCATGTTAAAGATGATCCCTCTTGTAAATTAAACTGATGAAGGTGTTGGGGTTGCAAGGTTGTAAACATAGTCCCATATTGGAATACACATGGGAAAGATCATGGGGTTTATAAGAGAAAAGATATCTCCATTGGCATGAGGCCTTTTGGGGAGATCCCAAGAGCAAAGCCATGAGAGCTTAGGCCCAAAGTGGACAATATTATGTCATTGTGGAGATATCTAAATTCTTTTCGATCCTACAATTGGTATCAAATCTAGGATTTTGCCTCTGTGTATTTGGTATTAGTTTAATTATGCACATGTCATACATAATTTAGGCAGGTTAATAGTAGGATGTGCTAACTTTGTGGATGCAGGATCCAACTATTGTGACTTATAGTTATTATGTGTGTGATTGGACCCTTGGACATGTCAAGAGCATTTATTATGTGTGCATGATTGTATTATAAAATACAGCAGGAGCTGTATTTAGTTTTATTAGGATTTTATTTTTTGATCTAGATACATGTACATTCCTATTATGGAATATAGGATCGATGTATGTAAATTTTATTTTATGTTCGATCTAGTTTACATATACATTCCTTCGAGGAATATAGGATCGAAAAATATAAAATTCTATTTATGTCGCGGATCAAATCTTGCAAGGCGTGGAACCTTTTGAGGATCAGAGTGGCACAGCGGAACAAGGAGCAAGATGGATGCGACAACTAGACCCGGTGACGATGGCCAAAGATGGCAGCAGCTAGGGATGACGACACACGGAGGACAACAATAGATAAAAGCCATAATAGTTGAAAATTAGTTTTTCTATTTATTGCTTTTGTATTGTGTTGTGTGTGAATGTTAGTGTACATGTTTAGTAGGCTAGCATCATCAAAATTCCTCACTTTAAATAACTAAGTGGGAGAGGAATTTATTTTAGTAAATTTCACGATCTCCATTACTAGTTTGTAAGTGATGCAAACAAACTTGCGCGTTGGCTCTGAGTGCCTTCCTCCATATCGGATGAGTTTGTTTGCGGATCACTAGACCAAACTTTCATTTCGGATGACTATAGGAAATTAATTAAGAGCGTGTGATCTTCCCCATCGGAAGGGGCACAATCTTACTAATGGACTTAGTGTCAAGTAATGGTATACACTTAGGCACGTCTAATAGTATCCTCTCCATCGGAGTCACTGCTATTATTTGTGTGACCGAAGGAAACCAACTATTAATTTTATTTGTCAAAAAGTTAGGTTGACAAGATAATAAAATTAATGGGATATACCCTCCTTTTACAAATGTTGAATTTGTATACGTCCACACTATCGTGGCATACAAAATTCACGGTGTTTTAAGGTGTTGGTTAATTTAAAATAGTATTGTTTGAGGAATCAATATTATTCTAAATTTAGAGTTCTGACCAAAATTTATTTTGTGATTCTTAGGATGACTTTCAACCCACTGGTCATTATTCTAAAAGAAAACAGACTTACTGGTCCCAACTATATAGATTGGAAAAGAAACCTAGAATTGTTTAAACTGCTGAGGGCTATAAGTTTGTACTGTCAAAGGAATGTCCAGAAACACCTAGCAATGATTCTACCCCAGAGGAGATTCAACATCATAGTAAATGGGTAAAAGCTGATGAGATGGCGCGGTGTTACATCTTGGCTTCGATGTCAAATGTATTGCAACATCAGCATCAGGACTTACCAACAGCCTATGATATAATGAACAATCTCAAGGAACTCTTCGGACATCAGAATCGGGCTGCTAGGCAAGAGGCAATGAGAAAACTGATGACAACCACCATGACTGAGGGGACTCCCGTGAGGGATCATATTCTCAAGATGATTGCTTACTTAAATGAAATACAAGTTCTTGGAGGGGAAATTGATGGGGAAACCCAGGTCGATATCATCCTCCAAACGCTGCCCAGAAGTTTTGAGCATTTTCGCCTGAACTATAATATGAATAAAAGGATGTATTCATTGGCGAAACTTCTGACAGAACTTCAGGCAACCGAAGGGTTGTTTCGTCAACATTCTCAAATTCACTATGCTGAAAATGGTTCTACTTCTAAGCCGAAAGGCAAGAAGAAGAAGAAACAAAATGACTCAGTAAAGAAGGTGAATAAACCTCAAGGTGCAGGACAAAAAGTTGGAATAAAGAAGCCGAAGGGCAAGTGCTTTATTTGCAAGTAGACTGGACATTGGAAGGCGGACTGTCCTCATAGGAAACAGAATAATAATGGTATATCTGATACTCTAGTAGTTGCAACATGTTTAGCGGTGTTATCTACCAACACCTGGTGTGTAGATACGGGAGCCATTGATCATGTCTGCAATTCTTTGCAGAGGTTCCAGGAAACCCGGCGACTATTTGATAGAGAGATAACTGTCTACATGGGCAATGCTACTAAGGTGGCGGCTGTTGCAGTGGGAGACGTCTACTTATCATTTGATAGGAATAGGAAATTGGTTTTAAGGAGTTGTCTTTATGTACCCAGTTTTAGAAAGAATTTAATTTCAGTTTCTAAACTGTATTTGGATGGATATTCAGTTTCCTTTAGTAACAATGTGGTTATAAAGAGAAATAAAGTGATTATCTGTTCTGGTGCATTGGTTGGCAATTTATATACTTTAAATCCAATTTCTCACACAAAGCAAAATATAGAAATTAATAACACATCTTCTAACTCTAATAAGAGAAAAGAACCTTCGGAAATGAACAAAACACATCTTTGGCATCTAAGACTTGGTCATATTAACTTAAGTAGGATTCAAAGGCTTGTAGCCGATGGACTCTTGGGTCCATTAGAGTTGGAAAACTTTCCAACGTGTGAATCCTACTTGGAAGGTAAGATGACCAAGAGACCTTTTAAGGCCAAGGGGTATAGAGCCAAAGAAGCGTTAGAATTGGTTCATTCTGATTTGTGTGGTCCTATGTCTATCCAGGCTAGAGGTGGCTTTGAATATTTTATCTCTTTTATAGACGATTATTCAAGATATGGATACATTTACCTAATGCGCCGCAAGTTTGAGTGCTTTGATAAGTTCAAAGAGTACAAGGCTGATGTGGAGAAACGTCTAGGTAAAAGTATCAAGACACTACGGTCTGATCGTGGTGGCGAATACCTCTTAGGAGAGTTTAGGAATTACTTATCAGAGGCCGGGATTCAATCCCAATCATCCGCACCTGGTACACCCCAACAGAATGGTGTGGCAGAATGAAGGAATAGGACCCTTATGGAGATCGTTAGATCAATGATGAGTTATTCAGAATTACCAAATTCGTTTTGGGGATACGCTCTGGAAACAGCAGCGCACATTCTGAACTTAGTACCTTCTAAATCAGTATCTTCTACTCCCACAGAATTATGGAATGGGCGGAAGCCCAGTTTAAGACATATTCGGATTTGGGGTAGTCCAACACATGTGCTGAAACAAGATACTGATAAGTTAGAATCTCGTACAGAAGTTCGTATGTTTGTGGGGTATCCCAAAGGAACGAAAGGCGGTTTATTTTATAGTCCTAAAGATCAGAAGGTCATTGTTAGCACCAATGCCTAGTTTTTAGAAGAAGACTATATAATGGATCACAAGCCCAGTAGTAAAATTGTTCTAGAAGAACTTAGAGAGGACACGTCTACTTCAGTACCAACAGTACAAGATGAAGTACCATAAGAGACTGCAACACGTGTCACACATGATACACAACCACAGACGGTGCCTCGTCGTAGTGGGAGGGTTGTAAGGCAGCCCGAGAGATTCATGTTTTTGGGTGAGTCTTCGGACTTGATCTCATGCAAACATGAACCAGATCCCCAGACATATGATGAAGCACTCCAAGATATAGATGCAGTATCTTGGCAAAAGGCAATGAATTCTGAAATAGAATCTATGTATTCTAATAAGGTATGGGAGCTTGTAGAACCACCTAATTGTTAATACAGTCTGACCTAGCTGTTGTTTTGATGCTGACACTGATTTAAGTTTGTATCAGATATTAATTAAACTCAGACTGATTAATGATCAAGGTTGATCATGTGGAGAGGAAAAGTCCAAGTACGGATACTTGGCACGCGAAGTCGGAGAGGGCTCGGTAGCTCGTTCTCTGGACCGGACGAAGTCAGAGAGGGCTCGGCAGCTTGTTCTCCAGACTATGTCAGAGAGGGCTCGGTAGCTCGTTCTCTGACCCAGACATGGAAGTCGGAGAGGGCTCGGTAGCTCGTTCTCCGGACTAGGTCAGAGAGGGCTCGGTAGCTTGTTCTCTGGACCGGACGAAGTCGGAGAAGGCTCGGCAGCTTGTTCTCCAGACTAGGTCAGAGAGGGCTCGGTAGCTCATTCTCTGACCCGGACGTGGAAGTCAGAGAGGGCTTGGTAGCTCGTTCTCCGGACTAGGTCAGAGAGGGCTCGGTAGCTCGTTCTCCAGACTAGGTCAGAGAGGGCTCGGTAGCTCGTTCTCTGGACCAGGAAGACGTTAGGGTTTAGGGCTGGGAAGCTCTAAAACCAACAGAGGTATGGATCGGTGCATTGACCGATCTAGTGATATTTGGTCGTTCGGATCGTGCATCCGGACCGATCCATGATACTATTATAGTTATCGATCGGTCTCGTGATCCGTCGTAACTCAGGGCTCTCATGGGTTATCCGACGGTCCGTGACCGATCGGAAGCGATGTGATTGAGAACAATAGGGGATCGGTGGACCGATCTATAGGCCGTCGGTCCAGGACCGATCAGATCATCTGCATCGATCGGGATGTGTCGATCGATCCGAGCTATGGATCGGTCGCTGACCGATCCACAACGATGTCGTTTGTCTTCGCTATTTTCTCGTGATTTCTGATTCATCTGATCTAACCATCTGCTGTAAGCTTTTTGAGTTACAGGTTGCAGGTGTCGTGCCAATGCTTAAATTCAAATTAAGCTCCATCAGAAGAATAAGATCAAGTGCTCTTTCTGCTGTGTTTCGCTGCAAATGGTGCAATTGGAGCGTCAACGTTCACTGGTTGCGATCAGTTGGCAACAGCTTGACTCTTGCTTATTGGTTCAAGCTCAGAGACACTAGTGAAGACCATGGATGGTATTGGTGTGAGTTCAGAGAACCAGATGAGGAGGAAGAGTGATTGGCGACACCTGAGTTGGTCGCAGTGATTCGATACAGGTGACAGTGATTCGGCTCTGGCTGAAGACAGTGAAAAAGTAGAGGAATAAGAAGAAGGAAGAAGAGAGGTTTGGAAGAGGATTTTCAAAAACTCTCTGTCGATCAAGCAAGAGTGCTGTGTTTTTGAGCTCTTGGCTGAGGAACTTCTTCTGTCTTTGCGCTTTGCTTTCATCGTGGTTGTAAGTTTATTGTTCATTCCTTTTAGCCACTAAACTCTATAAGTCTTGTGCTTCATTTCAAATCTTTTCTGAGACTTTGTGGAGAGGTTACTCCACTGAGAAGGAGAAATACTTAGCCGGAATCTGTCCGGGGTGTGATCTACCGAAAGATCAAGGGATCGTCCACCTTACGGATACACCGAGGAGTAGGGGCAAGTTATCCCCGAACCTCGTACATCCTTGTTGTGTTAGTGGTGGGTTGTTTCTTTTCCTTGCATCAGTTTTCCTTTTGCTTATTTCCGCTGTGCTAACAAACTTTTTGTGAGGAGATTAATTGAGTTTTTTTGAGGAGGCTATTCACACCCCCCCCCTCTCTAGCCATCCGAAGGTCCTAACAAGTGGTATCAGAGCAAGGCGCTCTTCATCCGGATTAACACCCTAAAGAGCAAGAAGATGGCTATGAAGGAAGGTTTTAGCACCAATCGTCCACCCTACTTCGACGGAGTGGACTTCTAATATTGGAAGAGCCGTATGGAGTATTATCTCAAGCCCGACATCTCCATGTGGTTCTCGGTCAAGGAAGGGTTCACACCTCCGAAGGACGAAGAAGGTAAGGAACTAGAGTCGTCAAGGTGGTCCGCCGAGCAAACTCGCAAAGGACAAGCCGATGCCAAGGCGGTGGTCACTCTACAATGTGGGATAGCCAAAGATCAACTTGTCAAGGTAGGTCCATTTGTGAGCACAAAAGATTTGTGGAACAAGCTCATCGAGCTCCAAGAAGGAACCCGAGACTCTCGGATCGCCAAGAGAGACTTGTTCCTAAACCAACTACAAAATCTCACCATGAAGGAGAACGAAACGGTAGGTGAACTACACGGAAGGTTCAAAGAGATCATCAATGGTCTTCATTCCGTAGATGAACGCGTAGAGAATCGCGATCTTGTAAGGTACGCTCTCAAAGTCTTTCCGAGGAATGCCTTGTGGTCATCTATGGTAGATGCCTACAAGGTCTCCAAGGATCTTTCAATTGTTAAATTAGATGAATTCTTTTGTGAAATGGAACTTCATGAACTTGCTAACAAGGGTCAAAAAGAGAAAAGTATTGCCTTAGTTGCAGGAGAAAAGAGCAAGGATGGAAGAAGGAAGAAAGAAAAGAAGAAGGAGAAAGAGATTCCTACATCCTCATCCTCCTCCGAGTCCGATGATGAAGGTGGATCATCATCAAGCGAGATGGCCAACTTCGTAAGGAGAATCATGAGAAGGAGCCAGAGATACAAAGGGAAAGGTAAGTCTATTGATCAAAATGTTGATAAGACTAATATTACGTGTTATGAGTGTAGCAAGAAATGACACTATCGGAGCGAGTGTCCAAAACTCAAGAAGAAGGAGGAAAGGGCCAAGAAGAAGAAAGCTCTCAAAGCTACTTGGGATGAATCCTCCTCAAGCTCATCGGAGGAAGAGAAGAAGGAGAAAAGCACTCGTCAATTAGCGCTCATGGCAAGGGAGGAATCGGATTCCGGAAGTGATACATCAGCCACGACTTCATCATCTTCGGATGATGAAGAGGTAACTTCTCCTCACTTAGAAAAATGCTATAAAACTATTGCACATTTATCTACTTTGCTTAAGAAATCAAAAACTGAAATCAAATCATTAAAAGATGAAGTAGAACACTTGAAGACTCTTAGGGAAGATGAGGTTGATGACCTACATCAAGAGCTTCTTGAGGATGAAAACAAAGCCTTAAAAAGTGAAGTTGAGAAACTCAAGAAAATGCTTGAGAAATTCTCAACTAGCTCTAAGACCTTAGATATGATTCTAAATGCCCAAAGGGCGGTCTACAACAAGGCTGGGTTAGGATATCAACCTAAGGAGTCTAGTTTCATTTCCCTAGTGTCTAGAACCCAATTTCATAGATCACATGCTTCTAGGGTTCATGAGACTAGGAAGGGTGTGACCAAGGCATGGGTTCCTAGGTCTTTCATTGCAGATGCATTAGGTCCCAAGATTTGGGTACCTAAAACATCTATCTTTCGTGTCTTGTAGGCATTTGTCAAGGGGGAGCATCTATCAACTTGGTTTGTTGATAGTGGATGCTCCAAGCACATGACCGGGGACAAGTCACTCTTTACTACCCTTCAAAATAAAAATAGAGGTAATGTGTCATTTGGTAATAATGGTAGTTTTAAGGTTATAGGAGTTGGAGATATTCATATATCTGAATGTCTCCAAATCAAAAATGTCCTTCTAGTCAAGGGGATGACCTTTAATCTCCTAAGTGTCAGCCAATTGTGTGATACGGGTTACACAATTGAGTTTCATTCAAGTCAATGTCTGGTCAAACACATTGACACACTTGACACGGTACTAGTAGGCATAAGGGTAGATAACATTTATCAAGTATTTTTTAAAAGTGCTACTAATGCCTCTGCTAAGTGTTTCATGTTAAAAGAAGAAGAATCATGGCTGTGGCATAGGAGGTTGGTGTTGGGATCGTCGTACTCGGCTAGAGAGGGGGTGTGAATAGCCGACCCCAAATTCTTCGCGTTTCTTCCTACGATTAGGGTTAGCGCAGCGGAAATAACTAAATAGAAACGCAAAAAGGAAAGATCAAACCTCAAACTCGAACTCGACGATGTAACGAGGTTCGGAGATGAAACTCATACTCCTCGGCGTGTCTGTAAGGTGGACGAAGCCTATCAATCCGTCGGTGGATGAGTCCCCGGAAAACCGGCTAATAAGAACTCCTTCTGGGTGGAGAAACCTCACCACAAACTCTTGCAACAGCAAGATCAGAGTACAAGTACAAGAAGCACAGCAAGATACAAATATAAAGATGAATGTAACAACTCTTGCTTGCCTTCTCGTCATCGACTGAAATCTGTAGATGAAGCACCAACTTCACAGAATCACAGCAGCAGCTGAAACCAGTCGAAGAAGACGAGGAAGCTCACGCGAAGCTTCGGAAGCGAGCTTAACAAAGCTCTAGAACAGCAGAAGCAATAACTTGTAGAAGCAAGAAGAAGATCAAGAAGAAGCAGAAGCTTCGGAGAGGAAGTAGTACTAAACTGTAGCAACCCTCGATCTCCTTTTATAACCTGCATCCACCTACGAAGAAGAAGCCAGAAGGCAAGATGTGACCGCCGTGAGCCAACGGATAGTTACAGACCGATCGAGCTCAACCGATCGGTCACACTATCCCCTCGATCGGTCTTGGGGACCGATCGAGCTAAGCTCGACCGATCAAGGCTATGTCTGACCCCAGGAAGACCTGATCGGTCCACGGGACCGATCAGGGACGCTTTGATCGGTCGGACTCAACATGTCCCTTCCTTTTCTCCCGAACTTCTTGCCTTCGATCGTTGTTTCTGATGGGCTGCAGACCGATCAGATAACACTCGATAGGCTACTGTTTGGTTACTGATCGATCACCAGACCTGGATCGATGTATCCGATCGATCCACTGATTGATCCAGAGCTTGGATTTTGCCCAAATCAAGTCCCAAGCCTTCCAAACCAACATCCGGTCAACCTTGACCTGTTGGTACATCATGCTTAGCATCCGGTCACTCCCTTGACCTGCTAAGACTCCCCACCAAGTGTCCGGTTAATCCCTTTGACCCACTTGGACTTTTCTCTTCGTGCCAAGTATCCGGTCACTCCCTTGACCTACTTGACCTTCTCAACACCAAATGTTCGATCACCCTTGATCCATCTGGATTTTCCCTTGCCCGGCTTCACTCACCAGTACTTTCACCTAGCTTCACTCACTAGGATTTTCACCTGGCTTCACTCACCAGGATTTCCAACTGCCCGGCTTCACTCACCAGGACTTTCCAACTGCCTGGCTTCACTCACTAGGACTTTCCCACTGTCTGGCTTCACTCACCAGGACTTATCCGTCTTCCTGGCTTCACTCACCAGGACTTTCCACATCCGGTCCAGAGAACGAGCTACCGAGCCCTCTCTGATCACAGTTCGGGGAACTAGCTACCGAGCCCTCTCTGACCACAGTCCGGAGAACGAGCTACCGAGCCCTCTCCGATTTCCCATGTGCCAAGCTTCCATACTTGGACTTCTCCGTGCCAAGTCTCCATACTTGGACTTTTCCCGTGCCAAGCTCCCTGCTTGGACTTTTCACCATGCCAAAACTCCCTGCTTGAACTTTTCACCATGCCAAACTCCCTGCTTGGACTTTTCCCATGCCAAGCTCCCTGCTTGGACTTTTTCGAGTCAGGTCAACTCACCTCGGGTCAACCAGGTCAACCTTGACCACGGGTTGCACCCACAATCTCCCAAGCTTGTATCCTTGTAAAACATCAAGATACAACTTTTCTGTTCACGTCAAATATTGTCAAACATAACTCGTCAAACATCAAAACATAACTCGTCAAACATCAAAACACAACTCGAGTCAAGTCAACTCGAGTCTGGTCAACCAGGTCAACCTTGACCTAAGGTTGCACCAACAGTTGGCCCATGTGAACATAAAGAATATTCGAAAGCTAGCCAACAAAGGATTAGTGCGAGACCTACCGAGCATCAAGTACCAAAAGACAAAATTATGTGATGTATGTCAAAAGGGTAAGCAAACAAAAGCGTCTCATAAAGGTAAAAGCGTTGTAAGTACCTCTACTGCTTTAGATTTATTGCATATGGACTTATTTGATTGTAGTAATGTCATTTCATTGAATGAAAGTAGATATTGTTTAGTGATCATTGATGACTTTACTAGATATACATGGACTTTCTTTTTGAAAAATAAGGATCAAACCATAAATATTTTTGTTTCCTTTTGTAGAAGAACTGAAAATGAAAAATCAACAACAATTAAAACAATTAGAAGTGATCATGGTGGAGAATTTCAAAATCATAGATTTTTAGAATTTTGTCAAGAAAAAGGATATAGGCATGAGTTCTCTACTCCAAGGACCCCACAGCAAAATGGGGTTGTGGAGAGAAAGAATCGAGTCTTGCAAGAAGCTGCACGAAGCATGCTCAATGAGTACTCACTACCGAGTTACTTATGGGTTGAAGCTGTAAATACAGCTTGCTATATGCAAAACCGAGTCTTGATACATAGGTTTTTAGGAAAGACCCCCCATGAACTTTGGTTTGGAAAACCCCCTACAATTAAACATCTTAGGGTGTTTGGTTGTAAGGTGTTCATCTTGAACACCAAGGATCATCTTGGAAAGTTCACGGCTAAGGCTGATGAAGGGATACTGGTCGGGTACTCTCTCATCAGCAAAGCCTATCGAGTCTACAACAATAGGACTAAATTGATTGAAGAAAATCCTCGGATGTAGCATTTGAAGAAATACCTAAATCAAATGATAAATCGAGGGATGTAGGAGAAATTCAATTTGAACTTAGAAGGCTAAATTTGAATGATCAAAACATAGAAAGAGTCAAAATTGACTCCGATGATGATGAGCAAAGGCAAGAGAGGGCTCAGTCTGATCCTTTGCCTGATACTGAGCCCTTGCCTGTGTCTAGTGAGACCACTCATGAGGCACCGCCAACACCAAGGCAATCTAGGATAGCCTCTAGTCATCCCCAAGACCAGATTGTGGGAGACATTCAACAAGGGGTTAGGACTAGATCATTCTTTAGAAATGAGTCTAATGAGGTCGCCTTGATCTCAGAAATCGAACCAAAATTAGTTGATGAGGCATTGCACGATCCTGATTGGATCATAGCTATGCAAGATGAGTTAGGTCAATTTGAAAGGAGCCAAGTGTGGGACTTAGTTCCTAAACCTAAGAAGACCACCATTATTGGAACCAAATGGGTCTTCAAAAATAAGTTAAACCAAAAGGGGGAAGTTGTAAGAAACAAGGCAATACTTGTAGCCAAGGGCTATAGTCAAGTCGAAGGCCTCGATTATGATGAGACTTATGCTCCCGTGGCCCGATTAGAGTCCATTCGTTTGATGCTAGCTTTTGCTACACATAGAGGCTTCAAGCTCTATCAAATGGACGTTAAATCGGCCTTCTTAAACGGTTTCATTAAAGAAGATGTCTATGTTGAACAACCACCGGGGTTTGTGAATACCGAAGCTCCAAACCACGTGTACAAGCTCAAGAAAGCTCTTTATGGGCTTAAACAAGCACCTCGAGCATGGTACGAAAGGTTGTCAACTTACTTACTAGAAAAGAGTTTTGTAAGAGGTCAAATAGACCCAACACTATTTCTGCGTAGAGATGGTGAAAACATATTTGTAGCCCAGGTGTATGTCGATGACATAAATTATGGCTCAAATAATAAGGACTATTTGAATGAATTTATCACTCACATGGAAAGTGAGTTTGAGATGAGTCTGGTGGGAGAATTGACATTCTTCCTTGGATTTGAAATCAAACAAACTCGAGATGGCATTTATGTCCATCAAACAAAATACACTCAAGAGATGCTCAAGAAATTCAAAATGAGTGACTCTAAGGAAGTATCCACTCCAATGGCGACGAACACTCGCCTTGACAATGATGAGAATGGAAAACCAGTTGATCTAACGCAATATAGAAGCATGATCGGTAGTCTTCTATATCTCACAGCTAGTCGACCGGACATACTTTTTGCTGTGGGCATGTGCGCTAGATATCAAATATGTGCCAAGGAATCTCATTTAATTGCAGTTAAGAGAATTCTGAGATATCTTAAGGGCACAATTAGAGTAGGTCTCTGGTACCCTCGTACTGAGTCTTTTGATTTGATAGGTTATACCGACTCCGATTATGCTGGGTGCAAATTGGATCGGAAAAGCACTAGTGGGGGTTGCCAATTTTTAGGTTCATCATTGGTTAGTTGGTCAAGTCAGAAGCAACATTGCGTTGCTCTCTCCACAACCGAGGCTGAATACATTGCCATGGGAGAGAGTGTATCACAATTGTTGTGGATGATCCACACCTTAGAAGATTATGAGCTTTCATATAAGGGAGTGCAAGTGTTGTGTGATAACATCAGCACAATAAACCTAACAAAAAATCCAGTCCATCATTCAAGGACCAAACATATTGAAGTGCGTCATCACTTCATTAGAGATCACGTAGCTAGGGGAGACATTGCGCTCACATATGTTGAGTTAAAATCAAACCTAGCTGATATTTTTACCAAACCTCTTTCGGAAAATGAATTTAGTCATTTAAGGAGAGAATTGGGAATGTGTTTGGCTCAATAGGTCATTAGGACTTCATCATGATCGATAAGGACATTAAAACGACAAGAGGAATTGGGAAATTAACTTGGGCAACTTGGGGACATCTCACACAAACTATAAGGTTTAACAAATTATTTTTGTTTGCTAGAAATGGGGTGAGATGCTAGGATCAGCCGAATTATTCAAAATGTATCATGCATCCCTTGAATAATTAGGTTGAAGAGACATTAATTGAGTATGGGGAAGACCATTACATAATTCATGTGTATTTGGTTCCTAGATCTTACTCATATATTCCAACCAAGAAAACTTAGTTGGACCTTTACCTAGAATTTATCTAACTTTGGTTAATGTGTTGATTGATATCTTTGATCGATACCTTTCATGTTTTTGATTGAAACTAGGACAAGTCCTTGAAATAATGATAGCAATTTGGTTATATTTTGACAAACTTGAAACTGAACATAACAAGGTCGAAAATTTCAGTTTTCAAGCCTTAAGTTGTCTGTTTTTCTAAATGTCTGAAACTTTCGGGCTATAAACAATTTCAGACCATAATCTTTAGGAAATAATTATGCGTGTAGATTCTTCAGGTTCTAGGTACTGAATTTGGAAGTTTTACTAGAGAAACTTCTACGAATTATCGAACACCTCTACGAATTTCAGGTACTGAAATTACTGGAGAAACTTCAGTATCAGACACGATGGTCTACGGCCCGATCGCCGCCATGCTGGTGGAGCTGTTCCCGACCCGGATCCGCTACACCTCGATGTCGCTGCCCTACCATATCGGCAACGGCTGGTTCGGCGGCCTCCTGCCGGCGACCGCCTTCGCCATGGTGGCCCAGACCGGCGACATCTATTTCGGCCTCTGGTACCCGATCGTCATCGCGGTTGCGACAGTGATCATCGGCGTGTTCTTCGTTCCGGAGACCAAGGATCGCGACATCTTCGCCGACACCTGATCAGGACGTTCCCTGATCGGACTGGTGACCGATCAAGAAGTTTCTGATATCTCCTGATCGGACAGTCGTCCGATCACTTCAACACCTGGACCCTAGCCGATCTCTCTTAAATCTTCCCGATCCTTTCTCTTCTCCTTTCACGCTGAAGCTCTAGCCGACACTTTCCTACACCTCAACTCTTCTCTTCTCTTTGCACGCCGAAGCCCTAGCCAAAAGATACTTCAATGGCACCAAGGTAACTCCATACTTCCCTAGAACTACTCACCTTGGCATTTCAGTTTCATTTCTCACCGTATCTGTGCATTTTGTTTTGGCTTTCGGTTGTTGGTGGCTCCGGTGCTCACTTATTTGCCCCATTGTATCACATTGTTAAACCTTAGGAAGAAACAAGCGGGTGAAGGAACCTCTAAGTCGCCTGAGAAGTCTAACACTAAGGCTCCCTCCCGACCTCAACCATCTGTCTCCGGGAGATTCCCAAACCACCATTTTGAACAAGCCTTTAAACAACGGAACTTCAAATTGCTCCCTTGTAGGTCTGTGGATCGAAAATTCATGGATGAATTTTGTCCATCTGTGTCAGAAATCATTGCCTATTACAAACTTGATTCACTTGTCTATTTAGAATGAGATATCAATTATGACTTAGTATCTGAGTTTTATAACAATCTTCATCAAACTAATGATGTAAGTTATAAAACAAAAGTTGCTAAGCAGACTCTTGATTTCAGTTTCTCAGCCTTCTTTGATTATCTAGCTTGCCGTAGGTGTTCAGGAAATGTATTTTCCATATATCCTGACTTACCAGACCCCTTATCTTCACCCTTTGATGTCTCATCTGACTCCATTTACGAGTATTTCTTCGGACATCCTAGACCGGGTGGGCTAGATGAATTAGATGTTGATTTTCCTACTTTTGCAGTCTTGAGATTATCTGCCCCAGATTACATTCTCTTTAAGATTGTCACAAACTGCCTTCTACCAATCACATCTAAACCCTTGTCTGAGATCCGACCATATCATTGCCTGATGCTTTGTGGATTGCGTCGGCGTCTCGACTTTGACATCATGTCTAGCATCTATTCTTCGATCATCTCCTATAGTGAGCCAAACAGCTTCACTGTTTATAAGCCTTATGGGCATATAATTACAGATTGGCTCGAGACCCTTCAGATTGATGTCTCCAAGGGTAGAATAGTCAAGATGGTCAGGCAGGACTGCAGACTTGGGAAACGGGCATTTTCTAAGTTTGACATCATAGGACAGAATGGGGAGGTTCGGTGGAAGGATGGGAGAACACTAGGTGAGTTACCACGGGCACCTCCACGGCGAGTTGCGGCATTTCTGCTCCTCCCTCTGCCTCCCACCTGCTTGCGACGATGGAGAGGCAGATCGATCTGCTGGCGGATCACCGAGGAGAGCCGCATTGATCGACGATGAGTTCGGGTCATGAGCTCCACGGTGGCTCGAATTGACCAAGCCACGATGATCTACGTGATTGGCGACACATCAGCGATTATGGGATGGATGGCCGATACCCACCTCCGCAGCTTCGAGCAGCGGCATGCCACCTCAGGGACCCACTCCTCCAGCTGATGATGCTGATGCTCCTCATGATGAGGAGGTTGATTTATACACATTGTTCTATGCTATCATTTTGATTATCTATGTTTTGGATGTTGTTTGTTGGATACTTATGTCTGACCTGGATACTTGCTGATTTCATATATTTATGCTGCTCATTTTCTTGCTTATGTTTCACTTCCTATTGGCTATTAATATGCTGTTCATATGTCATGTCTTGTATGTCTCTTATTTCTTTATCACTGTCTTATAATACACTTAGAAGGCATTCTAGGTGGATTAAGAAAAAGACAGTATGGGTTAAGGGGGAGTCCTTTAACATTTTCTTACCTAATTCGTACCTTTTCGGTGTTTGACAAAGGGGGAGAAGATTACTAAGTTTAGAGATAAATGAAAGTTTGGCTTTAGGGGGTGGATCTTGATTCCCCTATCCTTATATGGTGTTGTATCTGTCTTAGGGGGAGGATCTTGATTCCCCTAAAATTAGGGAAATATGAACATTCCTGATCTAAACTTAAATCGTGTTGTCAAACAACAAAAAGGGGGAGATTGTTAATACAGTCTGACCTGGCTGTTGTTTTGATGTTGACACTGATTTAAGTTTGTATCAGATATTAATTAAACTCAGATTGATTAATGATCAAGGTTGATCATGTGGAGAGGAAAAGTCCAAGTACGGATACTTGGCACGCGAAGTCAGAGAGGGCTCGGTAGCTCGTTCTCCGGACTAGGTCAGAGAGGGCTCGGTAGCTCATTCTCTGGACCGGACGAAGTCGGAGAGGGCTCGGCAGCTTGTTCTCCAGACTATGCCACAGAGGGCTCGGTAGCTCGTTCTCTGACCCAGACATGGAAGTCGGAGAGGGCTCGGTAGCTCGTTCTCCGGACTAGGTCAGAGAGGGCTCGGTAGCTTGTTCTCTGGACCGAACGAAGTCGGAGAAGGCTCGGCAGCTTGTTCTCGATCTAGGTCGAGAGGGCTCGAGCTCGTTCTCCGACCGGACGTGGAAGTCGAGAGGGCTTGGTAGCTCGTTCTGGACTAGGTCGAGAGGGCCTCGGAGCTCATTCTCCGCACTAGGTCGAGAGGGCTCGGTGGCTCGTTCTCGGACCGGAAGGCGTTAGGTTTAGGGTGGGAAGCTCTAAAACCAGCGAGGCATTCGATCGGATGCTGGCCGATCTAGTGATACTTTGGTTGCGATCGGTCCGTCGACCGATCGATGATCTTAGTTATCCGATCGGTCTCGTGATCGATCGGTAACATGCGTGATGGCTCTCGTGGGTTATCGATCGGCCCGTGACCGATCGATGAAGCGATGTGATTCAGAACAATAGGGATCGATGCGGACCGATCCACCTATAAGGGATCGGTCCACGCCGTCGGGATGTGTCTGATCGGTCAGGGCTATAGATCGTCTGCTGACCGATCCACAATGATGTCGTTGTCTTCTGCTTTCTCTGCGATTTCGATTCATCGATCTAACCATCTCGTAAGCTTTTTGAGTTACTGAGTTGCGGTCGTGCCAATGCTTAAATTCAAATTAAGCTCCATCAGAAGAATAAGACCAAGTGCTCTTTCTGCTGTGTTTCACTGAAAATGGTGCAATTGGAGCGTCAACGTTCACTGGCTGCGATCAGTTGGCAACAGCTTGACTCTTGCTTATTGGTTCGAGTTCAGGGACACCAGTGAAGACCATGGATGGTATTGGTGTGAGTTCAGAGAACCAGATGAGGAGGAAGAGTGATTGGCGACACCTGAGTTGGTCACAGTGATTCGATACAGGTGACAGTGATTCGGCTCTGGCTGAAGACAGTGAGAAAGCAGAGGAATAAGAAGAAGGAAGAAGAGAGGTTTGGAAGAGGATTTTCAAAAACTCTCTGTCAATCAAGCAAGAGTGCTGTGTTTTTGAGCTCTTGGCTGAGGAACTTCTTCTGTCTTTGCGCTTTGCTTTCATCGTGGCTGTAAGTTTATTGTTCATTCCTTTTAGCCACTAAACTCTATAAGTCTTGTGCTTCATTTCAAATCTTTTCTGAGACTTTGTGGAGAGGTTACTCCACTGAGAAGGAGAAATACTTAGCCGGAATCTGTCCGGGGTGTGATCTACCGAAAGATCAAGGGATCGTCCACCTTACGGATACACCAAGGAGTAGGGGCAAGTTATCCCCAAACCTCGTACATCCTTGTTGTGTTAGTGGTGGGTTGTTTCTTTTCCTTGCATCAGTTTTCCTTATGCTTATTTCCGCTGTGCTAACAAACTTTTGTGAGGAGATTAATTGAGTTTTTTTGAGGAGGCTATTCACACCCCCCCTCTCTAGCCATCCGAAGGTCCTAACACTGATGGTGTAAAAGCCATTGGATGCAAGTGGATCTATAAAAGGAAAAGAGGGACAGATGGGATGGTAGAAACCTTCAAAGCAAGGCTTGTTGCGAAGGGGTACACTCAGAAAGAGGGAATCGATTATGAGGAGACCTTTTCGCCAGTAGCTATGCTTAAGTCTATCCGGATACTCTTATCCATTGCCGCTCATATGGATTATGAGATTTGGCAAATGGATGTCAAGACAGCTTTCCTTAATGGAAGTCTTGAAGAAAACATCCATATGAAGCAACCAGAAGGGTTCATTGAAAAGGGCAAAGAGCATCTAGTGTGCAAGCTTAATCGGTCAATTTATGGACTGAAGCAAGCTTCAAGATCTTGAAACATCCGGTTTAATGAAGTAATCCAGTCATATGGATTTATTCAGTGTCCGGATGAGTCTTGTGTATACAAGAAGTGTAACGGAAACATGGTGGTATTTCTTGTACTATACGTAGATGATATTTTGTTAATTAGCAACAATGGCAAGGTATTATCAGACGTAAGGGTATGGTTGTCCAAATAATTTAATATGAAGGACTTAGGAGAATGTGCACACATCCTTGGGATCAAAGTTATAAGGGATCGCAAGAAAAGAATGTTATGTCTATCCCAAACTTTATATATAGATACAATCCTTACTCGTTTTAGCATGCAAAACTCTAAGAAAGGTTTCTTACCTTTTAGGCATGGAGTAGCCTTATCTAAAGAGATGTCTCCAAAAACATCAAAGGAGATTGAGGACATGAAGGCAGTTTCTTATGCTTCGGCTGTAGGAAGCCTTATGTATGCAATGTTGTGTACGAGACCTGATATCTGTTTTGCCGTGGGCATGGTTAGTAGATATCAAAGTAACCCTGGACAAGGACATTGGACTGCAGTAAAGCATATATTAAAGTACCTGAGAAGGACTAGATTATATGCTAGTTTACCAAGCAGACGATTTACTCCCTGTGGGTTACACGGATTCGGACTTCCAATCAGATAGGGACAACAGTAAGTCTACATCAGGCTATGTGTTTACTTTAGGAGGTGGAGCCATTGCATGGAGGAGTGTTAAGCAGAAATGCGTCTCAGACTCAACCATGAAAGCTGAGTATGTGGCAGCCTCTGAGGCAGCCAAAGAAGCTGTATGGCTCAGGAACTTTCTAATGAACTTAGATGTGATTCCTGGTTTGCCCAAGATCGTCACAATTTATTGTGATAATAGTGGAGCAGTTGCAAACTCGAAGGAACCATGAGCCCATAAGGCAAGTAAACATATAGAGCGCAAGTACCACCTGATACGCGACATCGTCAAGCGAGGAGAAGTTGTCGTCGCCAAGATAGCATCAGCAGAAACCTGGCAGATCCTTTCACTAAGGCCCTTCCGGGGAAAGCTTTTGATCGGCATGTGGTGGGGATGGGAATCAGATGTATGGCAACAGATATGGCAGCTTAGACTTTTAGTATAAGTGGGAGATTGTTGGAGTGTATACTTAAAAGTTTAGCTTTTGTACATATTTATTTTGAAATAAAGAATCACATTGGTCAAATATTTACATTTATTTGTTAAATGTAATTGTTCAATTAATTTATATAGTAGATAACATGGAGTGTGGAGTCACACTTAGAAGATCATGTTGTCGGTTCTCTATAAATTATAAACACGACTAAGATGGAAAGGAACAAACCATCAGAATAGACGTAGTGTAATTAAGTATTAGTTTATCTTGACTAATAAATTACACTGATACACTTTAAGTGTATTGAGTAGGATCATTTAGGTAAGTTCTTTTTGTACTGACTTAGTAAAAGAACTAGACCTTAGTTATTATGGAAGTGTGTGCTCTTAATCCTAATATAATAACAAGCATGTATATTTAATATTTATTTCTTTGACTTATCAAAGGGTGAGGTTTAGCTCGATAAATCAATATGCCCGATAAGTTGGGAAATGATATTACTTATAGTATGTGTTGTTGATTATAGAAGGAATCTGTGTCCTAGTTATCTAGGTTGAGAATGTCCCCAAGAGGAGCTCATAAGGATTGTCATGTTAAACCCTGCAGGTGGACCTAGTCCAACATGACAATAAAGTTGAGTGGTACTACTCTTGGAGCTAGATATTAATTAAATGAGTTGTCAGTAACTCACTTAATTAGTGGACATTCGTAATCTTAAACACAGGGAGACTAACACACTCATGATAAGAAGGAGCTCATAATGTAATTTGGGATTGGTGTGGTAGTGCGGTAATAACTCTCTAGTGGAATGAGTTATTATCGATGAACTTGAGTTGTGTGTTCGGGGTGATCACGGGATACTCAAGCTCATCGGAAGGCCAAAACCAATTTCTCCTCTAGGTCCTTGTTGTAGCCTCAATAAAGCCTCAAGTCCATCCAAAGAAAAGCCTATCTTGGCGTCCAAGAAGGGGTCGGTTCATTGCTTGGTGACCAAGCAATGGCCGGTCACATATTCTCTAGAAGTGGTCGGCCCTTGCCTTGGGCAAGGGGGTTGTTTTTGAATTTTTAAATTTCCTCATATATTTATAATTTGTAAAAAGAGAGATTTTAAAAATTTATAAAATTTTCCTAATTTAAATTAGGCCACAAGGTTTTAAAAGAGAGTTGTAAAATTTATAAAACTTTCTTTTAAAAAGAAATATTATTAGAGATGTTTTAAATTTTAAAACTTTCCTTTTAATATCCACATTAGAAAAAAAAAAAGTTTGTAAAATTTTATTAGAAGTTTTCTTCTTTTAAATTTTATAAAAAAAAATTCTTTCTTTCCCTTTTAATAAGTGGTCGACCACCTTACTTGGTGCCCAAGCAAGGGGCTGGTCAAATAATTAAACATCAACAAATAGTTGTTTAATTAATAAATCAATCTATGATTGATTAATTAAAAGAAAAGAAAAAGAAAAAATTATAAGGAAATAGGAATGAGTCTAGTTTTTTATAAAACTCTTTCCATAATTTTTCGTTGAGAAACTAATATAAAAAAGGGGGGAAGGGGAGGCCTTGAAAGACATAACAATTGATATTGTGTTGTTGGAGATCATCAAGTGGCCGACCCCTCTCCCTCTCTTCCCTTTGCTCTCTTTTGCTCCTTTGTGGTGGGGGTGGCCGAATTCTAGAGAAGGAGGAGAAGCTTTCCGGGTGGTGTTCATCTTGGAGGATCGTCGCCCACACAACATCTAAGAGGAGGCGAGGGATACGGCAGAAGATCTCGAGGTTTTTAGCATACAAAGAAGAGGTATAACTAGTATTTAATTTCCGCATCATACTAGTTAATTTTTCTTTGTATAAATATCAAATACAAGAGGCATTCGATTCTTGTTTTTCGAATTTAATTTCGATGTTGTGTTCTTTTTTTTTTTCCTTGTGATTTGATTGTTCCTTTTGGTTAACCTAGAGTTATATAAGGAAATTAAATATTAACTTTCCTTAAAAGGCTTTGTCTAGTCGGTGGTGGTTGCTCCCATATCCAAGAAGGCCAAGTGCCTCGCCATGCAGTACTGGAAGCCAATTTTGGAAACTAATATTTAATTGAATTTATAACCTAGGTGATTTGGATCAAACGTGTTAAGTTCTGCAGGAGATCCAAATCTAAACCTAAAAGAACATATAAGTTAAAATTGGAATCAAACGTGTTAAGTTCCGCAGGAGATACAAGTTTAACTTAAAAGAACACATGGTAGTTAGGAAAGGTTCAGATCACGTACAAAATTTTTGTACAGTGGAGCCATTAGGTTTTTCGAGTAACAACCAACAGAAGGGTCATCTCAGATAACTAATGATATTTCAGTTTAAGCTCTTTATTAGTAACCATAGCTCAATATTGAAAGAACCTCTTATACCAGGGAAAGGTTAGAGGCCAAACCAGTTATTGAGACTCTTTACTAGTCTAAGTAGTATTCTCTTTCTTAGTCTTGTAAATATCCTATATCTTCATTACAATCATAGGAGATACACTACAGAAAAAGGATAGGCTTAACACATGAAATGTATGGAAGGAAACTTTCACTCGCATAGCTAATGGTTTCTGCTTCTAGTTCATATTTTTTTCATAGAGCTTGGCTCATCATCTAGCATGATATTCTAAAATCATAGCTTGTGTCATGTTTAATCTCATGTCATTCCCCTATTGTTCATATAGGCATGGAGGATTCACTTTTTCTTTACAAATTTCTGTTCATCTTTTATGTATTACATGCTTAATTCCTGGGAAGAAATCAGAAACAATACATGATAAATCTATTGATTCTTCAGCTGCTACAGTAGCAAAAAATGCAAAAAAATCACATTGTATGTTTCATGTTTCATATAGGCTTCATTATGTTTCATATTTAATTCCTTTTGCACAAGAACATGAAAGATATTATTGATTTTCCCTTTTATAGATTTATTTTTGTGAAGAATGACATAGATTTTTTTTAATCTAAGTAATGAAAATTTGATTGTTAGGTTGCTATTTCATGGCATCATCAAGTTATAGCAGCATTGACAATACGAGATTTCAAGATGTAACATGTAGGAACTGTGGACAAAGAATAGTGGTTTGTGTTTCTAGATCAACCAAGATTCTTGGAAGACAATATTACAGATGTGGGCAACATGGATGGCAAAAGTGGGTGACACCCGATGCTAGTTCATCTGGCAAAATTTAAAGTGAACAGAATGTTTCTCATGGACATAATCCGAGAATAATCAATGTACCAAAATTCATTTGGGTATCAGTGATGGTGAACTTGATTCTCTTAGCCATAATTCTGATTGTGTTGTTAGTTCATGTTGGATCGAGACGCACTAGAGGGGGGGTGAATAGCGCTCGCGGCTATTTCGTTCGATTCGTAAAACTATCGGAGTAAAATACGCAGCGGAAAATGTAAATAAACACAAACACAGAGACACGGTCATTTACTTCGTTCGGAGCCTAAGGCGACTCCTACTCGAAGGCCCGCGATCCTTGATCGCTTCCGGTGGGCAACAACTATAAGCTCGATAAAAGATTACAAGTTGAAGTACAATAAACGACAGTAAATAATTATACCAACGACAAAGAAATGAAGATTCGGAGCTCCTGGTCGTCGGGCACAAGTAGCAGCACTTCGGGACGTCGTTTGGAGCAGCACGTAGCACTTGAATCACTTGGAAGAAGATGATTGAAGCTGCTGGTCGAGACCCCTTATAAAGGGGGTTCAAGGCGCCTTATACTGTTCACCAAGGCGCCTTGAACGAGCCGAGTCACCCGCGTGGATCAGCACGGACCTGGTCGAACTCTATCTGGTTTAAGGCGCCTTCAGCCTATCCAGGGCACCTTCTACCTCCGGTCCAAGGCGCCTTGAACTCCATTCAAGGCGCCTCCAGTCTGCTGCGCTGGCCTTTTCCTGACTCGCACTGTACATCCGAGGGCTTTTTTGTACTTTGGTCCCTACAAGATATGTTAATCCCAAAAATACCCTGCAACACAAACTTAGCACAAAAACAATGATATAACTATTGAAATATTTAACCGTCTCTTGACTATTTCCAACCGAAAACCCTAGGTCGACCCGACGCCTACTGTTTCCTCGGGGAAGCGTCCTCACCTACTCCACTCGGAGATTTACATGCAAACGATCCTCCGGATCGACTGGACTTTTGCTCGCACTCGATGCTTAGGACTTTCACGAACATCCGAACTTTCACTGTTCGCGACACGGGACTTTCCACCTAGGGTTACCACCCCCTAGGACTTTTGCCTGAAGCCATCGACCTGCCAAGACTTTCCGCATAGGGTTACCACCCCCTATGACCTAGGGTTACCACCCCCTAGGGTTTTACCTTGCCTAACCGCAGTTAGGACTTTCCTGAAACACTCAGCAAAAGCTGTCAGATAACAAAGCACCTTAACTTTGAATCCTTTGCCATTATCAAAACTTAGGTTCGATCGTCGGATGCTTCCCGCACCAATAGTTCATCTGGTTAGTTAGTGTTAAGTAATATTGGTGTTCTAATGTAAATGACTAAATGTTTGTAATTTTGGATGTAAACTTAGTTTGTTAGTTTATATGTGATCCTGTCGGGAAGCTGAGAAGACGGACCTGCCGGAACGACATGTTTGAAAGGTTGACCGCATCCCCATGACCCGGCTGATGAGCTGTCTCCTGTGTCGATCGAGTCGTCAGAAATCTTCCGGTCAATCGTACCTGCAGCCAGCGACCAGGTTGCCCCGGTCTTTAGTACCTCGGTGCTCAAGGCGGATCCCACGAATGCATAAGCAGTCGAATAAATAGTAGCACAATGAAATAAGTAACGAGTACGAGAACGTACCCTGGCCCCGGGGGGGGGGGCGCCCTCGGATGGATGGATAAGCTGATCGGGATACTGACTGAGTCGTCACGGCCCTGAATAGTAGATAAATGTCCGTCTGGTGAGTAGCTAGCTCCAGTGGCTCGGAGCCGGACGTGATATGGATCTATAGGATGACGCACTGTCCGACTACAACCTTAGCTTGCAGGCCGGAATACAACAGCGGCACGAAGGTCGAACACTCCATCGGCTCGCAGGCCGGGATACAAGAGTGGAACGAAGGCCGAACACACTCTCGGCTCGCATGCCGGAATATAGGCATAATACGATACCTGAGCCCTCAGACGGCGGATGCTCGGAGGGTGACGACTGTTGTGGCAGTGACTGCTGTGGCAGTGGCTGCTAGAGGTGGCAGCGGCTGCGGCTAGGAAAGGCAGTGGCGGCCACTGTACAACGCCAGAAGCGGGCAGAGGCGGCTGTTGGTGGGTGTGATGACTTCTAGATGCAGCGGTGATGGCCGTGGGAGGCTGCGGCGGCTGCTGGCGGGTGCGCCGGCCGTTGGGGGCAGAGCCGATGCTCCTCACTGGCGTCGTCGTAGGAGAAGGGAAGAAGGGAAGGGAATGGCGGCCCGCTGGCGATGCTGTCGGGCGGCTCGCGGTGGCGTGGAGCAAGGGATTGATGGCGGCGGAGCCGCGAGCCGAAGACTACACCCCTCCCCATCCTAGTGGTGGTGCTGGTGTGAAGAGACTGGAGGAGAGGACATGTGTCGAAGGGGAAGGGAGCGCCAGCGGTTTTGTCGCCGGCGGAGGGCTTGTGAGGAAGAAATGTTAGGATGTATACTAAAAGTCTAGCTTTTGGTATAAACATTTATCTAGAAATAAGAATCACATTGGTCAAATGTCTAAATTTATGATAAATGTAGTTGTTCAATTAATTTATATTATAGATAACATGGTGTGTGGTGTCACACACAGAGGATCATGTTATCAATACCTTATAAATTATAAACAGTAGCTCACGACCAAGATGGAAAGGAACAAACCATTGGAAGGTCGTAGTGTAATTAGGTATTAGTTTATCTTAACTATATAATTACACTAGTACACTTAGAGTGTATTGAGTAGGACCATTAGAGGTCGTTTCTTTTATACTGACTTTATAAAGGAACAAGGACCTCAGTTATTATGGAAGTGTGTGCTCTTAATCCTAATATAATAACAAGCACATATATTTGATATTTATTTCTTTAATTTATCAATGGGTGAGATTTAGTTCGATAAATCAATAAGCCCGATAAGTTGGGAAATGATATCACTTATAGTGTGTGTTGTTGATTATAGAAGGAAATTATGTCCTAGTGATCTAGGTTGAGAATGTCCCCAAGAGGAGCTCATAAGGATTGTCATGTTAAACCCTGCAGGTGGACTTAGTCCGACATGATAATAAAGTTGAGTGGTACTACTCTTGGACTAAGATATTAATTAAGTGAATTGTCAGTAATTCATTTAATTAGTGGGCATTCATTATCTTAAACACAGGGAGACTAATACACTCATAATAAGAAGGAGCCCAAAAATGTAATTTGGGATTGGTGCGGTAGTTCAATAATAGTTCTCTAGTGGAATGAATACATTCCTTCGAGGAATACAGGATCGAAAAATGTAAAATTCTATTTATGTCGCGGATCGAATCTTGCAAGGCGTGGAACCTTTTGAGGACCAGAGGCACAGCGGAACAAGGAGCAAGATGGATGCGACAACTAGACCCGGTGGTGGTGGCCAATGATGGCAACAGCTAGGGTTGGCGACACACGGAGGACAACAATAGATAAAAGTCATAATAGTTGAAAATTAGTTTTTAGATTTATTGCTTTTTATGTCGTGCTATGTGTGCTTGTTAGTATGCATGTTAAGTAGGTTAGCATAGTCAAAATTCCTCACTTTAAATAACTAAGTGGGAGAGGGATTTATTTTTTAAATAAATTTCACGGTCTCCATTACTGTTTATAAGTGATGCAACGAGCTTGCGCGTTGGCTCTGAGTGCCTTCCTCTATATCGGATGAGCTTGTTTGCGGATCACTAGATTAAACTTCCATTTTGGATGACTATAGGAAGTTAATTAAGAGCGTGTGATCTTCCCCATCGGAAGGGGCACAATCTTATTAATGGACTTAGTGTTAAGTAATAGTATACACTTAGGCACGTTTAATAGTATCCTCCCCATCCGAGTCACTGCTATTATTTGTGTGACCGAAGAAAACCAACTATTAATTTGTCAAATAAATAGGTTGACAAGATAATAAAATTAAAAAACTCCTCTTACAAATGTTTGATTTTGTATATGTCCACACTATCGTGGCATACAAAATTCATGGTGTTTGAGGTAATTTTATTTTGTCATAAAGATTTATTGACAAGATAATTAATGGGTAAAACTCTCCTCTTACAAATGTTTAAATTTTGTATACGTCCACACTATTGTGGCATGTAAAATTCACGGTGTTTGAGGTATTGGTGAATTTAAATAATATTATTTGAGGAATCAATGTTATTTTAAATTCAAAAGTTTTGACCAAATATTTGATCAAAGATAGATCAACTATTAATTTTATTCGTCATAAAGTAAAGTTGACGAGATAATAAAATTAATGGATAAAATCTCCTCTTTGATTTTGTATACGTCCACACTATCGTGACATACAAAATTCATGGGGATTTTAAGGAATTAATCTTGACCAACTATTTTTGTGATTCTTAGGATTTAAAATGTTTGTCAATTCCCTAGTTGTTATACTATAGAAAAGGCTTAGTAGTCCCAATTGTAATGATTGAAAATAGGACTTGGACATTAAGGTAGAATGTCTTTTTAGAAATAAGAACAATATAGGTGTATTTAATTCATTAGTTGAAATATGTTTAGTGGTGTTATCTACCAGAACCTGGAGTGTAGATACAGATGCCATTAATCATGTCTGCAATTCATTGCAGGGTTCCAGGAAACCCGACAACTAAATGAAAATAAAAACACTGTCCACATGGGCACTGCTGTAAAAGTGGCAGCTGTTGCAGTGGGAGATGTTTATCCTTTGATAAGAATAAAATATGGATTTTAAGTAATTGTCTTTACATACCAAGTTTAGAAAGAACTAGTTTTCAGTTTCTAAACTATTCAAAGAACTTGATATTCTGCCTCTTTTAAAGTTGTTATTAAGAAAAAGAGAGAAGTTATCTGTTCTGGTACGTTGGTTGACAATTTATAAATCTAATAACTCCCACGATGCAACAAATGAAAATTAGTAATACATCTTCTAACTTTAAGAGAAAGCAACCTTCGGAAATGAACCAATTATATCTTTGGCATATAAGGCTAGGTTATATTAACTTGAGTAGGATTCATTGGTAGCTGATGAACTTTTGGGTTCATTAGTAGTGGAAATCTTTCCAACCTGCGAGTCTTACTTGGAAGGAAAAATAACCAAGAAGCTTTTAAGTCTAAGGGCTATGGAGCCAAAGATATGTTGGAATTTGTTCATTCTGATTTGTGTGATCTTATGACTATCCAGACAAGAGGAAATATCGAATATTTCGTCTATTTTATAGACAACTATTTAAGATACAAATACATTTACTTAATGTACCGCAAGACTAAGTGCTTTGATTAGTTCAAAGAGTACAAGGCTGATACGGAGAAACGTTAAACTAAAAGTATCAAGTCACTATGGTAAGATCGTAGTGGCAAGTACCTCTTGGGACAATTTAGGAGTTACTTATCAAAAATAGGGAGTCAATCCCAACTAACTGCACCTGGTACACCCCAACAGAATGGTGTAGTAGAAAGAAGGTATATGACTCTTATGGAAATAATTAAATTGATGATGAGTTATTCAGAAAATTACCAAGTTCGTTTTAAGGATATACTCTGAAAAAGAAAGTGAACATAATACCTTCCAAAGTCAAAACTCTCTACTCATATAGAATTGCTGAATAGGCGTAAGCCTATTTTGAAGAATATTCGGATTCGGGTAGTCCAGCACATATGCTGAAGAGAGACAATGATAAGTTGGATAGGAATTCACTTGTTTGTGGGTTATCCTAGAGAAACGAAAGTAGGTTTATAGTCTTAAAATCAGAAGGTCATTGTTAGCATCAATGACTGATTTTTAGAAGAGGACTATAAAATGAACCACAAGCCCATAAGTAAATTTGTTCTTAATAAAGGACACGTCTAATCTAGTACCAACTGTACAAGATGAAATATCATAAGAAACTGCAACACGTATCACAATTGATACACAATTATAGACAGTGCCTAATCGTAGTGGGAGGGTTGTCAAACAACCTAAAAGATTCATGTTTTGGGAGAGTCTTTTGGACTTGATCCCAAATGAACATGAGCCTGATCCCGGACATATGATGAAGTACTCCAAGATAAAGATGCAGCATCTTGGCAAAGAGTAATGAATAACAGAATTAGAATATATGTATTCTAATAAAATCTGGAAGCTTGTAGAACCACCAGATGGTGTAAAAGTCATTGAGTGTAAAAAGGTCTATAATAGGAAAAGAGGGATAGACAGGAAGGTAGAAACTTTCAAAGTAAGACTTATTGAAAAATGAAACCTTTTCACCGGTAGCCATGCTTAAGTCTATCCGGATTCTTTTATCTATTTGGCAAGTGGATGTCAAGACAGCATTCCTTAATGGAAGTCTTGAAGAAAGCATCCATATAAAACAACCAGAAGGGTTCATTGCAAAGGGCAAAGAGCATCTTGTGTGCAAACTCAATCAGTCTATGGACTGAGGCAAAGCTTCAAGGTCTTGGAACATCCGGTTCATCAAAGTAATCCAGACCTATGGATTTATTTAGTAACCAGATAAGTCTTGTGTATACAAAAAGTGTGATGGAAACGTGGTGATACTTCTTGTACTATACGTAGATAACATTTTTGGTAATTGGAAACAATATCAAAGTGTTATCAGAAGTAAGGGTATGGTTGTCTAAACAATTCGATATGAAGGACTTGGGAGAATGTATATATTCTTAGGATCAAAGTAATAAGGGATCGCAAGAAAAGAATATTTTACTTATCCCAAGCTTCATATATCGAAAAAATCCTTGCTCGTTTTAAGCATGCAAAACTCCAATGAAGGTTTCTTACCTTTTTAGCATGGAGTAACTTTATCTAAAGAGATGTCTCCGTAGACATCAAAGTAGATAGAGGAAATGATGGCAGTTCTTTATGCTTCGGCTGTCGGAAGCCTAATGTATGCTATGCACGAGATCAGAAATTTGTTTTGCCAAGGGCATAGTTAGCAGATATCAAAGTAACCCTAGACAAGGACATTGAACTGCAGTAAAGCATATATTGAAGTACCTTAGAGGCACTAGAGATTATATGCTAGCTTACAAGGCAGTTAATTTAGTCCCTATGGGTTGCACGGATTTTGACTTCCAATCGAATAGGGACAATAGTAAGTCAACCTCGGGGTTTTGTATTTACTTTAGGAGGTAAAGTCATAATTATGGAAGAGTGATAAACATAGGTGTTTTCCTGGACTCTACCATAGAAGCTGAGTATATGGCAAGCCTCTGAGGTAGTTATAAAAGCTGAATGACTTAATAACCTCAAGATAGACTTAGATATGATTCCTGGTTTGTCCAAAGATTATTACAAATTATTGTAATAATGTGGTGCAGTAGCAAACTCGAAGAAACCATGAGTCTATAAGGCAAGTAAATACAATAGAGCGCAAGTACCACCCAATACGAGAAATCGTATAAACGAGGAGAAGTTGTTGCTGCCTAGATTGCATCAGATGATGACCTATAGATCTTTTCACTAAGGCCCTTAAGGCAAGAGCTTTTGATGGGCATATTGAAGAGTTGGGAATCAGATGTATGGCAGCAGATATAGCAGCTTAGTCTTTTAGTATAAGTGGGAGATTGTTAGGATGTATACTAAAAGTCTAGCTTTTGATATAAACATTTATCTAGAAATAAGAATTACATTGGTCAAATGTCTACATTTATGATAAATGTAGTTGTTCAATTAATTTATATTGTAGATAACATGGTGTGTGGTGTCACACACAGAGGATCATGTTATCAGTACCTTATAAATTATAAACAGTAGCTCACGACCAAGATGGAAAGGAACAAACCATTGGAAGGTCGTAGTGTAATTAGGTATTAGTTTATCTTAACTATATAATTACACTAGTACACTTAGAGTGTATTGAGTAGGACCATTAGAGGTCGTTTCTTTTATACTGACTTTATAAAGGAACAAGAACCTCAGTTATTATGGAAGTGTGTGCTCTTAATCCTAATATAATAACAAGCACATATATTTGATATTTATTTCTTTAATTTATCAATGGGTGAGATTTAGTTCGATAAATCAATAAGCCCGATAAGTTAGGAAATAATATCACTTATAGTGTGTGTTGTTGATTATAGAAGGAAACTGTGTCCTAGTGATCTAGGTTGAGAATGTCCCCAAGAGAAGCTCATAAGGATTGTCATGTTAAACTCTGCAGGTGGACTTAGTCCGACATGATAATAAGGTTGAGTGATACTACTCTTGGACTAAGATATTAATTAAGTGAGTTGTCAGTAATTCATTTAATTAGTGGACATTCATTATCTTAAACACAGGGAGACTAATACACTCATAATAAGAAGGAGCCCAAAAATATAATTTGGGATTGGTGCGGTAGTTCAATAATAGTTCTCTAGTAGAATGAATTATTATTGATAAAATTAAGTTGTATGTTCTGGGCGAACACGGGATGCTTAATTTTATCGGGAGACCAAAACCAATTCCTCCTCTCGGTCCCTATCGTAGCCTCTTAATTATAGAGTACTATACCCACCTATACCCATCTCTTACCCATCCTATAGGGGTCGGCCAAGCTAGCTTGGAGACCAAGCTAGGGCCGGTCATGGCTTGGTTCATGGGTAAATTCATGTGGCCGGCCCTAGCTTGAACTCAAGCTTAGGTGGCCGGCCCTATTAAAATAAAAATAAATTTTAATTTAAAAAAATTTTCTTATGTGGATAACATGATTTAAAAGAGAGTTTAAAAATTTAAATCTTTCCTTTTATAAGATTCTACAAAAGATTAAGAGAAGAGCTAAATCTCTTTCCTTATTTGTAAATTAAAAGGTTGATTTTAATTTTGATAAAAACTTTCCTTTTAATCATGTTCATGATTTAAAAGAAAGTTTAAAAATTAAAAATTCTCTTTTATTAGTTTCTACAAAAGATTAAGAAAAGATTTAATATCTTTCCTTATTTGTAGATTGAAAGGAGATTTTAATTTTTAGAGATAACTTTTTTTTTTGAAAATTATCCACATGTTTAAAAGAAAGATGTTAATTTATAAAATTTCCTTTTTATTAACCAATCATGAAGGGATAAAAATTATTAGAGAAATTTTTATAAATTTCCGGAAACAAATTAGGAAGTTTTAATTCTTGTTTTAATTAAAACTGTCATTGTTTTGGGGAGAAAGTGGCCGGCCAAATAAGTTGAAAAAAGATAATTGATTTTTAATTAATTAATTTTTCTTTTTCATGGCAAAGGAATTAAGAAAATTTTTATTTAAATTTCCTTATTTGCCAAGGCCAAGGATTATAAAAGAGGGGGTAGAGGTGCCTTAAAAAATACACAACAACCTCTATTCTTTTTCTCCCTCTTTTCCTTGGTGGTGTGGCCGACCCTTCCTTCTTCTCTTCTTCTTCTCTTTGAAGATGAACCTCTTCATGCTCTTGGAGTTTTAATTGGTGGCCGGATTCTAGCTTGAAGAAGAAGGAGAGAAAGCTTGCATCCCTTGGAGCTTGATTGGTGGAAAAAGTTCTTCATCCTTTGGAAGTTTTTGCTTGGCCGAAACTTGAAGGAAGGAGAAGAAGGTACTAGGTGGTTCTCATCTCGGAAGATCGTTGCCCACACAACGTCCGAGATTAGAAGAGGAATACGGTAGAAGATCAAGAGGTCATTATTCACAAAGAAAGGTATAACTAATAATTGTTTTCCGCATCATGTTAGTTTTGTTTCTTTGTAAAAATATCAAATACAAGAGGCATGCAATTCTAGTTTTTCGAATTAGTTTTCGAAGTTTTGTTCTTTTATTTTTTTTTTCTTGTGATTTGATTGTTCTTAACGGTTAACCTAGGGTTACTATGGGAAGTACCTCGCCATGCAGTACTGGAAGCCGATTTTGGAAATAGATATTTAATTGTCTTCGTGACCTAGGTGATTTGGATCGAACGTGTTAAGTTCTGCAGGATATCTAAGTCTAAACCTAAAAGAACAAATAAATTAAACTTAGGATCAAACGTGTTAAGTTCCGCAGGCGATCTAAGTTTAATTTAAAAGAACACATGGTAGCAAGGGAAAGATTCAGACCTTTGTACAAAATTTTTGTACAGTGGAACCGTTAGGTTTTCCGAGTAGCAACCAACAAGAAAACCTCTCCCTGGCTGGCGGCGGAAAGGAGCCCCAACCAGTCCCCCCTCCATCCTAGTGGTGGTGCTGGTTTGAAGAGACTGGAGGAGAGGACATGTGTCGAAGGGGAAGGGAGCATCGGCGGTTTCGTCAGCGTCGGCGGTTTCGTCGGCGCCGGCGGAGGGCTTGAGAGGGAGAAAACCTCTCCCTGGCTGGCGGCGGAAAGGAGCCCCAACCAATCCCCCCCCCCCCCTAGTGGTGGTGCTAGTGTGAAGAGATTGGAGGAGAGGACATGTATCGAAGGGGAAGGGTGGCGTGGAGCAAGGGACTTGAGGAGGAGGAGCCGCGAGCCGAAGACTTCACCCCCCCCCCCTCCCCTAGTGGTGGTGCTGGTGTGAAGAGACTGGAGGAGAGGACATGTGTCGAAGGGGAAGGGAGTGCCGGCGGTTTCGTCGGCGCCGACGAAGGGCTTGAGAGGGAGAAAACCTCTCCCTAGCTGGCGGCGGAAAGGAGCCCCAACCAGCCCCCCCCCCCCTTAGTGGCGGTGTTGGTGTGAAGAGACTGGAGGAGAGGACATGTGTCGAAGGGGAAGGGAGCGTCGGCGGAGGGCTTGAGAGGGAGAAAACCTCTCCCTGGCTGGCGGCGGAAAGGAGCCCCAACCAGTCCCCCTTAGTGGCGGTGCTGGTGTGAAGAGACTGGAGGAGAGGACATGTGTTGAAGGGGAAGGGAGCGCCGGCGGTTTTGTCGGTGCATACGGAGGGCTTGAGAGGGAGAAAACCTCTCCCTGGCTGGCGGCGGAAAGGAGCCCCAACCAGTCCCCCCTCCCCTAGTGGTGGTGCTGGTGTGATGAGACTGGAGGAGAGGACATTTGTCGAAGGGGAAGGGAGCACCGGCGGTTTCGTCGGCGCCGACGGAGAGCTTGAGAGGGAGAAAACCTCTCCCTGGCTAGCGGCGGAAAGGAGCCCTAACCAGTCCCCCCTTCCCCCCTCTCGGATGAATAGTGCCCATCTTTAAAACCCAAACCTAATTGTTGTCAAATGTCCAAAATGCCCTCCTCTTTCCTCCAAATTCCTTCTCTGCCCCTTAATCACATCCACATCAATATGGTTAAACACCATTCCGAATAGAAATTTCTGAATATTTAATTGAAATATTTAATTACAGTGTTCTAATAGGAATATTATTTAATTGTAATGTTTAATTAAAATATTGAGTTATTAGAATAACTAATGTTGAGTTCTATATATATTTGTAAAATAATAAAATAAAAACTCACAGCAAACCTATTTTTGAATTGAGAAGGTTTTACAAACTGTCATTCAATTGTTGGTTAGTCCTAAGAAAATCGTACCGGTTCCACTGTACAAAAATTTTTTGTACAAGTGTCGAACCTTTCCTTAAATAACCTATTGTGTACAAAAATTTTTTGTACAAGTGTACAAAAATGCTCTAAGGGATGCAAGAAACAAAATCTCCTTTCTCTCCTTCTTCTCCTAGCTAGAACCGGCCACCATCAAGAGCTCCAAGAGGGGTTACCGCCGGCCACAAGAATAAGAGAAGAGGGAGAAGCTAGGGCCGACCACCAAGGAGGAAAAGAGAGGAGAAGAATAATAGAGTCGTTCTCCCATGAAGGCACCTCTACCCGCTCTTTTATAATCCTTGGTCTTGGCAAATAAGGAAATTTAAATAAAAAACTTCCTTAATTCTTTTGCCATGAAAAGGAAAATTTATTTAATTAAAAATAATTTTCTCTTCTCAATATACATGGCCGGCCACTTATTTCCCCAAAACAAGGAGAGTTTTAATTAAAACAAAAATTAAAACTTCCTAATTTGTCTTCGAAAATTTATAAAAAAATTCTCCAATAATTTTCCCTTCATGGTGGTTTGTAAAAAGGAAATTTTATAAATTAAAATCTTTCTTTTAAACATGTGGATAAAAAGAAAGTTATCTCTAAAAATTAAAATCTCTTTTAATCTACAAATAATGAAAGATATCAAATCTTTTCTTAATCTTTTGTAGAAACTTATAAAAGAAAATATTTAATTTTTAAACTCTCTTTTAAATCATGAACATGGTTAAAAAGGAAAGTTTTCTCAAAATTAAAATCTACCTTTCAATCTACAAATAAGGAAAGATTTCAAATCTTTTCTTAATCTTTTGTAGAAAGCTATAAAAGGAAATATTTTAAATTTTAAACTCTCTTTTAAAACCATGATATCCACATAAAAAATAATTTTAACAAAAATCTCTTTTTAATATGATGTGGCCGGTCACCTAAGCTTGGGCTCCAAGCTATTGGCCGACCACCTTAAGGCTCAACCTTTAGGTTTGGCCGGCCCTAAGCTTGAGCTTCAAGCTTAGCTTGGCCGGCCCCTATTGGTTGGGTAAGAAGGTGGGTATGTGGTGGGTATAAATCTCTATATACAAGAGGCTACGATAGGGACCGTGGGGAGAAATTGGTTTTGGTCTCCTGATAAAATTAAGCATCCCGTGTTCGCCCCGAACACATAACTTAATTTCATCAATAATAATTCATTCCACTAAAGAACTATTATTGAACTACCGCACCAATCCCAAATTACAATTTGGGCTCCTTCTTATTATGAGTGTGTTAGTCTCCCTGTGTTTAAGATAATGAATGTCCACTAATTAAATGAGTTACTAACAACTCACTTAATTAATATCTTAGTCCAAGAGTAGTACCACTCAACCTTATCGTCATGTCGGACTAAGTCCACCTGCAGGGTTTAACATGACAATCCTTATGAGCTCCTCTTAGGGTTATTCTCAATCTAGATTACTAGGACACATATTCCTTCTATAATCAACAACACACACTATAAGTGATATCATTTTCCAACTTATCGGGCTTATTAATTTATCGAACTAAATCTCACCCATTGATAAATTAAAGAAATAAATATCAAATATATGTGTTTGTTATTATATTAGGATTAAGAGCACACACTTCCATAATAACTAAGGTCTAGTTCTTTTATCAAGTCAGTATAAAAAGAACTTACCTAAAATGGTCTTACTCAATACACTTAGAGTGTACTAGTGTAATTTATTAGTCAAGATAAACTAATACCTAATTACACAACGACTATTCCAATGGTTTGTTCCTTTCCATCTTAGTCGTGAGCAACTGTTTATAATTTATAAAGAACTGATAACATGATCTTCTGTGTGTGACACCACACACCATGTTATCTACAATATAAATTAATTGAACAACTACATTTATCATAAATGTAGATATTTGACCAATGTGATTCTTATTTCTAGATAAATGTTTATACCAAAAGCTAGGCTTTTAGTATACACTCTAACATCAATTGCATTTGTGATTTGTCGTTTTCAGGAAGAACTGATCGATTTTAGCAGTTGTTTTCAAGCAACAAAAAATTACATTTGTGATTTGTCGTTTTCATGAAGAACTGGATCGATTTTAGCACTTGTTTTCAAGCAACAAAAAATTGCATTTGTGATTTGTTATTTTTGAGGAAGAACTGGATCGATTTTAGCATTTGTTTTCAAGCAACAAAAAAAATGAGAGAAGAAAGTTACACAAATGCAATTATAAATATGAACAATCGCAATCATGATTTCTAAATTCAATAAACATATAGATATGAGGCTATAACTTGAAATTGGCCATAGTCAACTATGACATGAAGTTTCAACCAAACTTCTACTGAGCAGATGTTTACTGAAGAAGGTCCCCATGAATACATAGCCAATAAGATGACACCACCAATATAAAACCACGCAAGAACACAATATATGATGTACATCAACAATATGGAACCAGACTACAAAACCATTAACATAGCACCAATAGGCTAAAATCTAGTTGGAAATATTATAGAGGAACATCAACAATGTTAAATCAACAACATATTGCACCAATAACATGAAAAAAAATTTCACAATACTTTGAGAAATCAAGTCCAGTTTGATAGCCTGGATACAAATTCAATAGTACATTAACAATTGATTCTTGATTCACAAATCTACAAAACTCCCAGCTAGCATAGGATACAAATTCAAACATCAAAAATGTAAACTAAGCCAAAAAGAGAAACAATTTCATTACAAGTAGAATAAAGTGCTAATAACAATTTAACAGTGCTAATAGCAATTCCAAGTTCTTCCAAACGTCCATTTCAACTTTAGAACCAACAACTTAACAAAATTCCATATTCTTCCAAACCAGCAACTTCAGAAGCCGCAACTTCAGATAAATCGTCCAATGTAAAAGAGGCAAAAAGGATTTATGTTCTTCCAAAAGTCTTTAGAGAAGGTATGATCTGCCCAAATAAAAATGATAAATAAAACAAAAGATGTTAAAAGGAATGATTTAGACAATGGAAACTTAGATCGCAATATACTTACACTGCTTCAATATATATACTATAAAGTTGCACTTAAATAAACCACCAATTACGTGGAAATGAAAAACAAAGCCTTATAAAATTATACATGCAATCTCTGTCTGATGGCGTGGAAATGGAAAACAAAGGCAAAGCCAATAAAATTGTTTCCTTAATCGTAAATCAGAAAAATAATGATATCAAGCATTTTCATAACTTGAATTTTCATTCCATCGTCAGTCAAAAAATAGTACTCGTAGCTGCAAGATAGATTATAAACAAACTTTAAACTAGCTAAAATCACATGAATATACTTGTACAAAACAGTAACATCACATATCTTCTTTCGGGCCTTTGCAAATGATTTCTTCACAATTTGTTCAACCTTAGATTGTTTCCTCTTTGTGGGTGGGCAACCTTTGATTCTTACTTTCAATGGAGAGTGTATCACTTTTACCCCGAATGTAGATGCTTCTTCAAGTTGTTCAGCCCTTGATTGTCCATTCTCCATAGCAATAATAAGTTTTTCCTTAGTGTCTTTCATGATTTCCACCAAAACAGAGCAAATGTCATCACTTTCGGCTCCAAGTTGTTGAACCTCTTGCATCAATGGGGTGAGAGTATTATACCGAAGTCTTTTTCCACCACAACCATAATCATCATATATGTTACTGATGCTTTGATACCCAGGCTTAATATCTTTGCGTCATCGGTCCATAATATAATTCATTGGAACCTCAATAACCTTCATTCTCATCAACACTTTGATCATATGCCTACATAAAATTTTCCGGAACTCAAACAGACGGCACACACACTTCAATTGGCAATCTAACTCGATATAATGTACCCTAAAGGAAACTTCTCTTCTAAGTTGTCCATTCTATCCCAACATATTTTCTACTACTTCAAATATTAAAGTTGTCCCTTCTTTCCTCAACAAGGAGGCATCACAAAACATCAACCCTCTTATTTCATCTTGGAACAATTTAAATATATTGTTAGTGTAGGCATTTTGGAATTGTCTTTCAATATAATAACTAAGAATAACTGGCATGATAGAATTAAAAGAAACAAAATCTAATTTTTTTTATTCTCAATATTCTTCTTCAATGCACTATCATACTGCTCAACAAATTGCTTCAAAAATGTTTTAGAATGAACATAGTCATCAAAAAATGCATTCATACTTTCACTTCTTTGAGTTGTAGACATACCAACCCAAAAGTGATCTTTAACATACACAGGTATCCATCTATTTCGTTCCTCATACAAAGATTTCAACTAATCATTATTCTCCAAGTTAAACTCCTCAATCATTTTTAACCAGTGCTCATCACACTCATCAACTGTAAGTGAGTTATAAACAATGGTCTTCAATTGTTTCTTTATCATTTTGTACTGAACATGACCACCTAACTTCACTGGCAGTTTTTTCATAATATGGCAAAGACATAGACGATGATGAGAATTCGAAAATACCTCTTCAATTGCGATTGCCATGGCACGACATTGGTCCGTGATTATAGCCTTTAGAGCGCATCCGTGCATACATATCAACCACGAGTTGAACAATCATGTGAATGTTGTTGAGTCTTCACTTGATATTAATCCACATCCCAACAAGATAGATTGTTGATGTCACCATTTTACTTGTCACAAGGCGCTTCAAATTAATATAGGGAACCAAAGTAAACTCAAGAAAAGAGATGTAGCAACGAATCCCAAGTCATATTTTTCCAATGATAATTAATGAATGTGTGTGAATTCTAGAATTGATTCAAATTGAATTCTTACATCAACAAGGTTTATTAGGCATTTCCATTCAATTCTCATTTCAACTTGAATACATCTAATTCTTAAAAATGCACTAGAACAATTTAAAATGGAATCAAAGAAATATTGTTCTCATCTAAACATGACCCACTTCATCTCAACAAACTAGTATCAATTAAGTATCATTAAATCAAGTTCTATAACTAAAAAATCATCCAATCACACCCACAATCAATTACATATCACAGAGGTTAACAATGAAAAGCTCAAGAGATTCATTCAACACATAAGCATGAACATAGTCACAACAAATTCAATGAATCGAACTAAGGCTTTTCTAAATTCTCCGTCAATTAATTAGCTACCGAGCCCTCTCCGTCTTTCACTTCCGGTCCAGAGAACGAGCACCCGAGCCCTCTCTGACCACAGTCCGGAGAACGAGCTACCAAGCCCTCTCCGACTTCCCATGTGCCAAGCTTCCATACTTGGACTTCTCCGTGCCAAGTTTCCATACTTGGACTTTTCCCGTGCCAAGCTCCCTGCTTGGACTTTTCACCATGCCAAAACTCCCTGCTTGGACTTTTCACCATGCCAAACTCCCTGCTTGGACTTTTCCGAGTCAGGTCAACTCACCTCGGGTCAACCAGGTCAACCTTGACCACGGGTTGCACCCACAATCTCCCAAGCTTGTATCCTTGTAAAACATCAAGATATAACTTTTCTGTTCACGTCAAACATTGTCAAACATAACTCGTCAAACATCAAAACACAACTTGAGTCAAGTCAACTCGAGTCTGGTCAACCAGGTCAACCTTGACCTAAGGTTGCACCAACAATCTCCCCCTTTTTGATGTTTGACAAAACTCATAATCAAATTTAGGTTTTCTAATGTTCTTCCTTGAACATTCTCCCCAAACCTACACTCTCCCCCTTTTTGGCACACATCAAAAAGAGTGAATCAAGGTCAAGAGTTTCTTTCTAATGAAGGTCCTATACCTTTCATTGAAACCCCGATCAGGGAACCTCCTGATCGGTCCACGACCTCTGATTTCTGATTTCTGAATTTTTCTTCTCCCGAAATTCAGAAACCTCTAGAAAATCACAAAAAATTTCAAAAATTATAAAATTTTGAGGATACATTCCTCATAACATATACTATCATGGAAAAATAGTTTTCTATGAAAATAGCTTCCATTTTTCAATCTTGATACAAAGTTCACAAGTCTTTAAAATAGCTCAAAGTTAACTCATCTTTGTATCACCTTGTTCAATGATGAATGCTATCACTAGAAAAGCTTCATCAAGGTTTTTCAAATCAATTTTAAAATGATTTTAAACCCTTTAATTTAGGATCACAATCTTAGGGCTAAATGTACATGACTTGTGCACAAGCTTTCCCTATGATCCTCCAATTTAGAATTAGGCTCATCTAGGTACAAGAACTATGCACCTTGATCCTAACTCACAATCCTAATATCTCACACACATCTAAGGTGTATCAAACACATCCAAGTCAATTTTAATGTGAGATATGGGTTTAGGTTAGCTTAATCTAAGTTCTCATGCATTTTTCTAAATAACAATTTGATCTCCATATCAAATTGTGTTTTAGTCCTTAAATCAATTTCATTGATCATTAATGCACAAGATGATGACATGGCATATAATTGTATCATAAATGGAAACATGTGCCAATGTCATGATGTCATGGCATGAAGTATGAAACTTAAATAAAGCATGACATTTAACTAACCTAAGCATTATCATGACATTTTAAATGATCATAAAATAAATATGATGTCATGACATGGCATATGGCAAACAATATATGGCACATAGCACATAAAGGTATAGAAAATACCTAATTCTAGCCTTAGTTGCCATTTTTGATAATTTTGATCATTTTGCCATAGGTTCTAGCATCTTATACCAAAGATTTTTAGATCACTATGTGCCAATTAGATTGACTCTAGAAAACTCCTCAAATTTGATTGGCACATTCTAATCACCTTAGGAATAATTCTTAATTTCATTTTCAAGGCTTGATTATACCTTGAAAAATCCTAAAGTGCCACATTTTGCCATGATTAGGCTAACTACCTATTCAAGTAAGGTTGACACACCCTAACTAATCTAGCGTGATGAAATCACGCTCCTAGGAACCCAATACCTATTGGAGCTCATTGGGTTCACTAAATATTCACTAGGGATGACTTCCCTAGCAACCCTCCTAATGACCCTCCTAGGCTTTAAAGCCTTGGTCATTTGGGACTCAACAAGATCAACTCTAGGGGTGACTCCCCTTGTGACCTTGGTGATGGTCTTTCTAGCCCTAGGTCTTGTTCCATAATCGAATGGAACATTATGATAAGTGGGCTTTGATTTTTGACCCTTAGACCCTTGAGTTGACTTCTCTAAATTCTTAAGGGCATTTTCTAAATTGTCAAGTCTTGACATCAAGACTTGATTTTCTTTCTCTAATACCTCAAGCTTTAATTTATCCTTTTTCTTTGAGGTATTCCTAGGCATGTGTCTAGTTGATTTGGGATTTCTACCTAGGTTCTCCCTAACCTTAGATGAGTTAATCCTAGGATTGACATTTCTAGTGTTGTCCTTACCTAGGCTAACATGTTTAGCACCTAAGCACATATATTGGTTCCTAAAGTTAACATGCTTATCATTATTAACAATTGCAACAAAACTACTAGCATGTGTCTTATTGCAAGAGTGAGACTTAAATGTTACCTTAGGGTTTGCCTTAGCTCCCCCTATCGATGTGCTCGGTCTCTTGTCCTTGTGAGGTTGCCTCCTCCTCGGACATTGACTCCTATAGTGTCCCCTTCGCTTGCATTGGAAGCACACCACGTGCTCCTTGCCCTTGCGTGTTGGGACTCCGGCTTCCTTGACCTTTGGCGTCGGTGGAGTCTTTCTAACCCTCTTTGGACATTTACTCTTGTAATGTCCAAATTCCCTACACTCAAAGCACATTATGTGTAATTTGCTAGAAACTAAATGGCTTGAGTTACCTAGAGTTGAGGATGGATGTGAGCTCTCTTCTTCATCCCTTCCGGAGGTAGAAGCTTCTTCTTCTTGCTCCGAACTTGAAGAAGAACTCTCCTCCTCTTCTTCTTTAGATGTTGAGTGGCCCTCAACTTCTAAATCCATTCCTCCATGAAGTGAGTTACTTGGCTCACTTGACTCCTCTTCATGACTTGAAGTGGAGTTCTCCTCATAGAACTTTGCCAAGTTGTTCCACAACTCCTTGGCATCGTTATATCCACCTATCCTCCACAAAACATCATTAGGTAAAGAAAATTCAAGAATTTTCGTTACCTTATCGTTGATTGTGGATTGGTGGATTTGCTCCTTCGTCCACTTTTTCTTCTCTAGGGTTTTTCCGTCTTTATCCACCGGATGGGTAAACCCTACTTGCACACAACTCCAATGAACTAGGTTAGTCATAAGAAAGTACTTCATCCTTACCTTCCAAAACGCGAAGTCGTCGCGATCGTAGAAGGGTGGAATCGTGACGTCTTTTCCAAGTTGATCCATTCTCTAGCTTGTGCTCCCCCGGGTGTTAATCCGACGAAGAGCAACCTCGCTCTGATACCACTTGTTAGGACCGATGATCGCGGCTAGAGAGGGGGGGTGTGAATAGCCGCCCCAAATTCTTCTCGTTTCTTCCTACGATTAGGGTTAGCGCAGTGGAAATGAAACCGTAGAAACGAAAAGGAAGAAGACAAACCTCAAACTCGATGGATGTAACGAGGTTCGGAGGTGATACTCCTACTCCTCGGCGTGTCCGTAAGGTGGACGAGCCCTATCAATCCGTCGGTGGATGAGTCCCCGGAGAACCGGCTAATAAATACTCCTTGTGGGTGGAGAAACCTCGCCACAATAGCTTGCAACAGCAATATGGAAATACAAAGAAGAGCAAGAACAAAATACACAATGAATGTACAAATACTCGCTTGCCTTCTCGTCGATTGAAGTTCCGGATGAAGCACCAACTTCACGGACGAATGCCAACAAGCAACTCAGTCGAAGAAGCTCACACGAAGCTTCGGAGCTCAGCAAAGCTCAAGAGCACAGCTTTCAGAAGAACAGCAGCTCAGTTCAGAGGAGGAAGAAGAAGGAAGAAGTAGCCCCTCTGTAGAAGCCCTCAGCCTCTTTTATACCTGCATCCACCTGCGAAGAAGAAGCCGGAAGGGCAGAAGATAGAAGCCGTTGTGAGCAAGCGGATAGTTACGGACCGATCGGGCTCCAACGATCGGTCCACACCGCCCCTCGATCGGTCTTGGGACCGTCGAGCCTGGACCGATCAAGCTATGTCGATCGGTCAGAAGACTCTGATCGGTCACGGGACCGATCAGATCCTCGATCGGTCGAGGACCGATCAGCATGCATGTCCTTCCTTTTCTCCCGAACTTCTTGCCTTCGATCGTTGTTTCACGGTTGGTGCGGATCGATCGAGATAACACTCGATGAGCTCTTGTTTGATTACCGATCGGTCACGACCGATCCGGATACCAATGTATCCGGATCGATCCATCGATCGATCCGGCTGGTGTTTGCCCAAACCAAGTCCCAAGTCTTCAAACCAACATCCGGTCAACCTTGATCCATTGGTACATCATGCTTAGCATCCGGTCACTCCCTTGACCTGCTAAGACTCCCCACCAAGTGTCCGGTCAATCCTTTGACCCACTTGGACTTTTCTCTTCGTGCAAGTATCCTCACTTCCTTGACCTTCTTGACCTTCACAACACCGGATGTCCGATCAGCCTTGATCCATCTGGATTTTTTCCTGCCGGCTTCACTCACTAGGACTTCCCAACTAGCTTCACTCACGGGACTTTCACCAACCTGGCTTCACTCACGAGGACTTTCACTTTCACCTAGCTTCACTCACTAGGGTTTCACCTGTCTTCACTCACCGGGACTTCTGTCCGGCTTCACTCACGGGACTTTCTTCTGCCTAGCTTCACTCACCAGACTTTCCATCCGCCTGGCTTCACTCACGGACTTTCACCGGCTTCACTCACCAGGATTTTCACCGGCTTCACTCACCGGATTTTCCATCCGCCTTCCGATCTAGAGAACAAGCTCACGAGCCCTTTCGCCTAGTCCAGAACGCAGCTCACCGAGCCCTCCGTCTTTCACTGGGTCGGAGAACGAGCACCAGCCCTCTCGACCACAGTCCGGAGAACGAGCTACCGAGCCCTCTCCGACTTCCCATGTGCCAAGCTTCCATACTTGGACTTCTCCGTGCCAAGTTTCCATACTTGGACTTTTCCCGTGCCAAGCTCCCTGCTTGGACTTTTCACCATGCCAAAACTCCCTGCTTGGACTTTTCACCATGCCAAACTCCCTGCTTGGACTTTTCCGAGTCAGGTCAACTCACCTCGGGTCAACCAGGTCAACCTTGACCACGGGTTGCACCCACAATCTCCCAAGCTTGTATCCTTGTAAAACATTAAGATACAACTTTTCTGTTCACGTCAAACATTGTCAAACATAACTCGTCAAACATCAAAACACAACTTGAGTCAAGTCAACTCGAGTCTGATCAACCAGGTCAACCTTGACCTAAGGTTGCACCAACAACGATCAGCTGGCACTCTCATCGCATGAAGAACAGATGCTGAATTCTGAAAATCACTTAACCCAATCGATTGATCAGATCAATTCGGGTGCAGCAAATGAAGTGGAAGTCGGAATGAAATCGGAAGCTTCTAGGAACGCTCTTCGAGCTCCGTTGGTTGATGGAAATCACAGATCGAGGAACACCCACTGATCTTGATTGTGGACGGGAACAGAAACCCAACTATGGACTGGGGGCGCCCTCTGTCGCTTTCTGACCTTGGATAATGAACGCCGGTAGCTCAGCATCGCGGGCAATCAAGAAGGCTTATTCACGGATCTGGCTTATGGAAGGAGCATCGGGGACGAAGGATGAACAGTGGAGAATATCCGAGGAAGAAACCAAGCTCTCCTTCTCTATAGCTTCTCACGACTTTTAAATCTTTCTCAAATATGATCGGACGACCCAGAATGATTCAGGTCTTGATCAATGGTAAGAACATCTCAGATCTGGATCAAAATCTCTGGATCTTCATCAACGGCTGAGATCTACTCCTCATTAGGTTGGATGGGTTAGATCTTCAATGAATGGCTTAGATCTGCTCCGATCTTGGATGAATGGTCCAAATCATTACAAGGCTTGATCCTCTCGTTTAGCCCTAGATTTGAAATGATCTGATGTGATCGGGTCCATGATCATTTTGATGCCTACAAAGAATATATCGAAATATTAGCATCAAATATCATGATAATAAACTAATTTATAATTAAGTCCAAGATAAATGTAATGCATGAAATGTGATGTAAATATAAGTTTCATCTATGAAACCAATATCAAACCATGCATATATTGAAGGCGCTGGAATTCCGTTCTGTTTAAATTTCTCGTACAAAAAAATTGTATAAATACAGAACTATTCCTAGAACCCGCACGTTCGATCAGACATGTGTTTGATCAATCAAGCATGTTCTTAAATAATCAAATCACACCTTGATTGAAGTAAAGATTGTTGGCCTCATGTGTTGGTATTCAAAATCGATATCCAAAATCGACATGAAGAAAATAAAACCAATTACGCAGCAAAATTAAAGAACTAGTTGTACATTTCTTCGTAGCTAAAGACCTCTTGATATTCTGTCGTATTCCTCTCCTCTTCTTGGACGTCGTGTGGGCGACGATCTACCAAGACAACACCACCCTTCTTTTCTTCTCTTCCAAAACCACCGGCCACAAAAGAGTCGCTAGGATGGGGCACCTTCTAATCTTCTTCCTTCTCTTCTTCTTCCTCTTCTTTCTCTTCTTCCTCTTCTTGCTTTTCTTGCTCTTCCCTTTCTTCAAGCCGTCGCCCACAAAGGGAGAAGGGGGCACCGACCACCAAAGTTGAGGGGGGGATAAGGGCGTCGACCCTAAGCAAGGAGAAGGAGAGGGAGAGGGGGGGGGGGAGGAGAATAGGTTTGTGTCGCCGGCCCTAGGAGGAGGAGAGGGGGCGACAACCACAAGGAGAGAAGGGATTATAGAGAATAAGAAAGTTAGGTTTTAGGGGTCACATTCTACTCCTTTTTATAGACTTGCTATAGGTTACAAGGAAAGAAAAATTAACAAAATTTTGTTTAGAAAAAATCTAAACAAATTATGTTAAAACAAACCAAGTTAAATTAAACCAAACCAAGTTAAGTTAAACCAACACAAGTTAAGTTAAACCAAACCAAATTAAACCAAACTCCGTTATGGATAGATGGATGTGAGATTTTATATATAGAGGCTACAACAGAGGCCTAGAGAAGGAATTGGTTTTGACCTCCTGATGGACTTGAGCTTCCTGTGTTCGACCCGAACATCCAACTCAAGTTCATCAATAACAACCCATACCACTAAAGGGTCATTATTGAACTACCGCACCAATCCCATATTACAATATGAGCTCCTACTTATTATGAGTGTGTTAATCTCCCTGTGTTTAAGATATCGTATGTCCGTTAATTAAATGAGTTACTAACAACTCACTTAATTAACATCTGACTCCAAGAGTAGTATCACTCAACTTTATTATTATGTCGGAGTATGTCTACCTGTAGGATTTACATGATAATCCTTATGAGCTCCTCAAGGGGACATCATCAACCTAAATAAATAGGACACAGTTTTCCTTTATAATCAACAACACATCATATAGATGGTACTATCTCCCAACTTATCAGGCCTATTGATTTAACAAATAAATCTCACCTATTGATAAGTTAAAGAAATAAATACTAAGTATAAGTGTTTATTATTATATCAGGATTAAGAGTACGCACATCCATAATAATAGATGTTCTGCTCTTTTATATAGTCAGTATATATCGAACAACCTCAAATGGTCTTACTCAATGCACACATAGTGTACTAGTGTAATTATATAGTCAAGATAAACTAATACCAAATTACACTACAACCATTCCAATGGTTTATCTCTATCCATCTTGGTTGTGAGCTACTATGTATAATTTATAAGGAACCGATAACATGATCTTCTGTGTGGTTCCACACACCATGTTATCTACAATATAAATTAAATGAACAACTACATCGACATATATATAAATATAAAATGCAGATATTTGACCAAAGTAATTCTCATTTCGAAATATTTCAAAACAGATGTTCATATAAAAGTTAGGCTTATAGTATACATCCCAACAATCTTCCACTTATATTAAAAGACTATGCTGCCATAAATGTTGTCATACATCTGATTCTCATCCCCTCAACATGCCTATCAAAAGCTCTCACCGGAAGGGCATTAGTGAAAGGATTTATCAGGTTATATGTTGATGTAATCTTAGCGACAACAACCTTTCCTCGTTTTACGATGTCTTGTATCAGGTGGTACTTGCGCTCAATGTGTTTACTTACCTTATGGGCTCGTGGTTCTTTCGAGTTTGCTACTGCACCACTGTTGTCACAATAAATTGTGATAACTTTGGGCAAACTAGGAATCACATCTAAGTCCATCAAGAAGTTTCTGAGTCATACAACTTCTTTGGCTGCCTCAGAGGCTGCCACAAACTCAGCTTCAATGGTGGAGTCTAAAACACATTTCTTCTTAACACTCCTCCATGCTATGACTCCACCTCCCAAAGTAAACACATACCCCGAGATTGATTTACTGTTGTCCCTATCTGATTGGAAGTCTGAATCCGTATAACCCACAGGGAGCAAATCATCTGCCTGGTAGACCAACATATAATCTCTAGTCCGTTTTAGGTACTTTAATATATGTTTTATGGCAGTCCAATGTCCCGGTCCTTGGTTACTTTGATATCTGCTAACCATGTCCATGACAAAATAGATATCCGGTCTCGTACATAGCATTGATACATTAGACTTCCTACAGCCGAAGCATAAGGAACTCCCTTCATCTCCTCTATCTCCTTTGATGTCTTAGGACATATCTCTTTAGATAAAGGTACTCCATGCCGAAAAGATAGAAACCCTTTCTTAGAGTTTTGCATGCTAAAACGAGCTAGGATAGTATCGATGTACGAAGCTTGGGATAAGCACAACATCCTTTTCTTGCGATCCCTTATTACTTTGATCCTAGGAATATGTCCACATTCTCCCAAATCCTTCATATCAAATTGCTTGGACAATCATACTCTTACGTCTTACAATACTTTCACATTGTTGCCAATGAGCAAAATGTCATCTACGTATAGTACAAGAAATACCATCACATTTCCGTTACTTTTCTTGTATACACAAGACTCATTCGAACACTGAATGAATCCATAAGACTGGATCGCTTCATCAAACTGGATGTTCCAAGATCTCGAAGATTGCTTTAATCCATAAATGGATCGATTGAGCTTATATACAAGATGCTCTTTGCCCTTCGCAATGAATCCCTCTGGTTGTTTCATATAGATTTTTTTTTCAAGATTTCCGTTAAGGAAAGCTTTCTTGACATCCATTTGCCAAACCTCATAATTCATATGAGCAGTAATAGATAAAAGGATCCGGATAGACTTAAGCATGACTACCGATGAAAAGGTTTCCTTTAATCGATTCTCTCTTTCTGAGTATACCCCTTCGCAATAAGTCTCACTTTAAAGGTTTTCACCTTCCCGTCTGTTCCACTTTTCCTTTTGTAAATTTATTTATATCCAATGGCTTTTACACCATTTGGTGGTTCAACAAGCTCTCAGACCTAATTAGAATGCATAAATTCTATTTCAGAGTTCATCGCACTTTGCTAAGATATTGCATCTTTATCTTGGAGTTCTTCATCATATGCCCAGGGATCAACTTCATGTTCACCAGAGATCAAATCCGAAGACTCCCCCAAAAACATGAATCTATCAGGTTGCCTAACAACCCTCCCACTACGACAAGGCACTACATGTAATTGTGTATCATTTATGACACGTGTTACAGTTACTTGTGGTATCTCATCTTGTACCGTTGGTATTAAAGTAGAAGTGTCCTCTCTTATTTCCTCAAGAATAATTTTACTCATGGGCTTGTGGTTCATTACATAGCCCTCTTCTAAAAATCGGGCATTGGTGCTAACAATGACTTTCTGATCTTTGGGACTACAAAACAAACCACCTCTCGTTCCTCTAGGATATCCTACGAACAAGTGAACTTCTGTACGTGATTCCAACTTATCAGCATCTCCCTTCAACACATGTGTTGGACTACCCCAAATCCGAATGTATTTCAAAATAGACTTACGTCTATTCCATAATTCTGTGGGAGTAGAGGGTACTGACTTAGAAGGTACCAAGTTCAGAACGTACGCCGCCGTTTCCAGTGCATATCCCCAAAATGAATTTGGTAATTTTGAATAACTCATCATTAATCTAACCATTTCCATAAGAGTCATATTCCTTCATTCCGCTACACCATTCTGTTGGGGTGTACCAGATGCCAACAATTGGGATTGAATCCCGACCTCTGATAAGTAATTTCCTAAACTCTCCTAAGAGGTACTCTCCACCACGATCTGACCGTAGTGTCTTAATACTTTTACCATGACGTTTCTCCACATCAGCCTTGTACTCTTTGAACTTATCAAAGCATTCAGACTTGTGGCGTATCAAGTAAATATACTCATATCTCGAATAGTTATCTATAAAAGAGACAAAATATTCGAAACCACCTCTCGCCTGGATAGTCATAGGTCCACACAAATCAGAATGAACAAATTCCAACACTTCTTTGGCTCTATACCCCTGTTCCTTAAAATGTCTCTTAGTCATTTTTCCTTCTAAGCAAGATTCACAGGTTGGAAAGTTTTCCACCACCAATGAACTCAAAGGTTCATCGGCTATTAACCTTTGAATCCTACTCAAGTTAATATGACCTAGTCTTAGATGTCAAAGATATGTTTGGTTCATTTTCGAAGGTTGCTTTCTCTTATTAGAATTAGAAGATGTGTTATTAATTTCCCTTTGTTATATCGTGGGAGTTATTGGATTAAGAGTATACAAATTGCCAACTAACACACCAGAACAGATAACCACCCTATTTTTCTTGACAACCACTTTGTTATCAAAAGAAACAGAATACTCATCCATAAATAATTTAGAAATTGAAATCAAGTTCTTTCTAAAACATGGTACATAAAGACAATTTCTCAAAATCAAAGTTTTATTCATATCAAAAGATAAATTAACATCTCCCACTGCAACAGCCGCCACTCTCATAGTATTGCCCATGTAGATGGTGATTTCCTCTTCATGTAGTCATCGGATTTCCTGGAACCTCTGCAATGAATTGCAGACATGATTAGTGGCTCCCGTATCTATACACCAAGTACCGGTAGATAACACCGCTAAACATGTTTCAACAACTAATGAATAAGATACATCTTTATTGTTCTCCTGCCTGGTAGCCCGATTCTGGTGTCCGAAGAGTTCCTTGAGATTAAGCATCATATCATAGGCAATGGGTAGGGCATGATGTTGATGTTGCAGCACATTTGACATAGAAGCCAAAATGTAACACCGCGCCATCTCATCTGCCTTAACCCATTTCCTATGTCTCTCTATCTCCTCTTCACTAGAATCCTTATCAGACATGGTAGGACAGACCTCAAGAAGTACAAACTTGTATTCTTCAGCAGTTAAGATAATGTCCAAGTTTCGTTTCCAATCAATATAATTTGGACCAGTAAGTTTATTTTCTTTTAAAATAATAGCAAGAGGATTGAAAGCCATTTTGAAATCCTGAGAATCATAAAATAAAATATTTGGTCAAAACTTTAGAATTTTAAATAATATTAATTTCTCAAACAATATAATTTAAATTCACTAACACCTCAAAACACCATAAATTTTGTATGCCACGATAGTGTCGACATATACTAATTCAAACATTTGCAAGAGGAGGTTTTACCCATTAATTTTATTATCTTGTCAACCTGACTTTATGACAAATAAAATTAATAGTTGGTTTGTCTTCGGTCACACAAAATAATAGCAATGACTCCGATGGAGAGGATACTATTAAATGCGCCTAAGTGTATACCATTACTTGATACTTAGTCCATTAATTAGGATTATGTTGGTACGGTTAGCACTAACGGTTTAACCCAGGTTTTGATGAATGACAAATTAGGTTAAGTTAGTTTTGTTGTTGATCTAACACTCTGACCGAGTGTGCAGGAGAAGCCCAGACAGGTCGACGGGTTGACCCGATGTCTGGCACGAAGCCCAGCTAGATCGACGGGTCGACCGGATAGCTGGCACGAAGTTCAAATGGGTCGACGGGCTGACTGAACATTTGGCACGAAGTCCATCTAGGTCGACAGGCTGACCGGATAGCTGGCACGAAGTCCAGACGGGTCGAAGGGCTGACCGGACATTGGCAGGTAAGTCACTGGAGGGGAGTGACTGTGAGGGCGCGTTCCTGAGAAGGGAACTTAGGCGTCAATCCAACTTAGATCCATTTCAGAAATCTAAGTTGAGATCGTGACTAGATTCCGGTTTCGGAAAGACGGAATCTAAGTCATACTCCTTCTGTCTAATTATAAACTGTGCTAATACTTTGTTTTGCAGGATATACATTATTTATTTGCCTCAGACTAACCTTGTCTTGTAGGAGAAGATGTTTTTCTGGAGAAAGATGGTCCAGGCACCCGGAGGGGATCCGGGCGCCCGGAGGTCCGGGCGCCCTGAAGGGATCCGAGTGCCCGGAGGCAAGTTTTATCCTGATCGTAGCGTCGACACGTGGAGCTCACTGGTTGGGTCAGCCACGTCATAATCGAGGTGCCCTAAAGGTTCCAGGCGCCTCGAACCCTCCTATATAAGGAGGGTCAAGGCTGAAGCTTCAACAACAACTCAGAATCGACGATCTGCTCTCCTGCGCTCCTGCGACGTTGCGACGTTACTCCGACAAAGCTCTACTCCTTTCCTATTGTTTTATATTTGTCGGTATTTTATTTCTAGCTTTTCTGTACTTAATTCTTGTAATCAATTATCCAAATTGCTAGTGGATTACCCAACAAAAGGACTCGTGACTCGATCCGAGTGCGGGCCTTGGAGTAGGAGTCGACACAGGCTCCGAACCAAGTAAAAAGAACCTGTGTTAGCCTTGCTCTTTTCTACTTTACTTTTCCGCTGCATTTACTCTTCTCGAACGTTTTTCGATATTCACCCCCCCTCTATCGATTCATTCACGATCCAACAGATTGTGCCCCTTCAGATGGAGAAGATCACACAAACCTAAATAATTTCCTATAATCATCCATAGAGGAAGTTTGATCTAGTAACCCGCAAACAAAGTCATCCGATGTGGAGGAAGACACTCAAAGCTAACGCGCAAGTTTGAATGCATCACTTACAAACTAGTAATGGAGACTGTAGAATTTATTTAAATAATCCCTCTCCCACTTAGTTATTTAAATTGAGGATTTTTTAACATGCACACACATCACAGCACATAGCATCACAACACATAAAACAGCATATAAAGGCAATAAATATGAAAATAAAATTTCCAATTATTATGCCCTCATCCATCGCTGTCTTCCAATATGTGTCTCATCCATCGCTGTCTTCCAATATGTGTCTCATCCATCATTGTCCTCCAATATGTCGCCAATGTGCCAAGCTGTCGCGTCTATCTCGCTTCCTTCTCCGCCGCGCCTCCAATCCTCAAAATAGCACCACACATAGCAAGGATACAAGCCGCAACAAAAAAAATAAAATTTTATATTTATCGATCTTATATTCCACAAAGGAATTTATATGTAATCTAGATTGAACAAAATGTAAAAATTAATATGGCAACTAACCGTATTTAATTATTACAATCATGCACACAAAACAATCTCGACATACCCGAGGGTTCAAATCATACACAAACACACAAAGCCATAATAGTTGGACTTAGGACGTCTGCAACCACAGAGTTAATCTATCTTGCACATCATACTATTATCCGACTTAAATTTATGTACGAACAGTGCATAATTTAACCGAAAACCAATCACACAGAACCAGAAACCATGCTCTGATACCATTTGAAGGTGCTGGACTTTCGTTCTATTTAAATTTCTTGTAAAAAAAAATTGTATAAGTACAGAACTATTCCTAGCAACCTGCACGTTCGATCAGACATTTGTTTGATCAATCAAGCAAATTCTTGAATGATCAAAGCACACCTTGATGAAGTACAAGATCGCTGGCCGCTTGTGTTGGTATTCAAAATCGATATCCAAAATTGACACAAAGAAAACAAAACCAATTACGCAACGGAATTAAAGAACTAGTTGTACCTTTCTTCGTAGCTAAAGACCTCTTGATCTTCTGTCGTATTCCTCTCCTCTTCTTGAATGTCGTGTGGGCGACGATCTACCAAGACAACACCACCCTTCTTTTCTTCTCTTCCAAAACCGCCAGCCACAAAAGAGTCGCTAGAATGGGGCACCTTCTAATCTTCTTCCTTCTCTTCTTCTTCCTCTTCTTTCTCTTCTTCCTCTTCTTGCTTTTCTTGCTCTTCTTCCCTTTCTTCAAGACGCCACCCACAAAGGGAGAAGGGGGGCGCCGACCACCAAAGAGGAGGAGGGGATAAGGGCGCCGACCCTAAGTAAGGAGAAGGAGAGGGAGAGGGGGGAGGAGAATAGGTTTGTGTCGTCGGCCCTAGGAGGAGGAGAGGGGGTGACAACCACAAGGAGAGAAGGGATTATAGAGAATAAGAAAGTTAGGTTTTAGGGATCACATTCTACTCCTTTTTATAGACTTGCTGTAGGTTACAAGGAAAGAAAAATTAACAAAAATTTTTTTAGAAAAAATCTAAACAAATTATGTTAAAACAAACCAAGTTAAATTAAACCAAATCAAGTTAAGTTAAACCAAACCAAGTTAAGTTAAACCAAACCAAGTTAAGTTAAACCAAATCTGGTTATGGATGGGTGGATGCGAGATTTTATATATAGAGGCTACAATATGGACCTAGAGGAGGAATTGGTTTTGGCCTCCTGATGGACTTGAGCTTCCTGTGTTCGACCCGAACACCCAACTCAAGTTCATCAATAACAACTCATACCACTAAAGGGTCATTATTGAACTACCGCACCAATCCCATATTACAATATGAGCTCCTACTTATTATGAGTGTGTTAATCTCCCTGTGTTTAAGATATTGTATGCCGGTTAATTAAATGAGTTACTAACAACTCACTTAATTAACATCTGACTCCAAGAGTAGTACCACTCAACTTTATTATCATGTCGGAGTAAATCCACATGCAGAGTTTACATGATAATCCTTATGAGCTCCTTAAGGGGACATCATCAACCTAAATAAATAGGACACGGTTTCCCTTTATAATCAACAACACATCATATAAATGGTATCATCTCTCAACTTATCGGGCCTATTGATTTAACGAATAAATCTCACCCATTGATAAGTTAAAGGAATAAATACTAAGTATATGTGTTTGTTATTATATCAGGATTAAGAGTACGCACATCCATAATAATATAGGTTTTGTTCTTTTTTATAGTAAGTATAAATCAAACAACCTCAAATGATCCTGCTCAATGCACACATAGTGTACTAGTGTAATTATATAGTCAAGATAAACTAATACCAAATTACACTACAACCATTTCAATGGCTTGTCTCTATCCATCTTGGTTGTGAGTTACTATTTATAATTTATAAGGAATCAATAACATGATCTTCTGTGTAGTACCACACACCATGTTATCTACAATATAAATTAAATGGACAACTGCATCGGCATATATATAAATATAAAATGTAGATATTTGACCAAAGTGATTCTCATTTTAAAATAATTCAAAACAAATGTTCATACTAAAGCTAGGCTTATAATATGCATCCCAACATGTATGAATCAAAATAGTATAGTAAAATCATGGTTATCAATTGCCCATGATGATTCACCCCAACAAATGGAGCAAAAGACATGCCATAACTATTAGTCAAATAGGTTGTATCAAAAGTCACGACATCACAAAAGTAATCATATGTAGCCCTACATCTTGCATCTGCTCAAAAAATATTTTTTTATTAGAGATTCACCATCTAAATCCAGCACATAAAAAAAGTTTGGGTTCCTACTTTGCATGTGGCAAAAATAATTACTCAAAGCTTCAACATCGCTTTCTCATAACCTCAACCTTCTAGCTTCTAAAATATAATTTCTACATTTTCTTTCATCAAATGATAAATTCTCATAACCTCTGGCCTCAACTACACAAGAGTGGAAACTTTTGCTTAAAGTTATTCCAGCTTGATCATTTAATTCCAATTTTCTCTTCGTAGCTGAATTCAATACTTTATTATATCTAAAATGTCATGACTTTCCAGGGCTCAAGATATGATTATCAGATTATGCTCAATGTCTACACTAGTTATCACAAAGTTTCCATCATTTCCAACAGCTACATTAATTTTAGCTTTGCAATTTGTTTTACTAGAAGGTCAAAGGTGTAAAACATTTTTAGCTTGAGATACTCGCTTATGATTTTTGGCACATCCAATAGAAAAATATTTTTATTTTCCATCATCTCCATTCCTACCACCTAATTTCAAAATACCGAAACCAACATTGGTAATATAGGAATTATAAAAAGTACGAACTTCTTCTTTAGAGGAAAATATCATTCCAACCTTAGGTAGCTTGACTTCTTCAACGGTAGATGGAGATGAGTCTTGATCCACATGGTTAGTGTTATCCTTCATCTCATTCGAATCAATTTTTCCTTCTTCCATGATATTTTTTTCACCTACATTTATTAAGAGAAAAGTTAATAACATAAACCAGAAAAGAAACAGAAAATGGATCCTGAAAAGTGAACAATATGTTTGCACAAAATTGAACTAGAAGCAGAAATTGAACTGAAGAAGAAGAAAAAGAAGGAGGAGGTGTGGATGAGTGTAACGACCCAACTCCTGGGTACTAATCTGTGAGCCGGATCGCTACATTAACTACTGAAGCTACTGTACGGAAAACTGGGTAAAATAAAATTTCACTAACTGACTCGGTTAGTCTGGCAATTGATACACCCATGCTGTTATAAGGAAGGATTCAAGACCCTTTCCGGTTGGTGTACATGTGCTAAGGAGGATACTTGACCTCCCATCTGAGCTAGGAACTCAGAATTAACTTCCCAGCTAGCTGCTGATCGATCCACGGATCGATCAAACTTACTACGATTCTGTGCCCTGCTGGATCGGTCTGCGGACCGAACCAGCAAAGGCTGGATCGGTCGGCAGACCGATCCAGGTGTGTCTGCAGACCGATCCAGGCACCTGGAAACGCTGGATGCTCTCTGTTCGGTGTTGGATCGGTCGGACGACCGATCAGATAGCATACAGTAGCATACTGTATGCCTCTGGATCGGTCGGCTGACCGATCCAGGATCCTGATACTGCAACGGATCGGTCGGCAGACCGATCCAACTCTGATATGAAATCAGAGTTTCTGATTTCAGAACTTTCAGGCACTGGAGCATACCACAACTCACCGACATAGTTTCTAGATACATGAAAAACAATCTAACATTAACCTACATGCGTCCTAAACTGAACAAACTGAATAGTGCATAGTTTTACTGGATTAAAACATTTACCAGCTAAGGATTTAAACCACAAACAAACTAACAATGTAAATACTGGAATTAAGCTGTTTCGACCCCTAGGATCTTTATTCCAAACCCCTTGCACACACACACCTCCATAGCATTGTCCTCCAGCCTCCGTTAGTCCACTTTTCTTTATCTGCAGTATAAGAAAAGTAGTACTATAAGCTAAAGAGCTTAGTAAGAAACCATCTACCTCACAAAAACATGCAACGATGCAAGTATGGTTTCAAAACATGCTATTTGAAAACCGAACTGAGAATGGCAACATGGCATGGCATACAAACATGTACTGAACTGATCATGGCATACAAACAAGCTGAGCATAGCATACTGTATCTGAAACTAAGCATGAATACTGAACTGGTCATGCATATACATCTAACTGGTCATGAACTCAAATCATGAAACTTAACTGAGATAATCAACTGAAACTGAAACTGAAACTAAGTTAGTGTTTCCATCACTGATTACATATTTGGAAAACTATATATAATAATAGATGAAAATACTAAACATGCTGCTGGGGCCCTGGCAACTGTACTTACTGTGCGCGCATCCCTACGAGACCCGGGATTGCAAGTTCCGAATCCAGCAGGGTTACTAGGTTATCTGAACCTAGGGACGACTGTGGGAGTCCAGCCCATGGATATCTGATCCAAGTACAGTGCCAACTGAATAAAAGTAAAATACTGAATACTGTTTTATCTTACTTTGCTGTTCTAGGTTATCTGTACCTAGAGCTAGGTTATTTGAACCTAGAGGCTACTGTGGGAGCCCACCCAATGGATATCTGATCCATTTGCTGTAATATCTGATAATAAACTGAGTAAAAATGTTCTAATTCATTTTACATGCTGTTAGAACGCCTATTGGTGCATCCTTCGGAACTGAGCATTCTACCGAACGCTTGGTGTGCACTAAAAGCACACCCTAAAACCGAAAACTGTGAAATTACTGACCTAATGCCAAAACTAACAAGCGAGAGCAATTATACTGCAGGTGAGGGGTTTCTTACCTCAATCGCAAGGTTTTCTTACGATTCTATCCGCTAGGTTTTCCGGAAAACTGCTCCGTTCGACGAACCGCTTACGTCCTCGCGTTCCTCTCGCGGAGAAGAACCTCTTTCGTGTTGGAGTCGTCGCCGGAAGATGATCCGAGAGTCCTTGGGTTTGGGCACCGAGAGAGGAGGAGGAAGAGGAGTGGGCGGCGATTTTAGGTTTCGGGTGAGGAAAAGCTACGGTGAGAAATAATCTAAAACTTCTCACTTAAATCCTTATTTATTTTTACTAATTAATTCACCCAAAATCAATTATAAATATAATTGATTCCCTCTTCTTCCAGCACGGCCCTGCTGGGTTCAACTGGTTACTAACATTATCCCTTAAACCATAGGTCTCGGGTTCGATTCCCGCTTAGGCCGTTTTCGTTTATATTTATTTTTGCTACTTCCGCTACTCGGAAAATTCCGGAAAAATATCTAAAAATTTCAGAAAAATCATAGAATAATTCTAAAATAGTTTCGAGAATTTTCGGGCGTTACAATTACCATACTAAAAGGCTTCACACCTCCAACAAAACATGGAGTGCCACTAGAACCAGAAGCCTGGCCTCTCCCAGTGATCATGATGGCACAACTTGACTAATGGTACTCTCCGTTCAGTTTCTTTATTGCTCGGTCTATTATCTAAATAGGCCGACTGTCATAGCTGAGATCATCACGGACTGTACCAACTGGGGCTCAATCACCTGGGTGGCGTCGGAATATGCTTCTTCAGCATGGAGACATGAAATACGTTGTGGACGGTGACATCTCCCGAGGTAACTCTAGCTCATATGCTACCTTGCCCACTCTCTTCGTGATAAGGTATGGTCCCACATATCGGGAGCTAGCTTGCCCTTCTTCCCAAAGCGCATGACTTCCTTCATGGGAGCTACTCTGAGAAACTGTATCCCCAACCGAGAACTCTAGGTGCGCTCGTGTATCGGCATAGCTCTCCTGACGCCTCTGCTTTGTCTCTATCCTCGCGAATCTGCTGATGACCGCTGTGGTATCCGCTACTAGATCTGTCTGAAGTTTCTTTCTGTTCACCACTCTCATACCAGCAGATTGGTGATCTGCACCTCCGCCCATAGAGTGCCTCATAAGGTGCCATGCCAATAGTGGCACGATAGCTGTTGTTGTATGCAAATTCGCTAGACTCGGATATTTGCACCAACTTCCCCTGAAATCTAGGGCACAAGCTGGCTGCATATCTTTGAGTACCGATTTACTCGTTGGAATCCGTGCTCATCCGTTCGAGGATGAAAGGGTCTAAATTTTAAGCGGGTGCCCATAGTCGATCGCACACTTCCGTGTGATGTAAATCTCTTGTCTGCTCGATATAATGGTTCGTGGGACTCCATGCACCTGTCTCCTTGAGATATAACCGAGCTAGTCGCTCCATGGAATAGGATATTCGATAGCTAGAAGTGGGGTGATTTAGTCAACTGTCGACTATTACCCAAATGGCATCAAAACCATTCGTGGTTCGGGTAATCCCACTATGAAGTCCATAGAGATATCTTCCCACTTCCATTCGAATCGGATCGTGCAGAACTCCTCACGGTCGCTGATGTTCGCCTAACCCTCGGATGATTAGACGGATCTTGGCGATCGCGATATCTCGCTCATCCTGTGCCACCAAAATCGCTTTTAGATCCGACATTTGGTGGAACCAGGATGCATCACATAGGGAGTCCCTGTGAGCCTCGTCTAGAATCTGTTTTCATAGTTCCTCCATCCGGAACACAAAGTCTGTCACCACAGTACACTACCCCACTGGCGGACACTCTGAACTCTCCACTTTCTGATTCTGCTAACCCTTGCTTGATTTTCTGGATTTCAGGATCCTGCTCCTGAGCTGTCTGGATATCATCAAGCAAGGTAGATGCTAGGGACATAGTGGAAAGCTGCCCGACTATAAGCTCGAGACTAAAATTTGTAATCTCCTTCCTTAGGGGTGGTGACATAGCTGCTAAAGATAATAAGGTAGCGTTGGACTTCCTGTTGAGTGCGTCTACTACCTTATTAGCTTTCCCTGGATGGTAGAGGATATCTATGTCATAATCCTTGACCAGCTCTAACCATCTGCGCTGTCGCATATTCAGATCCTTCTGAGTAAAGAAATACTTCAGACTTTGATGATCTGTATACACTCTGCACTGAGCTCCATACAAATAATGTCTCCAAATCTTGAGAGCGAACACCACTGCTGCAAGCTCAAGGTCGTGAGTAGGATAGTTCCTCTCATAATCCTTGAGTTGTCTGGAGGCATAGGCGATCACCTTGCCCTGCTGCATCAGTACTGCTCCTAATCCCAATTTGGAGGCGTCACTGTAGATGCTGTCTGTGTTTTGTGGTATAGCTAAAATAGAGCACCGGTCAATCTCCGCTTTTAGTTATTGGATCCTCCGTCCGAAATTTCTTGTTCTTCCCGGTGAGAGCTCGGTGGGAGGCTATCCTGGAGAAGTCCTCTACAATTTCCTGTAGTAGCCTGCTAATCCCAGAAAGCTTCTGATTTCACTGGCGTTCCTGGGTCTCTTCCAGTTACTTACTGCTTCTATTTTGCTGGGATCTACCATAACACCATCCTTGGAGATGATGTGACCTAGAAAGGCTACCTGGTCTAGCCAAAATTCACATTTCGTGAATTTGGCGTATAGCTGGTTCTGCTGAAGGATCTGCAAAACTGTCTTCAGATGCTCTGCATGATCCTCCTGAGTGCCTGAATAGATAAGAATGTCATCGATGAACACGATGACAAACTTGTCTAAGTATTCTCTGAATACTCTGTTCATGAGGTCCATGAAAGTAGCTGGAGCATTTGTCACGCCGAAAGGCATGACTACGAACTCATAATGTCCGTATCTGGTCCTGAAAGCCGTTTTAGGTATATCACCTTCCTTGACTCTAACCTGGTGATATCCTGATCTGAGGTCAATTTTAGAGAACACTGTGGCTCCCTTTAGCTGATCAAACAGGTCATCTATCCTGGGGAGAGGGTACCTGTTTTTAATTGTGACCTGGTTCAAGGCACGGTAGTCTATGCATAGGCGCATGCTTCCATCCTTCTTCTTCACGAACAACACAGGTGCTCCCCATGGTGAGTGACTAGGGCGTATGAAACCCTTGTCTAGAAGCTCCTGTAATTGCTCCTGAAGTTCCTTCAGTTCAGCTGGAGCCATGCGGTACGGTGCCTTGGAAATTGGATTTGTGCCGGGAATGAGCTCTATCTCAAATTCAATCTCCCTGTCTGGTGCTAAGCCTGGTAGCTCTTCAGGGAAGACTGCTGGGTAGTCACAAACGACTCGAACCTCTGATAGCTGTTGGTTCTTGTCCTGGCTGGTGCTGACTACATTTGCTAAAAATCCCATGCATCCTGAATCCAATAGCTGCTGTGCTTTCAATGCTGAGAGAAACTTTCTGGCTTTTCTCTTTGGTTTTCCTATGAACTCAAACTGTACTCCTGCTTCAGGTTGGAATATGACCTTCTGTTTACGGCACTCTATAGAAGCGCCGTATCTGATCAGAAAGTCCATTCCAAAGATGACATCATAGTCAGTCATTTCTAGCACTATCAGATCACCAAAAAGTTCTCTGTCTGCTATAATGACTGGCACTGCTCTGAGCCAGTGCGTAGATGCCATAATGTCTCCTGAGGGTAGTGTTGTCAGAAACTGACTGTGGAGTAACTCTGGAGGTGTTGCTAATTTTTCGGCAAACGCCCTGGATACATAAGAGTGGGTTGCCCCGGTATCGAATAAGACAGTTGCATCATGTCAGTAAAATCGATCCGACTGTGACAACTGCCGAGGCATTTGCTACGTCCTCTCCGGTCGGTGAGAAAATCCTCGCATTCGTGGTAGCTGAGGGGCTTCTATCCGCCTCTGATCGATCGTGCATGCCGAGCCTTAGTCCCTGTTCCGGCGCCTCTGGATTGAGCTTAGATCCGGTCGAGGCCTTTTGTTGCACCGCTTAGCCATGTGCCCTTCCTGTCAACATTCAAAACAACCCCGCGTACCCTTGCGGCAAACTCCTGGATGATGTTTCCCATAAGTAGTACACTTGGGATGTCGGAATGTTTTCCAGTGGTCCTCCTTTGGGTCACCGCTGCCTTACGTTTCCCTTCCGTTGGAGCTATGTCCTGTTGTTTCTCACGAGTACTGAGCCCGCTTGCCTTGGGCTCGTGGAAAACCGTCACTGGATGATCTTTGTGCCTTGATAGTGCTCGGTGATCGAGCACTACTCACTAGCTCCTCGTGGTTTGTGGCCTATGACGCCACCACCACATTCATTGCGATCTCAGTGCGAGCATCTTGACATCAACCGCCGTTCCTTCTCCGAGGCGACTAGTTCGGACACAGACGGCCAACTGTTGAATTTCTTCACGACCTCCGAACCGATAGGTTGACGAAACTCCGTAAACTCGTCATAGTGTCGGTTCGTGACTTGCATGTGAAAGAATTCCTCGAAGAACTCTTTCTCGAAGTTGACCCATGTCATCGGTTTACTCGCCACTTCGATTTAATCCGCTCCCACCACATGCGTGCATCTCCTGTTAAACAGAAGGAGGTCACCTTTTCGTGCTCGCCAGCCTAGAAGCTCCATCGTGCTTTCCAGTGTTTTAAACCATGCCTGAGCATGGTTCGTTGGTGCCTGAGAAGTTCTCGGGCTTTATTCTCTGCCACTGGATAAGGTAAGCTTCTCTCTTAGCCCCTGCTACTGGGACTGGTACTGCAGGCTGAGTTGGTACAACCTCTGTGATTACTGGAGTCGTGAGGTTCGATCTGGAGTGACTGGGGAGTAGTCTGCTGGTTAGCCTTTAAGGAGGCTATCTCCTGCTGCTGTTCAGCTAACTGCTGCTGTAGCTGAGCCACTAGTGCTGTAAGGTCCTGCTGCTGCTTTCTTAGCTGGACGTCCTCGTACCATTTTCTAAATAGCAGAGAACACATATATATAACTAGGCTATCATGTTATAGTTAACTACTGGTAACATGTTAAATACTATCACTGTAAACATGAATTAATTAACTACCAACATGCGAGCAAACATGAAAGTACATATAACTGATATGAAAGCTGAAAACAAAACTGAGTGAGAGATGTTCTTACTTGGAAGCTGCAGGAACAATGCTGATGTGTGTGTAGGAAGTAAGGAACACTGCTCTGATACCACTCTGTAACGACCCAACTCCTGGGTACTAATCTGTGAGCCGGATCGCTACATTAACTACTGAAGCTACTGTACGGAAAACTGGGTAAAATAAAATTTCACTAACTGACTCGGTTAGTCTGACAATTGATACACCCATGCTGTTATAAGGAAGGATTCAAGACCCTTTCCGGTTGGTGTACATGTGCTAAGGAGGATACTTGACCTCCCATCTGAGCTAGGAACTCAGAATTAACTTCCCAGCTAGCTGCTGATCGATCCACGGATCGATCAAACTTACTACGATTCTGTGCCCTGCTGGATCGGTCTGCGGACCGAACCAGCAAAGGCTGGATCGGTCGGCAGACCGATCCAGGTATGTCTGGATCGGTCTGCAGACCGATCCAGGCACCTGGAAACGCTGGATGCTCTCTGTTCGGTGCTGGATCGGTCGGACGACCGATCAGATAGCATACAGTAGCATACTGTATGCCTCTGGATCGGTCGGCTGACCGATCCAGGATCCTGATACTGCAACGGATCGGTCGGCAGACCGATCCAACTCTGATACGAAATCAGAGTTTCTGATTTCTGAACTTTCAGGCACTGGAACGTACCACAACTCACAGACATAGTTTCTAAATACATGAAAAACAATCTAACATTAACCTACATGCGTCCTAAATTGAACAAACTGAATAGTGCATAGTTTTACTGGATTAAAACATTTACCAGCTAAGGATTTAAACCACAAACAAACTAACAATGTAAATACTGGAATTAAGCTGTTTCGACCCCTAGGATCTTTATTCCAAACCCCTTGCACACACACACCTCCATAGCATTGTCCTCCAGCCTCCGTTAGTCCACTTTTCTTTTACCTGTATCTGCAGTATAAGAAAAGTAGTACCTGTAAGCTAAAGAGCTTAGTAAGAAACCATCTACCTCACAAAAATATGCAACGATGCAAGTATGGTTTCAAAACATGCTATTTGAAAACTGAACTGAGAATGACAACATGGCATGGCATACAAACATGTACTGAACTGATCATGGCATACAAACAAACTGAGCATAGCATACTGTGTCTGAAACTAAGCATACATACTGAACTGGTCATGCATATACATCTAACTGGTCATGAACTCAAATCATGAAACTTAACTGAGATAATCAACTGAAACTGAAACTAAGTTAGTGTTTCCATCACTGATTACATATTTGGAAAACTATATATAATAATAGATGAAAATACTAAACATGCTGCTGGGGCCCTGGCAACTGTACTTACTGTGCGCGCATCCCTACGAGACCCGGGATTGCAAGTTCCGAATCCAGCAGGGTTACTAGGTTATCTGAACCTAGGGACGACTGTGGGAGTCCAGCCCATGGATATCTGATCCAAGTACAGTGTCAACTGAATAAAAGTAAAATACTGAATACTGTTTTATCTTACTTTGCTATTCTAGGTTATCTGTACCTAGAGCTAGGTTATCTGAACCTAGAGGCTACTGTGGGAGCCCACCCAATGGATATCTGATCCATTTGCTGTAATATCTGATAATAAACTGAGTAAAAATGTTCTAATTCATTTTACATGCTGTTAGAACGCCTATTGGTGCATCCTTCGGAACTGAGCATTCTACCGAACGCTTGGTGTGCACTAAAAGCACACCCTAAAACCGAAAACTGTGAAATTACTGACCTAATGCCAAAACTAACAAGCGAGAGCAATTATACTGCAGGTGAGGGGTTTCTTACCTCAATCGCAAGGTTTTCTTACGATTCTATCCGCTAGGTTTTCCGGAAAACTGCTCCGTTCGACGAACCGCTTACGTCCTCGCGTTCCTCTCGTGGAGAAGAACCTCTTTCGTGTTGGAGTCGTCGCCGGAAGATGATCCGAGAGTCCTTGGGTTTGGGCACCGAGAGAGGAGGAGGAAGAGGAGTGGGCGGCGATTTTAGGTTTCGGGTGAGGAAAAGCTACGGTGAGAAATAATCTAAAACTTCTCACTTAAATCCTTATTTATTTTTACTAATTAATTCACCCAAAATCAATTATAAATATAATTGATTCCCTCTTCTTCCAGCACGGCCCTGCTGGGTTCAACTGGTTACTAACATTATCCCTTAAACCATAGGTCTCGGGTTCGATTCCCGCTTAGGCCGTTTTCGTTTATATTTATTTTTTTGCTACTTCCGCTACTCGAAAAATTCCGGAAAAATATCTAAAAATTCCAGAAAAATCATAGAATAATTCTAAAATAGTTTCGAGAATTTTCGGGCATTACAATGAGTTAGGACTGGGTTACCACAAATTGAAGAAAGAAAAGATTAGAAGAAGAAGTTGATTACCTCAAAGAGTACTCAAAGTCACTACTCCTTGTTACTATAACTTGATGCGCTTCTTCGAATCCTTGGAAAACGTTGATGGAGCCAAGCCTCGTTGAGGGAGAACAGTGAGGGAGAATGCTCCTCTCTTCGAGAACACTGGGAGGAGGAAGACGAGGCTCACTGGGAGGAGGAAGAGCATGGAAGGAGAAGACGTTGCGGCGCTTTTGAAGAAGTTAGGGCACGCGACTAATTTCGTTGGGAGGAGGATTAGGGTAGGGGAGGGAGAAGAGAAAACGACAAGGGAGGGAGATCCGAGAGCTACAATGAAGATATGAGGACTGCAGCAGAGGGAGAAGAGAGAACGATAGGGGAGGGAGAAGTTGTTGCTTTGCAAGGGGGAAGAAAAAATTGCTGCTTTGCAAGAGAAGAGGCTCAGAGAGTTAGGACACGCGAAAAAAATCGAACATTTTGACGCGAGAGGACTTCATTCATGACGGAGAGAGAGGGTTGAGGTGGAGTTGGCCACGTGGACTGCCGACGGAGTCGCGGAAAGTTTTCACGGTAATCTATCGCAGCGAGTATCATTTCTCTTTTTTAAATTAAAAAAATTCTCTCACCTGGTGGGTACACCAGGTGATAATTTTATTTTATTTTTTTATAAAATAATTCATTGAACGCGTGACATGTCATCATTAACATGTAACTTGTATTGGTTTTAACACCAATAATATGTTATAACACACATCTTCTAACGTCATTGTAGAAGCCCTAAGAGCATCCATAACTCACTCTCATTATAACACTCATCACCTTATCAAAAAACATGAAGTTCATTGTCACATATTCATTATAACAATATATTTCTTTTAACATTAACACAAATTATTTGAGTCTTATAGTCCATTCAATCATCTTAAAATTATATCATATTAAATAAATACATTTTAAAATATTTAAATTGTATTTTACTTTTTTTAAAACAAATAATATTAAAATTCTACTGTTTAAATCATATTACTATTTTTAAAATTTATAATTTTTGATAAATAAAATAAAAAAACACACATGGGATGGGCTAGCCAAGGGCTAGCCCATCATGTTTAGTTAAACACATTCAAAATCTTGAATACGTTCAAGCAAAGGGATATTATAACACTCATTCATAATGATTTTAACACCAAGGGGGTATTATAATACTCCATTAATGCATCACATTGTGGATGTTCTAAACAGCTATCATGTTGCAAGTGCTACAAATAAAGTTAATATTAGTTGAATAAGTCAAATCTATGTGTAACAATTTTTGAATAGATTAAGTATGTATTATAATAACTTTCAAATCGTACTGGTTGTAGTTATAAATCTATAGTTGCTACTATATGCTCGATTAATTTGAAATTTAATATATATGATTAAGAGATAATATTATCGAATATATACTTGAGTATAACTGTGTCATTTTAGAGGTCACCATGGGTGGGGCACAGGGCGAAGCCAGTGGGGGTCGACATCGACGGTCACCCCCTTTGTCGGTGGTGGAACTCCTAGTATTATGAGGTTCTACCGATAGAGATAGAGGATGTTGGCCCTTATTCCACGTAAAAATCATTCCTTTATGCTTGAATTTCTAGATCTGTCACGGGTGGGGTATCATTCTTATTTAAAAAAATGTCATTTATATTATTATTATTATTATTATTATTATTATTATTATTATTATTATTGTCTAAAAACTAACTTATTTTATCAAATTGCTTAAAGATTTATTAAAATGGTTAATATGAGATAAAAATAAAAAGACTACATGCTTAAAAAATAGCTACTATATCATATTAAAATAAATTACTTTTAAAATTTATATTTATAAAAAAAAATTTGATGATAAATATTTTTCTCGATTTATCAAAACTTAATCAAAATGATTTTAATATTATCAAAAATTACTTAAAACTATTATAACAATTGATATATGATATAATTGCTACACTGTTATATTGCCTATTAAATAGTTGCTACGATAATTTTAGTATAATTTAGTTATATTAAAATGATTTATTTAATTTTTTTATATGTGTTGGTAGATATTTAATAGTTGATACAACAATACTAAATGAAAATATTTTTAGGATGAAAAATATATTGAGTGTCATTTTCACTTTTTTTTTCATGATTCTCAAAATTAAGGATGGTCTAATTGGATATCACATACTATACGAGAGATCTAACTGTGCAAGGAAAGATTTGAATTGGAGCAAAGTTAAATGACAATATGGAACGCACAAGCTTAACAAGATCAACCGATATAATTGTATAATTAGAGTAAAAAGTGATAACAATTATTTGAGACGATCTAATATCATTGGTCTCTTGATTAGATACAGATAAATAAATCATGAAAGATATTTTACCCTAGTACAATAGCTCACTACATGAGGATCACTCGTATAATTTAGTATATAGTATAATTGACAAATATGGTACAAAAATATAAAAATTACTACAATGACTTTTGATACATTAGGTTTTAGTAAATACTCATGTATTTTGAGTCTACTCTGACTCAATGGTAAAATAGTGTAATTTTTTTTTGGATGTTTCTTAGTATTTTACCATAATTGTTTACACGCAAAAAGGTTTTCTAATGTTTTATATAAAACAATTCATTATTATTTAGGTTGATTACATGTTTTTGAATTTTGATGATATACATATAATTATTGTTTTCAAGAAAAATAAAATGGATTACTAATAAATCTAATAGTTATAAATTTATTTATCAATAAACTAGTTGTAGAAAATAATAAAATCTTTCCTTTTTTAGAAAGACAATAAAATCATAGGTGAAAAAAATATAATCAATTAGATTGATTAAATTGAGAATAATTTATTTTTAATAGAATAATATTTTATGTTTTAATTATTCTTTTTTTATTAATTCTCATTGTATTAAAATGTATTAGTTGTTCATGAATAATATGTATGAGAATATTTTTTTTATATGGTATCAGAGCAAAGTTCCTCTCTGTAATTAAACGTACATGCGAGTCTTCTCCAAAAACAACCATGATATCCATCAATTCTTCCACTCAGTCTATGGCTGAAAAAAGTCTATGGTTGAAAAAATCTCTATCGACATCTCTTCCTTTTCGAGAAGCAACATCTCATCCTTGCAAATTATGACTCACAAGCTAAACGATCATAATTATTTGTAACAGGCTCAGTTAGTAAATATAGTTATTTGTGGCAAAGGGAAGTTAGGTTATCTTACGGACGACTCTTTTCAACCCCCATAAAGTGATGTATCATACTAGATCTAGCTAGCTAAGAATTCAATCGTGCTTGTTTAGCTAATTAATTCCATGGAACCTAACATTAGTCGTCATTATCTTTGGTTCAAGATGGCCAAGGAGGTGTGGAATGTGGCTCGAAAGATGTATTATGATATTGTCAATACTTCTCTAATTTTTTAGTTACGATTAAAGATGAAAGATTTGAAACAAGGTTCAAATTTTGTGGCATAGTACTTCCTTAATCTACAAGATCTTTAGCAGTAACTTGATATATTCTTTGAAGAAGATTCAACATGAACTGACTGTAGTGTCAAAATTCATCACAATATTGAAAAGAAGCATGTGTTTGAATTTTTTGGCAAGTCTTAATCATAATTTGGATGAGGTACACAGTCATATTGTTGCACGTGACATATTTCCATCTCCTGAAGAAGTATTTGCAGAAGTCCGGAAAAAGCCTGTTGTAAGGTCATGTTTACTGATGAGGTTATTGCATGATAATCCATTACAGCAAACGTTTTAACTTTGGGTTACAAAAAATTTCCACCCCAAATCATCATTAAAATAAACATATTTGGTGTGAACACTACAATTGGCCAGACCATTCTAAGAATAAATGTTGGAAATATATGGGGAATCAACAAATTGTCAATCATGAAAAAAGAATGAAGGTCATAGACTTCAAACTCAATCGAGCTAAGAAAAATTTTCTGTTGTTCTTCCAACTCCCTTCACCAAAAAGAACAAATTGAATAATATTGTAAATTCTTCAACTAAATGGCCTTCAATGTGTCTTCTAGCTCTAATGTTGGCTCATGCTTCATGACTTAATGTGGTAAACTTAATTCATCCTTTCCTTAAACATTCGACAACCCTTAGGATCATTGATTTTGGGTCCTCTGATTATATGATAGGAACTGAAGTATTTTTTCCTCCTATTATCCCTATTTTCGCCAAACTACTGTTAGGATTGTTAATAAATCATTAACTATATTTATTGTCATAGGCTATATTAAAAAATCTTAGCACATCATTATAAAATTTATTTTTCATGTATCTACTCTTAAATGTAATTTGATTTCTGTCAATAAAGACACCCTTGATAATCAGTGTTTTGCTAAATTCTTACCTTTGTCATATCATTTTCAGGACCTACTATCGGGAAGGCAATAGACAATGTTAGAATTTGTGAAGGTCTTTATTACTTCAAGGATAAAAAGAGTCTATCTTGGTGTTTTAGTTTTCTTTTTTTAGTTATAGTGATAGGGGAATAATGTCTTGGCACTACCATCTTGGTCATCCTAATTTTGGCTATTTGAAATGTTTGTTTCCATCATTGTTTACTAATAAAGATCTTATATCTTTCAATTGTGAAGTGTGTCAATTAGGCAAGCATACTCTCACTCATTTCTCTCCCAAATGATATAAACATATACTATTTTTTCATTAATTTATAGCAATATTTGGAGTCCCTCACAAATTCATATATTTCGTGGGAAAAGATCCTTTATCTCATTTATTGATGATCATATACAGGTTACTTGGACTTACCTTCTTAAAAAACAAATCTAAAACCAGCAACATCTTCAAAGCCTTCCGCCCCTAGGACATAGCGCAGACGGTGGACACATGACATCTCTGGCATAATGGTCAGGGGTTGATTCTCAGAAACTAATGACATGAGATTTACCCCACCATGCGCCTATGACCTATATACCTGCATTTACATCCCTCCATATCCGTGGGGCCTGCGCAGGTAGGGACGCTAAGGTAAAGGATCTACCTTTTTTTTCAAAGCCTTCCACAAAATTATCAAGACCCAATTCCAAACAAATATCCAAATTCTTCAAACTGATAATGGCAAAGAATAGTTCAATGTCATGTTAGGTGACTATTTAATGGAAAATAGAATTATTCATCAAAGCTCTTATGTCAATACTAGACAATAAAATGTAATTTTTAAACGAAAAAATCGTCATTTGCTAGAGGTTGTTCGTGCCCTTATGTTCACCATACATGTTCCAAAATATTTATGGGGTAATGCAATCTTCATTGTTGTGTATCATATCAATCATCTTCCCAGTCTCTACATAAACTTTGTCACACCTTTGTCTCTTCTCATCCAAATATATTCACAAATTTCCAACTTCAATAATATACTTTTGAAATCATTTGAATGTATAGCTTTTGTGTATATTCATGCTCATAAGCGCAACAAACTTGACCCTCGAACCCTTAAAACTGCCATTGTCAAGTATTTTTTCTACTAGAAAAGGTTATCAATATTATTACCCACATACAAATAAGACATATGTTACTTCTGATGTCACCTTTTTTTAAGGTACCTTGTATTTCTTGCAAGAGGGGAAGGATGATGAAGTATAGAAGTTGGAGGAAGAGGAGAACCAGAGTGTGCCACGACTTGGCCTTGTCACATCACATGGTCATGGTGATTTATAGAGCTTGATACTATTTGGCCATGTCACAACACATGACTATGGTGAAAGTTGTGGGTGACATGGAACGTTCTCAAATGATGATCAAAATATCCTTCCTATCTTTTGTATTAATTTGGACACCCCACCTCCCTTCATGTCAAATCCTATCTAAGTCTGTCCTTAAATTAGTGAAACATGGTGAATATCGAGTCAAAATCCAAATATCCTAGTTTATTCAAAGAAAAAAACTTATCAAGCTAATGAAGAAATTGTGAATTTTAGCCACAGCCAAGAAGGTGAATCGATAGTAGAATCTTCTAATGAGTCATGTATATTTCTCGATCTTGATATACTAATCAAATTTAGAAAGGGTGCCCGATCTCGTACCAAATATCTCATTTTGAATTTTATCTCCTATTCTAATTTATCTTCCATATTTCGTGCTTTCTCTTTAAAATTATTAGTGAATTGATTTCCAGGTCGATCATGAAGACATTAGCTATTCTTGAATGGAAGATTGCTATCCTTAAAGAAATGCATGCTCTTAAACAGAATAATACATGAGATTTGGTGGAATTACCATAAGGGAAAAGTGTCATTGATTGTAAATGAATTTTCATGATTAAGTATTAAGCTGATAGTTCGATTGAAATATACAAGGTTGGTTTGATGGCTAGAGGTTTTACTAAACCTATGAGATTGATAATACTAAGACTTTTGTTTTTATTGCCAAACTTAATACTATCAAAATTCTTTTATCATTGGCGACTAATCTAGATTGGCCATTACATAAACTTAATATAAAAAAATGTTTTCCTCAATGGAGAGCTTAAAGAGGAGGTTTATATAGATCAGCCTCTTGAAGAAAATTTGGGTGGTAAAATTGTATATAAGCTCAACAAATCTCTATATTGTTTAAAATAGTCACCTTGTGTCTGGTTCAATTGATTCTCTAAGGTAATCAAGAACTTTGAATATGTTCAAGGATAAGTAGATCATACACTATTTTTGAAACACTCTTATGGAGGAAAATCACCATTATTGTAATGAATGTTGATGATATTATCATCACTAGAAATGTTGATAAAGAATTGGAAGAAATCAAGAAAAATGATAGCACTAGAATTTGAAGTCAAATATCTTGGAACACTAAGATATTTTCTGGGAATGGAGATTGCTCGAAACAAAAAAGATATTAGAGATGTAAATGAACCAAACGGTTCGCGAGCTATTCGGAGCTCGATTCGGTAAAAAACTCGTTTGAGTTCGTTCATTTAGCTTATCGAGTCGAGCTCGAGCTCAATTTTAAGCTCGATAGTTTTATCGAGCTGAGCTCGAACTTAAGGATATTCGACTTGTGAGCTCACGAACATGTACGTTTATAGGCTCTCAAGCTCGGGCTCGAGCTCGACTCATTTAAAGGGCTCGATAACATGTTCATTTATAGGCTCGTGAACTTAGGCTCGAGCTCAGCTTGTTTAAAGGGATCGAGAACATATTCGTTTATAAGCTCGTGAACCCGGGCTTGAGCTCAACTTGATTAAAGGGCTCGCCAACATGTTTAATGGTGTGTTGTATTTGGAAGTTTAATGTAGTAGTTTGTGATATTCAATAATGTGTTGAGTTTATATTATTTTAGTTGTTATGTTTGTTGAATATTTGTTCAAATGAGTTTTCAAGCTCGCTTAACAAGCCTACAAAACGAGCCATAAAATGAGCCCAAAATGAGCTCTAAAATGAGTCTGAAAACGAGCTCGAGCTCGTTGAACGAGCTAGACTCATTAACTATGATAATCAAGCTAATAACGAGCAAAGCTCGAACTATTCACGAGCTTAGTAAATCCAAAACGAGCCGAGCTCGAGCTTGAGCTTTGTGATAAAAGTTCGATTTGAGCTTAAGCCGAATTCAAGCCCCAATATAACTTAAATGAGCCGAACTCGAGTTTAATATTGTTCGACTCGATTCGACTTGTTTACATCCCTAAAAGATATTACAATCTCTCAAAGGAAACACTTTAGATATATTGAAGAAAACTGATATTTTAGGATGTATGCCAAGTAACATGCCAATTGAACTAGGGAATAAGTGAAAAATATTTGAAGGAAACCTGGTTGACAAAGATATTTATTTGTAGCTTGTTGGAAAACCTATCTATCTCTCACATACACGCTCAAATATTACCTTTGAAGTTAACCTAGTAAGTCAATATATGCACTCACTATGTTAAGGTCATCTGAATACAATATACTAAAGATGATAATTTCCTCTGAACCCGATGGTCGATGGAGGATCCGATATCCGATCCGAATAAAGGAGGGTATGAAGGGACTACCGATATTCAACCTGAATACCCGATTACAGAATTTTTTTCTCAAAATCCACTATATTTTTTTGTTGATGTTAGGAGTAGACTATATGGATATTTAATTTATTTTTTTAAATTATAGTATCTTTTTTAATATGATGATAATTTTAATATGTTTTTGCTAAATGATGATAGTTGAATAGAAAGAAAAAAATTATTAGTATACAAGATATCTGATCTTTTAATGGGTATGAGTATAATGATAGAAATCCGATCCTCGATAGGTATGAGGAGCGATAATATGGAATCAGACATGAACCTGACCCATTGTCATCCTTACATTATACAAAATTGTAAGATATCTAAAATAAACTCCTGGCAAAGGCTTGCTCTTTGCAAAAACTGAGGATAGAAGAGTGTGCACATATATTGATGCAGATTGAACAAGATCAATTGATGATAGAAAGTCAATGTCTGAATATTGCACGATAATATATGACATGGTGTAGCAAAAAACAACTCATCTAGATTAAAAGAGCGCTGAAAAAGTTAAAAAATTCAGTTTGAAGATACTTTGCTACTCCATTGTGATAATAAGTCAGCCATTAGTATGGCTCACAACCCAATTCATCATGATCGAACTAAATATGTAGAGGTTGATTGTTATTTTATCAAAGAAAAGATGGATGAATGCATTATCAATATTAAGTATATTCCTATATCTCACTAATGCAGTATTAAGTATATTTCTATATCTCACCAACTAGCTGATCTTCTTACAAAAGTATTATCTAAACAAAGCTTATAAATTTATTGAAGACAAACTTGGTCTCATCAATATCTACAGACAAATTTAAGAGGGAGGGTAGAAAATAATTAAATATTTTTTTAAAGAGTAAATCAAATCATGATAAAAAAAAGCATATAATCAATTAAAATGATTTGATCAAGAGTAATTTATTTTTGATAGAATAATTTTTCCTTTATTTAATTATTATTATTTTATTAATTCTCATGGTATAAAAGCTTATCATTCATGGATAATACGCACAAGAATATTTTTTACACCAGTATTAACTTTGTATAAAGGGTAAATTAATATGAATCTAATTAATATTAAAGTTTTGAAAAATAGTTAAAGAAATAATTTGACAAATATTTCTAAATTTATTGTTATTTTTTTCTTTAAAAAATGGTCAATAAATTGCATGAAATAGATTTTTTTTTAAAAAAAAAAATCAGTTAAACGAATTTTAGTTAGTAATTTTAATTAAATTACCAACTAATATGAATTTTAGTTAGTTATCTTATAAACTTTCTCTTAATAATAATTTAATAACCTTTGTCTTTTTACTCTTTTATATCCATCTCAATTTTGTTTAATCATGATTTAAATAGAAAAGTCCGTACACGGACTATGATGTGAGGGTAAAAAAGAAAAGAGCTCCCTAAACAAATAGAATTCAAATCTTATCCAACGTATATTGTATTCGGAGAGTTTAGAAAAATTTATAATAGTGTGCTTCTCGATTCCGGTGTAAAATTTTCATATCGATCATTGGGCGATCCCCAATCCCCATCCTCTCCGTCTCAGCTCATATCCTAACGGTCAGAATCGAACAGCCCAAATTCATCCACACGCTTCCACTGTGGATCCAGATCCGCACGTTCCACGACCCGTTTAAGCGCTCGACGACCGATCAACGGTCACAATCGACCCATCAACCGACGGAGTCAAAACGAATGAATTCAGACGGACAGATCAGTCAACGAGATTCTATTTCCCTCATCGCATTGCTGCGTTATCTTCTCTCTTTCCTTCGCCGGTTCCTTCGCCGTTGCTCTTTTCTCGCCCCTCGTCGTCGAAGGCGAGAATAGACGCGGCGGAGGCGGTCTCTTTTCCCTCTCCGGATCCTTCTCTATCTCTTATCCTCTCCTCTCGCCCGCTCCCTCACGCTGTTCGCTGATGGAGTCTTCGGTGACCGGTGCGGCGACGACCGAGAGTCAGCGGCTCCGGGACAAGGTGGATTCCTTCCTCGTCGAAGCCCTAGAGAATCCTCGCCATCGTCTCACTGGTACTGGATCTTTTCTTGGATTCTGAATTTAGCCTATGGATTCGGTGCCTAGGGTTTGTAGTCTCGTGGATCTGGCGCCGCCGTTTCTGGGGCGTTAACATATCTGGTTAATTTTGTTCTGGATGACTGCAGATGTTGCCCCTTGGCTACTAGTCTTAGGTTTCTATGTGAGATTGCTGTAGTTTTGGGCTCCATGGCGACCAAGATCTATCTCAGGAGAATATTCTTTTTAAATCTTATCAAGCTAAGGTCGTGGAATTTTACCTGTATTCTCCAACTTCAAAGTGGAAAATATGATAACCTTCATAAGTTAGTTTTATGACCACAATATTCATAAGTTAGCTTGGAATGAATGAATTTGTTTCATCCGATAATTCGAGTGGTTGTATAGCTGATCTTGTTTGAATTTTGGATTTTCAAACTGGTGATTTTGAGGCCTCTTAGAGGCATAGAATGATGACAAAGAAAAGAAAGAAAAGATTTTTGTGGTCCAACTAAGCTTAACCTTTGCCATGGCAATAGTCTCAACGAGTTTTAGTTTCTGTTACATTGCCCACTTAAGGTGGTTATTTTTCTCAGTAGTAAATGGAGCACATGAACTACACGTCTAAAATAATATTAGGTTGAATCTATTATCTATCAACCAATGAGTCTAAACTCCAGAATCTCCAAGAGCTCATGTTTTTGATCATTATGTATATCAATTGACTATTGTAATAATTAATTTGATTTTTTTGCTTTGTTATTATTATGTGCACTATGAATATTTAACCTTTGTTTTAACTTTTATTTTAATTATAGCATTTAGTTTATTATTTGCCTCTAGTTTTACTTGTTCTATAGTTGGAACTATGGTAGTCAAAATTGTGATCCGTACTTTAGGATCTTAACCTAAACTAGGATCTAAATCAGTTTAGGGTTTTATGAACCTATTATCTAATCTTATACTTGTTAAGCATTTTTGCATAGGATCTCGATCCCAAGAGTCTTAACCATACATTCCTTTTAACTCCTTTTTGGAAGAAGCTTTTTAGTTGTTATGATTATCATCCATCGTATACTTGTTATCATTCATTCATCTTGTAGAAGTTATTATTTTTTAGTAAAGATGGAACATATATTTGTTTATGCTCCATCGTGTTGGAATGTTGTTGTTTAAAATGTAATACTATAATATCCACAGGAGATATATATGGTAAATTATAAATTTAAGTATAGTTCTAAAATACTTTAACTAAGTCGTAGGATCTTACAATACTATGTTTTAATCCTACCGTCCAAATGTATATAGCTGTTTCTGTTCCTAAATCGGACCTCGATCCTCACTACCTTGGTTAGAAGTCGTATAGTTGAGAATTCATGTTTCTTTATTATAGTTACTACATATCTGATTTTATATGCAAGCTTACTTCTATTGTTGGCTGTAATTTCAAAAGTTTTAATACACAATGAGTTCATTTTATGTGTATTAAGTTTTTGTATATTTTAATAAGTTTATGTCAATACCTTTGCTTTGACTAGCATCTAATGCGTTGGAGTGTTGGTTGGGTTCACTTCTTCATTGTTATTGTAGCACCACTGAGAACTGGGCCTATGTCCAATTTGCTCGAGAGAGTTGTTGATCCGCTTGATATAATATAGAGTCCCATGTCATAGTGTGTTTGAAATTGCACATCACAGGATCATTTGGTGCTATTAGATATCTATGTATTTGGTTTAACAATTTTTAGATCAGTTTTCACTAATAGTGGTCTGTAGCCTCATAATTATTTTCTCCATTTGAATGGATGAATATCATACATGAAAACTGAACTTGGAGGTAGGTTGAATTGCCTTACTAATTTCTTTATATATGTGGGCATGATCTCTTAACAAATCTATATCTGAATGGTTTTTCATTTCACTATATCTTATGACTACAACCTCCATATATCGCGGGTGGGTGAATGTTCAACTATATTTTCACACTACACTTCCTTTCTTATTTGGGTGGGCATATAAGTGGAATTAACCCAGTTCCCACTAGTGATCTAACTTCCACTTCTTTTGGTTTATCCTTTTAATTGGTGATATAAGCAGATTTCAAATGAATTTTGATTGCATTACTTCTTATTTTAATAGCTTAAACTGTTATTTGAAATGATTCTATGCAGTGTTCTGAAAATTGGCCTAGGTAGCTGCCTAGGCGCTAGGCACCTGTCAGCCGCACCGAAAACATGCTAGTTGTCCTGCCTAGGTGGCCTTGGCGCCTAGGCGGGATTAGGCGGGCCTAGGCGCTGACTAATATGTCTAATCGTCTAGGCGCCGTGCAAATAGTGTAGGCTTTTTATGATTTATTTTAGTTTGAGTTTTTAAATTTAAAACGTAATTAAAAAAAAATTGAAATATAACCTTGAGTTTGTGTCCGATGATAATATTGAGTGTGTCCGATGAAGGACAAGTTGTTGAAATTTATGGAGAACAAGAAGAAGTAGAATAAATTTGTGATATTTTATTAGTTGTGTAATTTTGAACTCATTTTAAATTTGATGTTATTGTGTTGGAGTTATAGAATGTGATTTATTATGTAATTTATGTTGATACTGTGGAATCCGCTTAGTGGCGCATAGTCCCCGTCTAGGTGGCCTAGGTGCTAGGCACTAGCGCCTAGCGAATTTTAGAACCTTGATTCTATGCTGCATATCTTCACCATAGTTCAATCACCAAGATCTGTTCAATCACTAAGATCTGTCTATATTCAGCTTCCAGCTTCTCTATGAGCATGTCCAGGAGCCTTCTTCCTTGTGTGTCCCTTCTAGCATCCCGTCATTGTGTTCTGCAAGCAAAATTTTTGCCTCCAGAGCTACTCTGCATGTCTCCCTGCAAGGCAGTCTCTTCCTCTGTAAATGTTGAGAAGCCACTCCAAGTATGGATCAAGTTCTTCCTTCTATCCCTGCAACCTAGATAGTAATCGAGCTCTGGGCAGCAAACAGCATCCAAGGCAGTGTCTCCTTCCTATTTCCATTGCAGGCAACACTCTTCACATGGCTCTCTCCTCTTCAAGTTGTGAATCTTTCTCATTGGGATCCTTGCTTTCTCTGCCTCCATCTGCAATCTGTTTTCCTCTGCAGCTCCTGATCCACACACTCTCTTCAACTCTATTTAAGAAGAGTTTCAGATATTCGATGAAGAGGAGTGATTTCTTCTATTCCTGCAGAAGTCTACAGCAACCCTGAAGCTCTATTTTTCTTAAGCCACCTTTTACCCTCGTTTCTTGGATTTGTGTTTTTCCAATCTGTTCTAGTAAGCAATTTTTTTTACTGTTGCTTTTCCAAACGTAGCTAACGGTAGTCTTAAACTCTTCTCTTTGCTTAGGTTTAAGCCTCTATTCTCCATGATTCACAGATATCCTTCTTTTTTTCTTTCTTCCGTCTCTAGTGAAAATGTGAACAGTGAAAACATCCCATTTTCATTTTGGTATGTCCAACAAAATGTTGAACGTGCTATCCATCTCCATTGATGAATTGGATTGACAAAATATCTCGTTCTCATTTTGCTATGTCCAAAGTGTGAGTTGTGCTATCCATTTTTCCTCCAGGAGCTTTATTTTCCTTCAGTCTATTGCTTCTTGTTGTATGCCTGTTCAGGGAGAAAACCATTGAGAGATTCTCTCTTCATATCTTGCTTCAATTTCACTTCTCCCTTTCTTTATCCATCTTTGTGCTGTCTATCTTTGCTGTTTTGAGGTGAAAGGAAGCATCCACTGCGTGTTTCATCACTAATTTCTAGAGCTATTGTTACCTAACATGTTGGACCTTAGAAATTGTATGCATTCTCCATCTTGAAGGGTGGGGTGGGATGTTAAGAATGTTAAGGTTATTAAGAGTGAATTTAGTTCCATATTAAACATTATGTAAGTGTTTCGATATAATGCAATTAAATATTTACTCTTCCTAAACTAAGCAAATACTATTGTTTTATGTTACCCTTTAGTCAGGTTTTGAAATCTACAAATATCTACTATTGGTCCTATGTCTACTTGGCATTTGGGTTCAACTATTTGATTGGAACCAACATGGATTGGAGATGTCAGTGCAAAGCTAAACTTCAAGTTCTGCCTAATGCACTTGATCTTTTTTTGGCATTTCATGTTTTTGGTTTTTAACTTTTTTAATGTGGAAAAATATTAGTACATGCGTTTAAATTAGCACAACTCTCCTGAAATTTCACATCACCGATCAGAGAGATAGTTGAAATATTAATTAATTGCTCTGTAGCTTTCCCAGAAATGATATTATGAACTTTGTGCTAAGGAATTCTTGTTAATTTTCTTTAATAAGGAAATTATTTTTAGTGTGTATTTGATGCCCTCTTTTCTGTTTTCTTTTGCAGTTCTGCGTATGGAGTTTGACATCCAGACGTTTATGCAGAATTCTGATCAACATCAATTTGAATTTCAGCATTTACCAACTTCGTATCTGAGGTGTGCTGCTCACCGTGTTGCTCAACATTATGGACTGCTTACCACGGCAACAGACAACTCTGCAGCAGGTGGCCTAGGTAGTAGGGTTATTGCCAGGAAGACACCTGATAGTAAATTTCCAAATGTTTATTTATCTGAAATACTTGTCAAACAAACTGAAAAGGAGACATCCGGACAGTTTAAGATTGTCCGGCGTCCAAGGCCAGCAAAAGCTTCCTCAAGTGATAATGTTTGGCTTGGACATAAAAAATGTTCAGTGAAGTCTGTGGAGGAGCGCAAAGAGGAATATGATAGAGCACGAGCTCGCATCTTTAGCAGCTCTAGCAATTTGGAAATGGATGCATCATCTGCTGCTTCGACAAATGGCGATGAGCAGGAATTATTGATGGAGGAGATTGAAAAGATTCACAATAAAGATGGTTTTTCTAGAGTTGCCATTTTTCGAGATAGGGAGAAGGACCGCTCTGATCCAGACTATGACCGGAGTTATGGAAGGTATGGATGTTTCTCGATACTTAGAGCATCCACATCAGATTCTCTATCCAAAATTTAAAATTTAGGGTAGAAGAATTACTTCATTAAATTTGGATATCCACTTTTCACTACACAATACATCAGCTTTCTTATATTTTTTATTTTTTTATTTATTTTTTATTATCTTCTCTCTATATATTTTTTTATTATTATCTATAAAATGACAAAAGGAAGAGTTAGAAGAAATAATATTTTAATATTTAAGGAATGGATTTTATTCTCTAAATTTAAAGAAGTACTATTTATAAAATCTAAATTTAGAGAATTGGTAGGGTAGCTGGTGTAAATGTTTTTTTATATACAACGTAAAATTTAAGGTAAAATTTTTGTTTAAGAAAAACTCTGATGTGGATGCTCTATGCTATCAATATTTTTGCGCAACTTGTAACATAATTTGTAACTTTCACAGGTATGCTATAGGGCTCGCTCCAGGCCAGAGTTTTGGCTTGCAAGCATGCCATAGTATTCAGCCAACTTTCCTACAGTACGATGCAAACATTTCTTCTTTTAATCACTTGCCAAGGAACCAAAGTTGTTTTGGCCTTAATCCGTCTAACCCGTCCATGAACCCGTTTTGTGCCTCTGGATACAACCAGAATGTCAAGGATGCGTTCTGCATGCAATGGCCCAGCCCTGCCATGGTGTATGCTTATTCCTACGAACCTTTGAGGCAGGCTAATTTTCAGGTACGTCGAACAATCGTATTATTTGTTATAGCAAGTTTTAAGCGACTTAATATTCTAAGCTGACTTGTGCAGGCACCGCCATGTCAGCAACCTTTAAGCTTTGATCATCCAAGGAATTGATGCTTCTGGTTAAGTTGTGTAACATGTTATCATTAGATTTAGAATAAACTTCAGGAATGGTTTGTACTATCTACTGCTATTGTTACCACTAGTATCATTTAGAGCCTTGCTTCAGATTTGTAGCGTCGGAGGTTAATATTATTTTTATTAGTACTTTGTTCTAATGTGGTACCAATGCGATAGCCGTGTGTTTTATATTCATGTGAATCTATTACATTATTTTCTCCGTTCCATTAAGCTGTTTGGTTCACGAATTAGATAAAATATAAACTAACTATTTTGTATAATCGGTTTAAAAGAATATTATTTAGAATTAATAAGAATTCAAAATGAAAAGATATATGAAATGTCTTATTCGATATTTATTGTCAGCATGGTTTGCTTTGGCTTGATTAGATTTGTGGGTTTTTCTTTTGGTTTGATTCTCTCATTTAGCCTGACTAACCTCTTGGATAGACTGATGTGTGAAACTTTCTCAGCTTGATTAGATGGTTTGCTAGATTTGAAAGTTGCCTTGGTTGGTTAGACAAGACTATTCGTTTCTCTTGATTCGGTTGCTTAGCTCTATTGGTTGAGTCAATTCGCCTGATCAACTTGTTTGTTTAGCCAACTTTGTTAACAAGACTAATTCATTTGATTTGGTCAATCCCAATTAACTCATTCCTTATTCAACTTAGTTATTTGAGTAACCCTTTTGTTTCTTTCCACTTAATTGACTAAGACAATTTGATTAGTCTAGTTGATTTAGCCTTGTCGGCCCCTCTGTTCATTTGATTCGCTTGGTTTATTAGACTCGAGCAATTAGATGAACACGACTAACAAACAATCTTGAGTCATTTACCAATGGCAAATTGATCAACGAAATTGTCTGATCCAATAAACTCATTTATTCCTTCTAACTCTCTCAACTCAATTGTCCTTCCTTAACCTACTTGGCAGTTCATCATCTAGCTTTAGATGCATCTCACAGAAGATAAGCATGGAAAAAAGTCTTTTGGCACAACCCATCAACCTAACATTCGGATAACTGTCTATTAAAAAAAAAATTATCTATTAATTTATTAAAATTTAAATTTAAAATTGAATCCTTACATATCGAAAAAATAATTTAAAAAAAGCAATATTGCTCGGGCTTTGCACTTTCTTTTAGGGCATCTCCAACCTTAAGGAAGGTTTGTAACTTTTTGGGTGGCCTCCACTAAAATTGAAGAAAGAGATACAGAAGCTAAGTTCGAAAAATAAAATCCAGATTCTTAATTTCTAATGACACGTAGGAAAGAGTGAAATAAAAAAGTTGAAAAAAATTAGCGTTGTAGATGTCCTTATGATCTCGAGTATCATTTTTAGGAATAACAATTTTCTTTAAATTTGATGAGAAATTTGATATCTAATCCGAATCCGAATGAAGAAAGATATGGAGGAAAATTTTAAATATGATTATAGTAATCGGTTAATTAGATATGGATATTTTTCGATCACTAACACAAATCTCATCTTCTTTTTTATTAAAAATGCTCATACGATCAAAGGAGTACGAGACAAGAAATATTATATAAATACATTGAAATAATTTATTTATTTATTTTTTAAAAAAGAATGATAAATAGTAATAAGATGGTAGGTAAAATATGAATATTTCATTTTACGATGGATATGAAGATGATATCAAATTAAATATGCTATGAGTATAGGGATTACTATGAATATAAATATAATAAATAAGAATGGGGTTGCCATCCTAATCATGTTTTGGGAATATTGATTCGTACTGAGATAAGTATATGTTACATTTGACGCATTCATGTTCTGCAGCTGGAGCCAGTTAGGAAGCTATCGTGTTGGCCAACAAACTCAGCCAATAGTCGTTCGCCACGTACATCGATCAGTTGGGTCCCAGATTCGTTTGACGTTAAGTTGGAAAACTTATAAATAAGCAGGTATATAAACGGAGAGATGGTCGGGTCCTCAACGAAAGCCTATGGGAGCCTTACACGTCGGATGGCTTAACCCGAAGAGGCCAGGGAAGGGAGTCTTCGTCGTTATCTTATTTATCTATTTGTTTTCCTTCGCATGCAAGTTAATTACACGGAGAGGGCGAACGTGGATTGGCGAACAAGTTGGGACTCCAGCGAATCTCAGTCATTTTCTCGATACCCAGGAATTTACCATCCATTCTAGTAGGAACTTTGTGGGACCATTGTTACGCATGGTGTTACGAGAGCAATCAGAAATAAGGGTGGATAAGTTTGGTAGATTGTGGGATATGTCTGATGTATTTTGCCCTACAAAATTGGTGCGGGTGTAGTTTTTTCTCGACAGGGTCCACGGTGGTCCGTCGGGCTAACGAATAAGAAGGCGGGTAGTTAGAGGGTGGCGATAAGACCACGGCACTCCGAGGCCCTCCCCAATGCGCAGGTCGGATCGAGATAAGAAATCGGGATTAATCGAGGAATTATTGATTTTTAGTCCGAAATAATTGGAATTACGAAAGGAGAGATCGAGAGGAAGGAGGAGAAGAGATGGGAGGGCTTCGGATCTGACGGTCAATGTCGAGGATGAAGCATCTCCTGAGGAAGCTCCACATCGGCGGTGGCGGTGGCGGAGGCAGCAGTAGCGGAGGAGTTGACCATCAAACTCACCACCACCCGCATCCACATCCACATCCACATCACCACCAGCGGCTTGTTGGTGACGCCAGGAGGAACCCCTCCCCCGCGTCCGCGTCGAGTTCGAGAGCAACGGCACAGGATGCGGCGCCTGCGGAGGCTGTGGAAGTCAGGGATGGATCGCGGTCCGATGGGGCGGCGGCGATCGCGGGGTCGGACTTTAGCTTGTTTGAGGAGGAATACCAGGTGCAGCTTGCGCTGGCGATCAGTGCCTCCGCCGATCCTGATGGGTTGGAAGACGCTGATTCCGTGCAGATTAAGGCGGCCAAGCGGATGAGCTTGGGATGCCCGCCGGGGGTTGGTGCTGCTTCCGGAACTTTCGTTGGTGTGGGTGCTGATGATGACAGCTCGATGGAGCTCCTCTCGCTCCGTTATTGGGTGAGCCTTCATTGGATTTTCACAGTTAGAGTTTGCTTGATTTGATTTTAGTCCCCTGTTTGGGGTTCGAGTTGCCCTTTCCTAAATTAGCTTTTCATTGAAGCGAACTTCAAATTACTTGACCAATCTTTACGAGGCATAAATAAATTCTCCACCGCACTACAGAGGAAGTAATTTAGGTTCATGACTAACAGGATAATAAAAAAAAAAAAGAAAGAATGGGGATCCTTGCATTATGAATGAGATAGCCATATAGGTCTAACCTTGAAGTCATACGCTATGCTCCTAACACTCTTTCCTATAGTAAAGTGATTATGAAAGTTTCTTATAGAATTTTAATTATTAACCTAAAAATCTAGCTAATTTGTGCACCCCTTCCAAGTATAATTTCAATGCTATGTATGACTGTGCCTAATGGCATAATAGTCAAAGGGGATTATTCTTTTTTATCAATTAAAAAAATTCTTCCTCAACTATAACTGGTGTTGGTTCCTTTGACATAACATAGATTTGCTCATAATTTTTTGAATATTATGAATTTTGTAACTGGTAAGACCTAAGGCATACTATGAAAGGCGATACTTATATTATGAAGGAGATATCTATATAGCGCAGACGGTAGACGCATGACATCTCTGGCGTAATGGCCAGGCGTCAATTCTCAGGAACTGGCGTTTACCCCACCATGTGCCTGTGTACCTGCATGTACCTCCCTCCATATCTATGGGGCCGGCACTAGGGGGGCCGTTAATGAGTGGATCTACATTTTTTAAGTCATTAGCATGATGCTAAAACTCTTTCTTATAGTACAGTGATTATGATACTTTCTTATAATGTAGTGATCATGATCCTAAAACTCTAGCTAATTGTTCATGATTTCTGAGTGTGATTTCAATGATATGTATGGCTGTGCCTAAGGGCATATTGGTTGAAGTGGATTCTTCTTTTAAATAATAAAAACCCCATCCTGGACTATAAATGCATCAATTGCATTGACATCACGTGAGTTTGTTCATGAATTTTTTTGAACAATGAATTTTGTAGACAATATCTTCTTGAGCATCAAATGTATATATTTTGTGGTTTTTACAGAAACTGGACATAACATTGTCCTTTACCTTACTGTCTTTCATGTTTATACTCACACAAATTGATAACTTTCTCAGTAGACGTTGAAGAATTATCAAGTATGTTTATCAAACATTTAGTTCACAATTCTCAGTTTATTAATTGTTCCTTTCATGTTATGATATATATAATTTGGAAGGTTGTCATTCTTGATTGTTCATGTACAGAGTTATAATGTTGTGAACTATGATGAAAAGCTGTTGGATGGTTTCTATGATGTATATGGTGTCATCTCAAATCCCAGCATTATCGAAAAGATGCCTTCTTTGGTGGATCTCCAAGCAATATCTGTTTCAGATAAGATTGATTATGAAGTAATTCTAGTGAATCGTACATTTGACTATACACTTCAACAACTTGAGAAGCAAGCAGTCTCTATTCTTCTGGAAAGCAAAACAGAAGAGCATGGTCTACTGGCTAGTGAGTTGGTCCAAAGGATTGCAGATCTCGTTGTTCGCACTATGGGCGGTCCAGTTGACGATGCTAATGATATGCAAAGAAGGTGGACACTCAAGAGCTGTGAATTGCGGAATTCTTTGAACACTATTGTTCTTCCTCTTGGGTCACTTGAGATTGGATTATCACGCCACAGGGCCTTGCTCTTTAAGGTTGTTCATATAAGGCTTTGTGTTCTGCTGTTCAAATTTTAAAACCCAATACCAACAAAATAATGATGGGGTTCATGCATTCATACATAAATTGAGGCAACATCATACAATATTTAATTGTGTCTCACATACTACATCTACATATCTTGTATATACTAAAATCAGTATATGTTCTACTAGTTCCTTTATTATACTAGTTTTTTTTGTATCGCATAAGAAGTTAACAAGTAGTTTCTGTCATTTCACCTCCATATTGTTGTGTCAATAGTTTTAATCAATCTGGACTAAAGAGTCAATCACTCATACAAATACAACATAAGTTTTATAGATGTAGAATTAGTTACTTTTGCTGTAGTCCTTTCTATGGTACATAAGCAGCTAGTCAAGTAGATTATTGTCATTAAATGATTAAAATTTACAGTAGTCTACCACTATATCAAATTATCAATGGTTCTATTATTTGGGCGAGGCATCATAATACTTGTTTTTTATTTTTGAGAATTTTTGGTGTGTTGTCACTGGCCAGTATGCCTTGGTGTATCAACCTCTTAAAAAATACTAACTTGTTTTTGAATTGTTGGCTTTAGTATCTGCTCACCTTTCTCTATTTTTCACCATTTACCTTGGCATGCCATGTCTTGGAAGGCAACAAGCTATCATCTCTGTTAAATTTGATAGGGTGATTACTTATCACAAAAACTTACTATTCAATTGAGGAAATAAAATTTATCTGCTCTGGAATGTTGAATGAATCATTTGCCACCCTTCTTTCTGGTGTAAAAAAAAAAGTACTATGATGTTTCTGTTGCTTTTATAGATTTATTTTGGGTAGTTCCTACAAGGGATGTGAAAAGAGTCCATGAAGTGTTTTTAATCTCAACATGTGGGCAAATGGAGCAAAGTGGTCAATCCCTAGGGATTGACTATAGGTATATATATTTGTCCACTAATAATAGCAATTAACAGGATTCAAACATAGGATTTTCTGCTCTGAACCATGTTAATTTCAGTTTGGTGATTACTTTTCCCCAACATTTAGCTATTAAAAAGTCTATAATTTTAGAATTCTTCTAACATTGTTGATTCACATTCGGTAGTACCGTGCAGAGTGAACTTGGAATCATGATTCTAAAATATGTCCGTGAATCAGTTTTAGCTTTACATTGCCTCTTCTGATGCAATGAAAAAATTAGAGTACTACCGAACGTGAGAGGAAATGTAGACAAAAAGATGTGGGATTTTAAAATCTGCAAACAGCACAGTATATTTGCAAGAACCACCAAATCTTCACATTATTCTATGCAATATACTTTATACATTGAATTAGACAAACTCTATTTAATTTGGAAAAAGCAAAAACAGATTATAAATCCCAGTCCAACAATAGGATTTGTTAAACAGATATGGTACCATGCGAGTGAGTATTGGTGCTGAGTTTGGAGTAGGTTTCTCTTTAGTGTTTATTAAGCTAACATTTTCTAGGCTTTGGCCTGAGGAGTTTATATTTCTTTCCTGGAACTGTCAAAAGTGGAGTGACATTGACATTCCATATATATAGTTTAATTGATCCATTCATTGAATATTTGTCATAGTTTTAACGATGGCTGGCAACCTAACGTAACTCTCCTCCTTTATTCGGGTTTGAGACCGGTCATGATTGGTTTGTCACGGAGTTATTGACATTCCATATATATATATATATATATATATATATATATATATATATATATATATATATATATATATATTAAATTTGTTAAATACTAGCATAAAACTATCAACTCTTTTTACAAAAAATGCTACATGAGTCCCATTAGTCATTTCATTCTCCAATGGGTGGGTTTATTTGAATAGTTTGTTGTATGCGATATATCACTTGCATTTTACTTTATAAGATCATACAATATAATATTTACTAATTGATTTTTTTGGCAGATTATTTCATTGTCTCCCTCTGATATTGCACTGAAACAATGAGTGCTAAAATATACTTTCCCCCCACTTTTCAGGTTCTAGCTGATCGGATAAACCTTCCATGTAAACTTGTAAAAGGTAGTTACTATACTGGTACAGATGAAGGAGCTGTGAATTTCATTAAAGTTGATTATGAAAGGTGGTTTTTTGTATTTTATTTCACCTCCTTGTTATTTCATCCAATCTAATATATAATCTAGTCTCAGCTGGCCTGTTTGCTTGTTTTATTGGCTTGGTATTCATCATTCTAATCATGAAATAAATTTTGTAGTTTGTATGAACAAAATTATACATGGCACTTGAGAGTTTTTTCATCTTTTAGTTTTTAATTTGTTTAATGTACTACTAATGTAGATGGCCTACATATTTCTTTCATACTGTTGAAGTTTATTTATTACTGGAAATGTTAAGACTTTTCTCTTTTCTCGGTCTTTACTAATAATTACTACCAAACTTAGAAAAAAAGTTGCTGGATATCAGCATCCCTCTTTCCAAACAAAAGAACTGTAGCTAATTGCTTTACTAATAATTACTAAAAAACATAGAGAAAAAGTTGTTGGATGTTGGTTTCCCTCTGTCCAAACAAAAGAATTGTAACTAATTATAGTAACAATCTTACGAATTGTAGATTGTTGTATTCTGTATGTTATGTTATGTCACTTCTGGTTAGTACTAGCAATGACACCAACATATCAGTCCCATCTTGACTGAAAAAGTTTTGAATATATATTTTTTTATTTAAACCTTCAACTGTTATATTGTAAATTTTATTCTATGATGAACCAGAAGATACTTAGAAATTCATTGCATCTTGTCTGACAAAATGCCTGTTGACACCTGATCTCATCTGGTTGCTATACCTTGTACTTTGTGTAGTAATAACCACTGATTGATCATTAATCATATCATTGCCATCATTCAAATGGAGATTTAGTTGAACATAATTCAGAAAGGAAATTGATATGACATTTCTTCACCTGTAACAGTGAATATATTGTGGATCTTATGGGAGCTCCAGGCACATTGATCCCTACCGAGAATCCCAACACTCATATGGAAAATTCTAGAAACTTTCTACTAGACCCAGAGACCATTGAACAAACTGTTAAGGATTTATGCTTGGCCATCAATAAAGTGAATTTTCAATTTGAGAGAAAAAGTGATACATTTGAAGGAGATCTAGATAACAGCTTACCATCTGGATATTCTGAATTACAGCTGGAAGACAGTTCAAGCTTAATCAATAGATATGATGATGTTGATGGTTTGGTTGTGAACAGCCACATTACAGGGTGTGATAATGAACCTGGGAATTTCCATCCTTTGCTGAGTAGACCTCCATTGGTCACATCTAAACCTACTGAAGTTATTTCCCCTTCTCAACAGATGAAAGTTAATGATGTTTCCAAGTATGTTGTCACTGCAGCAAAGAATCCAGAATTTGCTCAGAAGTTACATGCTGTTTTACTAGAAAGCGGAGCATCACCTCCTCCGGATCTGTTTTCTGATTTAAGTTCTTCACTAAATTTGGTTGAACAGGATCATAACATAGGTTTTGAGGCGACTGATGGAAGAATTAGGCTAGAGTTAGCTGAGATGAATACAAGTACAGATATCAAATCTTCCATTTCACCTGTATTAACAGCAGAATGTTCAATTGATTCTGACATGGCGAAGAAAAATGAAAATGTTGCTGAGAGATTAGTAAATAATATGGGGGAAGAGATATCCGGTACAAGCATGTCTTCTTCTTTAGCTACAACAAATGACTGGCTCGTCATTCCTAATTCTCAGGTGAATGTGAGTTCGCTTGATGGGTCATGGGTTAAATACAGTGATTCAATTCTGGATTATCCGGTGGCATCAGGAGCTTTCTTCTTGAATGAAGTGGATGCATGCCCTGTGTCTGATGTGGCTGAATCAATTCAAAAAGGAGGTGCAAATATTCTTGGACCATCTGTTGTACATTACTATCAGGAAAATATAGGAAGAGATTCTGTTTCTGATGGGCATCAAGTTGCTCCTGAAGATCGTCAAGAAGGTGCAAAGGATTCCATGTTTAAACTAAAAGGTAATCTCCATGGACTATATGCATCTGACAATGAAAAATCAAGCAAAATATTAGATGCAGTTTCTGAATGGGAGATACCTTGGGAAGATCTTCAGATTGGAGAGCGAATTGGTCTAGGTTCGTTAATCTACTAGTTCAAGTTTTCTATCTAATACATATTTCTAATCTGGTTTGAAATTCAGCCTGAAATGAATATAACAGACATAAATTTCCTGTTTGTACTTGTTTTAGAATGTATACCATATAGATTGTCAATGCTGTTCAGGTTCGTCAATTACTTGTTGTTCTAGATCACATTTTCATTTATACTTCATTGCAAAATGCACTTTAGAATTTGCTCACATCTGTTTCAAACTGTGATAACACGCATAAGAAACATATTGTACATATCTGATGATGCGTCTAACTGTTTCGAATATAATTTGCTACAACACTGTTTTGAAGGGCTAAGTTACTTGTGTTTCAGACTTTTACTATTTCCAGTGTTTATTTTCACCTATTTTGTTTGATAGATATCAAAAGAAAAAAAAAGGCTTTCAATTGCATCTTACCGTACATTTGTTTTCTGCCCTTGTTTCTCTTGTGAATGTCATCCTTGTTTCTACATATTAGTTTGTTGTTGAAGCTTTTCCAATATGAAAGCTATGCATTCAATTTGTCCGTATCTTTTGGGAAGGCTAATCTAGAAACTATATCAAAGTTCAGTTTCATAATGCATTCTCCTATCATACAACATCTACTTGACTGATCCAACTCCAGTCATACATCTTCTACTCATCTGATTCTATTTGAAAGTCATGATTTTCTTTTTTTCTTTTAGTACCTTTTAGGAAGGTTAGTTGTTGTTGTTTTACCTTTTAGGAAGACTAATCAATAAATTTTATGGAAATTCTGTTTCATATTGCATACTCCTATCATACATGATCTGCTTGACTGATTTGAACTCCTGTTCCAGGTTCATATGGTGAGGTTTATCGTGCAGATTGGAATTGCACTGTAAGTTGCAGTCTAGACTCTAGGATATTTATCTTTTTCTTGTTTAATCATCTGAGTATGATCTTCTTGAAGAAGAGGTTTTGTTTGTTTTATTGGGAATGTTGAAAACATTTATCAGAGTTTTTATGTGTACCAGCTGAGCATGTATAGTTGTCAAACATTTCAATCCAAGTACTTTTAAATTTATATGTAATGTTTTAATGTTCCAAGAACAGTAAATGGTAATGCTGCTTTGTTCAATCGTGCTGGAATAGGAAGTTTGAGATTGTTTGGAAATTTTTACCAATTTTCCCTTTTCCTTATGAAGAATAATTTAAATATTTTTCTCTTATTAGATTAATCATCAGTTACTTAAAAATAGAGAAGTTAAAATGGCAGTGTCAAATATCTTTTCCAAAGTACTTTTAAATTTATATGTAATGTTTTAATGTTCCAAGAACAGTAAATGGTAATGCTGCTTTGTTCAATCGTGCTGGAATAGGAAGTTTGAGATTGTTTGGAAATTTTTACCAATTTTCCCTTTTCCTTATGAAGAATAATTTAAATATTTTTCTCTTATTAGATTAATCATCAGTTACTTAAAAATAGAGAAGTTAAAATGGCAGTGTCAAATATCTTTTCCATTTTCCAAATCCTTTCTAGTTTTTTTAACGGAGAAGGAAAATTGAAACGTTTTCAAAAAGTAACACACCTTGAGTTGAATTGGTTGTACTTGCAATTCTTCTTCTTCTTCTTCTTTTTTTTTTTTGACCAGTTGCATTTTGAAGTCCAGGTTTTTTTGATGTCAAGGCTTTGTTTGTTCAAATATGAAGGAAATAAAATAAAAAAATGATTAAATATTTGGAAGAACTTTTGTTAGGGATTTGACATATTGCTTGTACTTGTCTTTTTAGTAAACTGTTTCACTTTTAGTAAATCCTGTTGGATAATCATTTGTATTCATTCTTTATCATATTGTTATGTTCTTGCAGTATTTATGAACTTTTGAGCTTTTAGATTCCTTGTAGAAGCAAAATTATTCTTATACGTGTAAATAGATAATTGTTTGAGAATTGCTTCTCCCTCTCTCTCTGGTTCTTACTCATCTGTGTTGCTCATCTTCCAGGAGGTTGCAGTGAAGAAGTTTTTGGATCAGGATCTTTATGGGGATGCATTAGAGCAATTCAGATATGAAGTAAATTCTCTATGAATATTGCACATTAACTTGGAACATCCTTTGACATTGAAAATTTATTGTCATAGGTTAAAATCATGTCAAGGTTACGACATCCAAATGTTGTTCTTTTCATGGGAGCAGTGACTCGTCCTCCAAATTTGTCAATATTAACTGAATTTCTTCCAAGGTTTGTGCAGCATGCCTTTATATTTTGTTCTGTTCATTTAATGATTACAGTGTTGATCCTGGATACACTAGCTCAAAAGTCAGTTACTTTTCTATTTTTCTAATTCTATTTCTGGAACATCGGTTAGGATTGATTGGCAATATTCAGTGATGATTAATATCTTTGTGTGGTGTTTTTCATCCGCTTTCTCTTGATTTGGCTTACCAGTTCTCTTGAATTTTTAAGAAATGAGTTGTAGAAGTTGCAATGCCATGTATTCTTAGAAATTTTGATGGGAGTACCATGCTCAACTGTGTTGCAGCTTTATTGATGCATCTTCAGTCTGTGAGAATCTAACATCACAATCTTGGTTACCTACTACCCAATCCATTCAACCTAAACTTGTTATAAGTATTTCCTACCAAGGATTGAAGAGCCACAGTTTCATTCCTTGGTCGATTCAAGACTTTGTCGTCAATGTCATATCAGCAGTGTCGATGGTGTGCCGAAGGGGGGGGGGGGGGGGGGGGGGAGGGGGAAGAATGTTGTCATCGGAGGAAAAGGAGTGAAAAAGGACTTAACTATGCCTGCTAGTGTTTCACATGGTTTTAACGCAGAGAAGCTAACACTGATGGAGTAGCTAGCGTTTTTTGACACAGCTTTATCGTAGAGAAGTGAGCATGGAGGGAGAAGGAGCCAATTTTGATGCTTATGAGATGAAAGTTCCGTGAGATCACGATGCCATGCCGAAGGTGTTCTTGGAGAAGTAGGAAGGAGAGGAATTGGTATCGGTGTTCGAAGGAGGAGAAAGGAGAGGAGTCGTGTGTTGTGCACGCGAAGGTGCTTGAGAGTGTCGGCTAATTTGTGTTAGTTAATGAGCAGAATTAAATATTTCACCTTTGTCAATCACACATAATGAAGCTTTAAATTATGGATCCTATTTTCACCGAACTCTTCCCAAATCCATTTATTGAGTATCGATACCCAAACCCGATTAAATCGATTGGGTAATCATGAGCAAGGTCTGAAATGTCATCCTTTTATGGAATTGGAGATTCGGTCTTCCGCCTTAATAGCATGGTTTCATTAATATATCGCGTCTAATACCAAGAATTTTTAAGGAACAAAATTTTAAAATTCTAAAGTATTTGTTAGGCTAATGATTATACCTTTCTGATACTTATTTGAATGAGTGTTTTTTTATTGAATGTGTTATTTACTTTACCATTCCAATGACAAAAATTTTCGAGGCTCAATGCGTGTACTATGAGACAAAAATAAAACAACAAAAAGATTTTCCCAATGATGATTTCCCTTCATTTCCTTTGGCAGAAAAAGAGGGAGTAAAAAGCTATAAAAATCTCTCTGCACATTTCTTATATATTAGCTTTTGTTCGAATTGGTTAAAAAAATGCATTTTCACTTGTAATAAAGCTCAAATTTGACTTTAAAATTTTAAAATTATTTTTTTTTAATTTTTTTGATTATATATACACACACTTGGTGCAACGGTAAAATTGCTGCTGTATGACCGGACGGTCAAAGGTTTGAGTTACGGAAACAACCTCTTGCAATACATGTAAGACTGCATGCAATAGACCATTCCTAGAGACCCACCAAATCTCACATGGGCTAGGGCTTCGTACACTGGATTGCCTTATATATATATATAATTTTTTTTTAACAAATACTATTTTGAAATTAAGTTTCCCCCCTCTTTTACTTTTCAATAATAGTTGGACATAATATATTTCACAAACCTGTTGCAATGAGTTAGTTTACCTACCCTTTTTTCCCCTATTTGTTTTCTTTGTAAGAAATGTAGCCTTAGATTCCTAGAATATCTAGTATTAAAATTGGTTTTACTACATGCTTATAAATACCTTGGTTAATCACTGCGAGTTGGAATTATAGTTATAAAATTGGAAGTTGAATGAAACACAGGAACAAGATGTGGATACTTCTAGATTTCTTCAACTTAAGCGTCACCGCTCTTTGTCGCTGTTAGTGATTTAGTTAGTGCTGCCCCTCCCAATTCTTGGTTGAAGAAAATCTTTCTATCTTGGTTGGTGCGGGCAACGTTGGATTGAGAATCACAAGCCTTGACTTGGTTGGAAGCACTGAAAATGTGTTGGCCTAGATGACATATTGACATTTACTTGTGTTGACATAGTTCTATATCAATTGGCAACCAGAAATATGTTTCATCCATGTCGACTTATATTGATTGACATTTGAAATCTAGTCATGAGTTTTCGAAAATACTCATCCTATTGCCATGATTTGTTCAATCTTCAAACAAATAATCTGACATTGGCAACACATGTGGCAAAAGACGATTCGCTCGCCCCCAGCGCCCCCGCCAACCCGTCCCTAGGTCAACACGGAGGAGGTAAATCACATTGGCAACACATGCTAAGTACGTCAGTGACATTATGGTCCAAATGATCAATCATTTTCTATAAGTTTGTATATGAGTTGTGAATTGATGGTCTAAAATCTCATTTAGTATCAGTTGAAGCAAAATCAGCACAGAGAAAGCTATCTGCTTTGCATTTATTGTCAGTGCTGAGTATCGCCTGCATCTATTAATACACACCTTCATGATGACCTATATTGACTGAAGCTGATACCGTCATGAGCATAAAAGGAATGTAGAGCAAAGGCAGAGGCAGGTGATACCGCCATCAATTAGATGGAGACTTTGTATGAGGACGAAGGGTGGCAATGGGTAGGGTACCTATAACTTTTCCAGTACCTACGTCAATACCCATCTCATACCTGTCACAGGCACGTACTATTCTTTGCATACATGATGTTGAGATGATAAGGAATCAAGGGTAATATCAAAGTTGATACCAAAATCAAAGTATAAATACCGTATTGGGAACATATCATATGGCATATCAACCACCCTTTTGGTAATTTTATTTTGTTTTAAAAACATAGAGGATGACTCACATTGCATGATTGATCTCAACATAATCTCATGGTATCAAGATCTCATTTGCTCTAGTTTCCTAAAGCCCAAGGTCTAAACTAGACACTGCAATTGTTGTCTTTATTAAGCTGATACTTTAGGTGTACATGAAATATTCAATGCTGGTAGATACAGGCAGCATGAAATAGTCTATGCCATGAAATGGTCTAGTGCTCAAGTCTGATGGTGTTTGCTTGTTACTTGCACAAGTAAAAACAGCTCTGCTCAAACAGAAAGGCCTTGGATCTCCTCTCCATTTTGATCACCCATTCTTTATCTATTAATAATATCTGCATCATTTGCATCATCTACATCATAATTATTTATTTTCCTTAATTTTTCCTCTTATTTGAATTGTTTAGAAGTTAATATTCCATCAGATTTCTGAGCAGGGAAAAACTTTGTTTGCCTGTGATTTGCATTCACTGGCTGTACAAAGTGGATACAGAAGGGAAAAAAATCTATTCTAGTATATTTAATTCATGTTTTACCCGTTTTAGGCATGTCACAGTTTAGTGGCATCATTGAATGATTCCAATATGTTGTTTTTTTAGGGGAAGTCTATATAGGCTGCTGCATCGTCCTAATACTCAACTCGATGAAAAACGACGACTAAAGATGGCTTTGGATGTGGTATTAGTTTATTTGTTTGTTATCTAAATTTGGTTATGCATATTGATATCCAACTTTCCTTTAACCTGCATCTTTTAACAGGCCAAAGGGATGAACTACTTGCATACTAGCCATCCTACTATTGTGCACAGAGATCTCAAGTCTCCTAATCTTCTGGTTGATAAGAACTGGGTTGTCAAGGTATCCATTTAGATAAAACCTTCAAACGGAACAACTCCTAATAGATGAACTTGTAATATTTCCTTATTGAATAGTGCTGGCTGGATTTATAATGTCTCCAAATGCTAGTTCATAAGTTGTTACAAATAGTGCTTATTAACACTTAAAAAGATGACACTGAGATATTTGTTTTTCCTTATATTTGTGCATGGTTCACATAATTTGGTTTTAGTTCACTATGTGGCAGTTCATGATGCAGATCTTATCAAAGCTATGCACGTCTCCAATATTTAAAATCTATTTGGTTCAAGTATAGTTTTATAGATTTCTCTGTGGGGTTTTGGTGTCTTTCAGTGGATAATCATGTGAGAAGTGTTTAATCATGTGTGTTCGTTTCATTTTCAATTCATGTGGCATTTCAGCTAAGTTGCTCTCAACTGATCCTGACTTGCTAATTTTAATATCAGACTATCCATATGAACTGTGCCAAAAATGCTAAATTTCAATAGGTTTGAACTTGTTCTAGTGTAGTTGCGTATCTTGTATACCACTCTATTACCCTTTCTATTTTTCAGATTTTAGTCATGGATTTATTATGAATAATTATGATGGGCTGTCATGCTAGCAAAGACAGCAAACACCATTTTTTCAATTGATATTTATTTTACTCCAATCAATCAACTTCAACAAGTTTTGTAGTGGTTCATGCTAGTGTTTGCATCTGGTATAGTTCCAACCTTAAAGTAAAATATACAAAAAGTTTTTAAGTGTTGTGGGGATCTTAGGATCAGTTGATTTTTTAGTTTTACTAGGGATTGTAAAAGCACTATAGCACCTCAGGATATACTATTACGTGTATTGATGACGACTAAATGAACCCTACATAGATGCTCTTGTATTTTAAATGATTCAGTTCATACTTGTCTCTTTTCAGCAGGGTAGTTCATGGTAAATTGACATGCATGCTTGCTTTTTTTCACCATTATTACTTTTGATATGCCCCACCTAGTGGGATAAGGCTTAATTGTTGTTGTTGTATTACTTTTGATATGCACATTACTGTTAACACTTATTGGAATTTGTTGGAATTACATATGATAATTAGTTCCAACAATGTTGGTCAGCAGTGTTGTTTCCTGTATTATGTAGACCTTCAAAATGCATATGCCTATTTTGTTTTCTTTGTGTTACTTCAGAAGAATAAAATTAATTTTGTCTCAGGTTTGTGATTTTGGTTTGTCAAGGTTGAAGCATCATACATTCTTGTCATCAAAGTCAACATCTGGAACGGTGCATTTCATACTCAATTTTTTTAATAAGAATCATGTATTGCTTTGTGTACTTCATTTTTTTCTTGACAGAACACTAAATAATTTTCTTCTACAGTATACCGCGTGTGAATTTTCAAGTAGAGGTGTTACTTATACTAGAAGCCATTATACCTATCCTAATCCTGTTATCTGACGCTGTCCAATTTGCATTCTATACTATATCACAAACTTTATTTATCAAATCTACTTCTATTACTGAGTACATAAAAAGAGCAGCCCGTGCACGAAGCTCCCGTCATGTGGGGCCCCGGGGAAGGATTCATTGTATGCAGCCTTACCCTGCTTTTTCCAAGAGGCTGTTTTCAGGATTCGAACCCGTGACCTTTTGGTCATATGGCAACAACTTTACTGTTGCGCCAAGACTCCCCTGCTTTTCTATTACTGAGTACATATAATAAAAAAATGATTGCTAAGATTTTATAGATCTCATAAATCTTAGATTTAGGTAGCAATTTTTGCTGTTGTTTGTTTGGATAATTGTATCATGAAGCTTTATGGCTTATAATTGTCTTTTGTTTGCACAAATGTCAGGAATGTAACCTCTCCACCTGAAAGAACACAGTATCATTCTTGCATTAATTTGATACTTGTTTTTATTCAACAACATTATAGTAGTTTCTAATTGTTTGCTCTTTCAGCCGGAATGGATGGCACCAGAGGTCTTACGGAATGAACCATCAAATGAGAAGTGAGTTATACATTCTGATCAATATGTATGCTTTGGAGAAATTTTGGTACTATTTGTAAACCTGTTGGTAACAGGAAGCATCTGTGTGTCAGGTGTGATGTTTACAGCTTTGGTGTCATCTTGTGGGAATTAGCAACCCTACACAAGCCATGGAGTGGAATGAATTCGATGCAAGTTGTTGGCGCCGTGGGATTCCAAAATAGACGTCTTGAGATACCCAATGATATTGACCCAGTGGTTGCACAGATAATTACCGATTGTTGGGAAAGGTATGCTCGTCTTCCTGCACTATAGCACTATAAAAGTTTGCCGTTTCAACCATGCTTTATTGTATCCCAGTGATTTGCATTTCAAACATGGTGAATCTGATCATTATCAAGCTGTGTTTGTCTAAACTATTTGGCACAGACTGCATGGGCCATATTCCTCCTACCATCTCTATGCAAAATCTAGTAAATCTGTATTTCCATTAGTTATCAAATTGTAAGGTCATTTTGACCACGAAATCAGTATAGGTCAGTTTAGACATTGCTTTTGGTCGATTTACTTTCTGCCATTGGGTTATATTGCATTATCTGTTAATGAATTGTCAGGTTTAGCTAGTTAGATTATAGTAGGCTTGTGCTGGTATGTAGACTACCCTACTAGACCTAATGATTGGTTGTGTAGAGGTTGGTGGCTTGAGCCCAAGTCAATTCAGTTTGGCTATCCATTTTAACTATAACTTTTCCAGATCTTCGAAACTTCTGGATCTGTATTTCAACTTGGTTTTTATTGTGTACTGCAATTTAACCATTAAGATGCGAGGATATCAGAAGTCCAACCTGTTTACATTATTGACCTTCATGGTTGCCTACTATAAATGCTGATTTTTAATATGTCATTGCTGGAGGTAATAAATATTTCTCAGAGACTTGTTCCTCTTGCAGTGAGCCAAATAAACGCCCTTCTTTTGCACAACTTTTGACACCTCTTAAGCAGTTGCAGAAGTTGGTCGGCGCAAACTGAGGCTTTACTTGTTTGTGAAAAAGATGTATTTGTAAAGTGCAAACCTTTGAACATTGTGTTCGCACTGGAGAAGCAAGGACACTACTGGCTGCGAAGTATACTTGTTCGTGGCCAATACCTGTAGGCTCAAGTCTGTTCAAATTTAGAGAATTCTTCCGTGGTTTGGCGACCAAGAGGTTTTGTCGAGGCATGCTTTGTTATCCTGAAGCTGTGCAAAGTGCAGCTGAAGAGTTAAAGATTGCTACATTTTTAAACTCAATACTTTACCAGAGTGCTAAAAGTATAGCACCATAGTACATAATTCTGTCATTTTGTTTCGGATTCACAAGTCGAATCTGAGACCGAATCAAAGTTGTACACATCGGCCCAAGCTGTAACTATTTCTGCTCTTGAAAAAAACAAAGAAGGTACAGGAAAGAAAATCTAAAGGGATTTGCGCCCGCTTTCATTTCCCCAATAAAGTGTGTTTCTCCATCACCGTCGCAGTTATTTCGTCATTTAAACTTCATTTCTGTATGTCAATGCATATGTTGTAAGAACAAAGTAGCTGAATGCTTCCTCAATTCCCCTGAATTGTTGATAAATTTGTGTGAGATCAGTAAACATTACACGATGATAAATCCCCTTAATGGAATTCATTTTCCTATTTACTTTATGATTTTTTTTCTTTTGTTTTTGTCTTTATTTATTCAATGAGGATCCATCTCTGGATTGATTTTTAATATATGCATTTCTCCTCGCGGCCGGGGTTCATGCGGGTGGCCCCGTGCCAAAAAAATCGTACATCTCCATCAAAACGAAAAACTAATTTAGTTGCATTAATGTGGCGAAACTGTCGGCAGCTAACAGAGCTATCCACATCGGACAGAAGTGTGGGGATCGATGCCATACTAATTGCAACCCTCCAAATATTTTCTGTGGGTTTATCAATACTAAACCTGAATTATCACCCTTAATCTTACTATAATCACAAACAATTAGGTGTGAAACAATACACAAAGATAGATTCTAAATGAGTTTCAACTAAAGAACTTTTATTATATGTTACGATCTGTGCTAAACATCATAAGAGAAGATAAAAAGAAGGCGCTCAAGCCTTCTGTTGTTGAATCCCTTGTCATATCTGTGTTTGAAGTGCCTTAAACCCCCTTTGATCATAAATGCAGAAACAATGAATGCTTTGTCATTTCTCGATCTGACACAGAAGTGAGAGATACGTATCCAGATTCTCTGTCATACATAGTATCCAATCAAAGTTATAGTTTTAGGATAATTAGGATAATGAATTTGATGCTTAGGATCGCTCACCGATCCATTTCACTACATTAATTTGTGTCCCTGATCAGCTTATTCTGATTCTGACTTGAGTTTACTCATTCAAAATGTAGGAATTAGGAAATATTACAGTTACACAAACTCCATGAATTGTTTTCATTAATTATTATAATAAATCTGGAAGTACTCACAAGTTGTGTGGTCCAGCAACTTAACATCTTAGATTTGTTATCTCAAGGAAGGAAGGAAAATACCCTGAATCAAACAGTAGATAGTTGAGAGACTACATATGTGCCATGCCACTGCAGCGTAGGTTAAACATGCGGTACACATATGATTATCATAAGGGGAGGTTATATTCCACAAATTAAATTTAAAAGTTTAGAAATCACGTTGCACAATTCAACGAGGTGAGATAATATATAATTTTTCTACTTCCTCTGGTAATGTCGATAGGACTTCTTCCATATTCACATGTTATGAATTTCAGTCCTTCCTCTAATCATTGGCGCAGACATATATATAGCCCCTCCGAGAACTTCCAAACCCTACACCTCTGCTCTCTCTCCCCCTCCCCATGTCTTCATTTGATCTGAACCAGGCCCCTTCTCTCTCTGCATCAGATGGAGAAGGCCAAGGCCCTTTCTTCACACCGCCATCCAACACCTCTTCTTCTTCTTCCTCCTCCTCCTCCTTTCTCAGCAACTTCTCAAGGAACCAGCAACATGATCATCCCTTCCTGCAACAAGAGGTAAACGCTTTTATTAATTAGCTCATCATCATTCACCATTGCAACTTCAGTAAACTCGTGCAGTCGAATATGGCAGCTCAAGGATCGATACAGAGCCATCAGCTACAAGGTCAAGCCGCCTCAGTGCAGACCAAGAGGCAACATGAAACCGTCACCTCGAGATCAAATCAAAAGCAACTGCAGCTTCAAGTCTTCTGGTGATTCTATCAGTATCAGAGCCTGCTCCAATTGTAGCACCACAAAGACTCCTCTTTGGAGGAGTGGCCCTCATGGCCCCAAGGCAAGAAAAATATATATATATATGCTATTCTTTAAAAAAAAAAAAAACTTGTATTGAAGTGTTTTCCCCCTCTCTCTGCAGAGTCTTTGTAATGCTTGTGGAATAAGACAGAGGAAGGTGAGGAGGGCCATGGAAGCTGCTGCTGTGTGTAGTGTGACAAAAGAGGAGAAGCCATGCAACAGTACTGTGCCATTCAAGAAAAGGTACAAGTTTACCAGCTCAAGTAAACAGAAAAAGCTCTTTGTGGATGAAGCAGTGGTGGTGCCAGTGAAGGATGAGAGAGATGCTGCCATCTTGCTGATGGGGCTTTCCTGTGGCCTAATTAGGGGCTGAGCCTAAGAATTGATTTGAAATTTAATCAGAGATAGATTTTTTGTTGATTGTGGGAGGAAGAGATAAGGGGGGTTGATTGACAAAACTTGGGGAAGATATGAACATTCCTCCACTTTGTTTGAACTTGCATACTGGTTATCAATTGGTTTGTTATTCAACTTCATTTTGCATTTGATTGTTTATAATGGTTTTCATTCTATATAATCATTATATTTATTGTTAAAAAAAACTAATTCATTGTGCAATCATAAAAATCTTATTCAAACGAATGGCTAAAAATTAAGAGTTAAAGAGAGGCTTCGTATCAATGTCTCATGTGTTAGATAAATACGATAGTTCATTATGTCTATATATTATGTGAATATTGTTGATGTTTAATGTTGTTATTGAATGTGTGTGAATGTAAACGGAATGAAATCTCTTAAGTAATGGAGATTCTTTTAAAATTCTATTGAAATTTAGCGAAGGAATTTATTTTTGTTGCTAAATTATCGTAAATTAGTGATGAAAAATTTATTTCCATCACTAAAATCAATAACGACATTAAAGATCCGTTGCTAATGTTAGCGATAAAAATTAAATTCTATCACTAAATGACGTCGGTCACTAAAATAATTGTCATTAAAATTTTCGATCACTTATCGCTGTTATCCTTATAGTAAGTGCCTTCTTTAACACCTAATTTTCATAGGATAAAATAATTTCCAACTCAACTTAATTTTCAAATTTAACTGAAAGATTGAAAAAGGAACAATAGAAGAGTAAACTCACGTGGGAAAACAAACTAGCATGAAAAATAATACCATGGCAATTCAATTTAACTAATTTTTTTTTTTTTTCATAAAACTTATATATTTAAATAATAATTAACTTGAAATTCAATTAAATTTTTGTTAAATTCATTTGTAAAATTCTATATAAAAAGGGAGTACTAATTAATCCTTAATTAAATTTATAAGAAAAAAGGGGGCTACTTGCTAAATTTGCAAAAAAGATTCTCCTTTCTCCCCTTTTGTTTGGCACCAAGTAAACTTGCTTAGTATTTCCATTTAATATTTGCTTCAAGTGCTCGAAGCTAATTAACTATCCCCAAAATTATAGAATCGTCACCAAAAAGTATGGGAAATAAATTAAATTAACAGTAATGTGGCAAATATTCAATTGCGATTGACAAGTAAACTCCAAGGAGACAACTTAGTTTGTAAATACCAACTTACAGTCCGTACGCACACTTGATGCACGTTAGGGTTCTTCACGCCTGGTACTTTAATTTGTTGTAAAATGCTTGTTGCATGATGGTGAGCATGTGCGATACTTTGAACATACCAAGTTTGGCCATTGTGGATAGTCCTCGGATTTTAGTTGGTTCAAGATTGATTCCTGGATGAGCTTCTAGTCCTATTCGATTTGTGAATTATCGAATTGGTAGTAAGTTGATATGCGTTGGCCCAAACTAAATAATAAGTGCATGTTAAAAGATTCATAGTAAAGATCCTCGATTGTTGGGGTGGTATTTTATCAGCATTTCCACTTGCACAAAGTGAAAATCCTCAAGGGATTAAAAGTTTTCTAATTATTTGTTTTTGTCATTTTTAATTTTTTTAATAATAAAAAGTCATTTCCCTAAACATACAAATAAAATGGATTGATTTGGTTTATAACACACAATAACTGAGTTGGTACTCATATGCCAGAATTATTTTATTGGGCAATGATCAATTTCCGCATATTCATTCCCTTAGGATTAAATATCCTCCCACCTAAGAGACCGCTTGGTACGTAATTCATCTCCCTTCATTTTATTGTGAGCCTGACGATAAGATGCTCCATTCAATAACAAAAAGTAATTTTCTTGTTATACTTCTACCAACACTATAAATTGCAAAGTTATTTTAACATTATCATACACTGAATTACTTAGATAAAATGCAAATGCAATGAGCTCACCTTCAATTTATTAGCAGCAGAACAGAATTGGAAATGAAGAACATGATGAGTTAACATCAAAATCTATAAAAACAGTTGTTTATATTTTGCTTCATATAGCAGAAGTAGACTTGAAAATTTAACAGAAATGTTACCAAATCTATTTAAAAAAAAAAGGGTGAAGGTCCATCAGACTGACCAAGTTTTCACTACGGCCTCTTTCTCCATTTTTTAATCCACCTCATATGCTCTTAGTTTCTGTCGGCTGGAGGCAAAACTTTGCCGCCGGGCACAAAATACACTTAAGCTATAGATATTGATTCTTTTGCTCCATCTGCTCCTCCAACTGTAAGATACAAAGAATTGTGAGTATAGCGAGATAAAGAAAAAAACAATGATTCTCGTGTTAAAATGCTAAATGTAGTCACATAAATGTTTGGTTAACATTAGTTTCTCTTCTCTTGCTCAGACTTTGATAGGGGTATATGAGTGTATGTATGTAGTGGAATAACATTATTTATCAGGATGGGAATGAATATACATCAAACACATTCTTATCTCCTAAATAAAATAACACCATCAGGACTATTCCTTCCACAAGGATCGATATGAGACAGCTTTCGGAGCTATAAGATTGTACTTCTTTTTGGTGAGAATTTTAGAGTGGCAAAAAGGAAGGAAAGATATAACCATACAAGGAAGAAAGAATGGAACAACCTTGATTTTAAAAGGTTCGCATTGGAAATAGCAAAAGAAAACGTGACTTCAACACATTGAATATAGGAGGATTGAATGATAAAAAGTTCTTAACTATGAAATCCATCTAGATGCAGTAGTATTTCTTCCAATATGTTATTGCTCCTTAGCACGGATGGAAACTCTGGTTGAGCAAGGCTCCTGGGAGGATTGGGATACCATGTATGTGTCTTGAGTTCATATGAAGTAGATATGAGACGCAAGAAGAGAAAAAGAAGAGTACTATCTTTGATTCACTTAGAATGCTCCTCTCAAATTCTAAGAGAACATAACAACATTCTTTTATAAACATAACATAATTCTTGTATAACTCCAAATTCGATGAAACACCCTAAACCCTATACCCTATACCCTAAGCTTATCCAAAAAGAATAAATGGAAAGTATCAGAAGGCCTATCCTACATAAAGAAAAGCTGACAATCTCTAGGAAGAATGCAGATTGTATAACAATCAATCATTATAAGCAACAATCAGAATAATAGGAGCCTGAGAAGCTGCCAATCTCTAGGAAGAAAGCAGATTGTATAAAAATCAATCATTGTAAGCTGCAATCAAAATAATGGGAGCCCCACAAGAAGGAAGAACGAACCGAAACATACCTTTGATCAACTTGGTTTAGATCCTAATAGTAGTATATTACTAATTGAAAACACTTGTATTTGGTACAGTTGTAAAAGTTGCCACCGTGAGAATGTAAATGCTGGCATGAAGACATTTCCATTTGAAAAATATGCTGACCCATCTTGAAAAGTTGTTATTTAGGTTTTCAATCATATATACTCCAGCATTCTTCTGTAAAATCGCCAAACAGATCGAGACAAGTTTCCCATTCTTGGAAAACTCCAATCTTCTTTCTTGGGCAATCTAGAGAAGCAATGTACAAACAAAAGAAATGTTGTCATGTGGTAACTTACTATTACCATTACCAGAAAGATTCATCTCAAGAATCATACATGATTTATTGGATTAATACAAACATGTTATTTAGAGATGTCTAATTCTCGCACTCTTCATCTATCCTCCTCCATAGAAGTGTGACTCTTAAGTGAACATTCAATTTCACAATCAATTTTTTTAGAAACAACAGTGTTGACACGTGAATCCACACCTATGTCAGAATAGCAATGTTGAACAAGTTGATCCGCACCTATGTCAGATACATCAATCTGAGTCTGAGTACCATAGAAATCCAAAAAGACACAAATTGGTTCCTTCTCTGTAGGCCTAGTGTAGACTTAGCTATAAGTATCCCGTGATAATTTTGATATGATCAACCAAATCAAGTTAGATCTTGTTGTCTTTTGATACCTTGTGTCTAAGTGTACAGGAACTTAGGAGCACAGGGAGTCGAGCAAAAGATGCAACTAACGAGAAGGACGGCACGGGAGAGAGTCGACAGGCTCGGTGCATCTGAGGAATGAGGTGCTATGGAAGAGTATGCCAACGGACGAGAAGGAAGCGCGCGACATTTCCGAGGGACGAGAAGTCGGAGCGAAAGATTGCTCGAGAAGGCCGGAAAATGGGTTTGGATGAGCCTTATTCCGGATGACCGAAATCACCCAAGTGAGCGGAGCCGGAGCGGAAGACCCGACATAAAGTCAACGTGGAGTTGACTATGGTCCGAGCGCCCGAAGCTATTCCAGGCGCTCGGATCGGTCTGGTCCAGCCGGGGGTGCCTCGCCAAGGCGCCCCTGTGTGAAGTTAGGTCCTGTTGTCTTTTGATGTCTTGTGTCTAAGTGTGCAGGAACTTAGAAGCGCAGGAAGTTGAGCAAAAGATGCAGCTAACGAGAAGGACGACACGGGAGAGAGTCGATGGGCTCGGTGCGTCCGAGTGACGAGGCGCTGTGGAAGAGTACGCTGACGGACGAGAAGGAAACGTGCGACATTTTCGAGGGACGAGAAGCCGGAGCAAAAGATTGCTCGAGAAGGCCAGAAAATGTGTTTAGGTGAGCCTTATTCCTGATGGCCAAAATCACTCAAGTGAGCGAAGCCGGAGCGGAAGACCCGACATAAAGTCAACGTGGGTTGACTATGGTCCAAGCGCTCGAAGCTATTCCAGGCGCTCGGATCAGTCTGGTCCAGCCGGGGGCGCCTTGGCGAGGCGCACTTGTGCAAAGGCGGTCCGGGCGTTTGGAGCTGTTCCAAGCGCCCGGACCAGATAAAATCTTATCATTCGGCCGTTGCATAGCCGTTGCGATGTGGATCAAGTTTTATCCACGCTCAGACACCTGGAGCCCTTCGAGACGCCCGGAACTTGGCTATAAATATAACCCTGATCTCAGTAGTCAGTACAACACACTTTGTACTTCGATAGCTGTTTAGTTTTTCATTCCTGAGCTTCATTTTTGTGTATGAGGCTTCTTCGCCTCCAACGTTTTGTTCGAGGAGATTTTTCTAGCCTATTGTCCTTGGAGTAGCAATCCTCTGATTACCAACCAAGTAAAAAATTCCTTTGTCTCGTACTTGTTTTGTTTCTTTATATTTCTTTAAAGTGTGTAATTGTTTTAAAGCCTGATCAAGTTGAGAAAGATGTTTGCTTGTTTTATATTGTGCAGGGAAATTCACCCCCCTCTTGTCGGCCGCAAGGGACGAACAAGTGGTATTAGAGATTAATCGCTTTAGAAGGACTAATCGCTGATCGAAACACAGAAGACGATGGTCGGACTAGATACCCACCTAAGTTTAAGGGGGAGTTCACGATTTGGATAAAGAAGATAGACGTATTTTTCAAAACTGACTTTGAATTATTAATAATAATAAAGTTTGGTTTTGTAGCACCGAAGGATCAGTAAGGGAACGACAAAGAAGAACATCAATGGACGAAAAAGGAGCAAGTCGACTTTGTGGCAAATGACAAGGCAGAATTCCATTTGTTGAGTGTTTTACCACCACAAGAAGTCAACCAGATCGGAGCCTACTAGTCAGCCAAAGAGATTTGGGATAAATTCCTGGAACTACACGAAAGGACCTCGGAGGCAAAACTCGCCAGACGAGATCTGCTCTGAAACCAGATCAGCAACCTCCGGTTAGAAGAAGGCAAAACTGTTGCACACTTCCACTCAAGAATCAAAGAACTCATTACCGGACTCACGAATCTCGGAGAAAAGGTAACCAGCCGAAATTCACTAAGATACGCATTTAACGCTTTTTCTAGGACTCCTGAATGAGCAACCCTAGTAGATGCATATTTCATCTCTAGGGACTTAGAGGTAAGTAATTTAGAAGAATTGTTCTCTATTTTTGAAATTCATGAGTCAAGATATGCAGATCTAAAGGAGACAAAGCATAATATTGCCTTAAAGGTAAAAATGGACGAACCAGATTCTAAGACATCTCATGACGATGACTAAAAGCGTTTCTGGTAAGGATGTTCAAAATTTTTTTTAAGACTAATAATTTCAATCAAGTGCGGGCCAAGAAAAGGAGAAGAAAAGTAAGATGCTATTAATGCAATGAAGGACACGTTAAAGACAACTCCCCAAAATTAAAGAACAAGGAGAAGGATAAGAAGCCGACCCAGACAAAGCATAGAAACCTAAAGGCGACGTGGGATGAAACGTCGTCAGAGTCGGAAATCAAAGCCCACGCCGGACTTGCGCTGATAGCAAGTCACCAAGAAGACGATGAAGCAAGTTCATCGGAGATGAGCATCGAGAACATCGATGAAGGGGGAGCAACATCAGAAGAAAGTAGTTCTATCAGATAATGAGATCGACAAGGTAAGTCAGGTACGATCTCTACCTCCTAATAAGTTATTTAAATTTATAAAAATATTGTCCAAAAATTCTTGTAAATTAGAAATAGAAAATGGAAAATTTAAAAAAGAAAATGAGGAGTTAAAATTAACCTTAGCAACATCTCGTCGATTAGAAGATTTTGACAAGATAAAAATTGAAAATGAAAAATTTTAAGTAGAAATAGAAGATTTTTACATGGTCACATGTTCAACAAGTTGGAAATTATAATGAACTAATTGACATTTTAGATATCATAAAGGTCAAATTAGAAAATTGTCATTAAAATATATCCATAGGAAGTTTTTGATTAATTCGGTTGGAAGGAACCTATATTGGATTCCAAAATTGTGTTTAAATTAAATTTTTATGCATATCGTACTTTTAAATTGATTTAATATTTGTTGTTTACTTAGAATTATCTAAATAATTTTTTTTCGTATAATTTCTGTTCGAAATTAATTAGACAATAATTTTTTCCGAAAAGAGGGTTTCATTTCTTAACTGTAGAAAAAATTATAAACATTTTTTGACCGTTGTATTAATTCTTATAAATTTTCTAACAAAAATCATATATTTCAATTTAAAATTTTTCCGTAGAGTTATTTTTAAAAATTTATTTTGCTATGAAAATTCATCATGTTCTCTGTCCAAGAAAATATTTTTAAAATTTTTTAAATCGTTATTGAATTTTCTGTAAATTTTTCATTAAAATACTAATTTTTAATATTAAAATTCTCAAACGTGAATTTTTTGAAAATTTATTTTTCCTGACAAAACAATTGCTCTATTACACCTTCAAAAATATTTTTAAGATTTTTTGAACTTAAAAAACTATTTTTAAGAACTTTTTTAAGAAAATGCATCTTACCATCGAAAATAATTTAGTACTGCTTAAATCAATTTCATTTTTTTTGAATTTTTTTTTCACAACTTTGGATATATCTAATTAACTGTTATAAAATTTTTTAAAATTTTTTGAACAAATTTTACAATTATTTTTTTTCAAGTGGTTTATAAATTGTAAAAGTCCAAATTTTCGAAATTTAAAGTTCATGATTTTTATGGATGATAGTTATTTTTATCCCTTAGACTCCGTTTTGAATTTACTTCAAGTAATACTCCTATTTTTCATGTGATCAAAAAGGGAGAATTAGAGGTTAAGTCTAGGGGAAGGTACATTTTGATTTTTGCATATTTTTCTAATTGCAAAATTTATAATAATTACCTTATTGTTATTTGTTTTAGTTTACCTTAACTTGGTTTGCTCACATCAAAAAGGGGGAGATTATAAGTACCCCGTGATAGTTTTGATGTGATCAACCAGATCAAGTTAGGTCCTATTGTCTTTTGATGCCTTGTGTCTAAGTGTGCAGGAACTTAGGAGCATAGGAAGTCGAGCAAAAGATGCGGCTAAGGAGGATGGCATAGGAGAAAGTCGATGGGCTCAGTGCGTCCGAGGGACGAGGCGCTGTGGAAGAGTACGCCGACGGACGAGAAGGACTAGGCGCTACGGAAGAGTACGCCGGCGGACGAGAAGGAAGCGCGCGACATTTCCGAGGGGCGAGAAGCTGGAGCGGAAGATTACTCGAGAAAGCCGGAAAATGAGTTCGGGTGAGCCCTATTCCGAATGGCCGAAATCACCCAAGTGAGTGGAGTCAGAGTGGAAGACCTGGACATAACATTAACGTGGAGTTGACTATGGTTCGGACGCCCGAAGCTATTCCGGGCGCTCCGACCGATCTAGTCCAGCCAGGGGCACCTTGGCGAGGCGCCCCTATGCGAAGGCGGTTCGAGCTCCCGGAGCTGTTCTAGGCGCCCGAACTAGATAAATCTTATTATTCGGCCGTTGAGCAACCGTTGCGACGTGGATAAAGTTTTATTCACGCCCGGAGCCCTTCCAGGCGTCCGGAACTTGGCTATAAATACAACCCCGATCTTAGTAGTAAGTACAACACAATTTGTACTTCGATAGCTATTCAGTTTTTCATTTCTGAGCTTCATTTTCGTGTACGAGACTTCTCCGCCTCCGATATTTTGTTCGAGAAGGAGATTTTTCTACTAAGCCTACTTTCCTTGGAGTAGTAATCCTCTGATTGCTAACCAAGTAAAAAATTCCTTTATCTCGTACTTGTTTGGTTTCTTTATATTATTTTAAAGTGTGTAATTGTTTTAAAGCCTGATCGAGTTGAGAAAGGTGTTTGCCTGTTTTATATTGTGCAGAGCAATTCACCCCCTCTTACCGATCGTAAGGGACTAACATTAGCATCTATATTTTTATCAAGGATATACTACATGCTTGCTTCTGCAATATCAATTAGATAATAAACATCCAACAAAATATATCCTTTGGCTAATGTCTTAGCTTAAGAATTCAGTTACATCTTGATAAAAAGGTTGCCTAAAGTACACTTACTAACTCCCATGATCAAAAGGCTTCTCCTCATAGCACTTATATCAATGCTTCAGTGTCCATCTTGTTAGTGTTAATGTGAATAGCAATCACTCTTCAATGATGCGAAGGTCATTCAAAGTGTATCAACTGGGTGATTTTATAGCAACCAATACAAAGGTAACTAATATGGAGAATAGGAAGAGCGGTCACGAGGGTAAAGAAGGTTAAATTGGCGGGTTGAGTTATGATAAGGTCAAGGGAGGTCAATGACCATCTTTCCCGACTGACCTGGCTGGCCAATCCGCCATTCTGGCCGATCTACCATCTTAACTGATCTGTTACTCTAGCCGATCCGCCACTCTTCCTGGCCGATTTGCTAATCTTCCTGGCCGATTTGCCACTCTTCCTGATCGATCTGCCACTCTTCCTGACCGATCCGCCAGTCTTCCTGGCCGATTTGCCACTCTGGTTGATCTGCCACTCTTCCTGACCGATCCGTTAAATCTGGCCGATCCGCCACTCTTCCTGGCCAAGTCGAGTCCTCAAGGTGGTCTACATCCTTTATCAGAGCTGACTCCCTCCAAAAGCAAGGTCTGATCGGACGATAGAGGGGACTTAGCCGACCTATCATCACAACACATTAATGGTTTACCAACTCTATATTCTTTTTTAGCATTTTATGCCACAGATGACAGAGAATATTCTACATGCAAGCAGTACACTAGAAACTTCCACCTGTCAAATATAGAGATTGCGGGTCTATTTTAAGAAAGATGTCAGAGCATCTTTATGGTCTGTCCTTTTATGGAAACGCTTTGAAATTCGTGCACAGACAAACAGTAATACTATAAAAGGGGGTTCCATATACAGGCAAAGGTACGTGAATCTACGTAGTTTTACATGCTTATAGCTATTGGTCCTATTATTGTTCTTTAACTCGTCTCGATCACTGACTTGAGCATTGGAGGACCTACGCCGGGACTCCTTCCCTGCCCAGTCACTAACGCTCCCTTTGACATGCAGGACCGCTCGCTGGGAGCCACTTTTTGCTGAATCAGAGTCAAGTAGTCAACATCATAATCACCTTCTTAGCCAACCTTCTTCTCAACTTTCGGACGGATCATATTTAGAGCCGTCCGTGGGAATTAACTTGATCTGGAACATGAAGATGGGCGATGCTAGAGACTCTTTGCCATCGTCATGGCTCTGGAGGATTTCAACAAACAAAGCACCACGACAGTGTGGGAGCAAGAAATCTGAGTACTTTAGGTACATTATCGGTGCGCTAGAAATCAGATTAGCAACAGTTCATTTGCTGCTCGGCAGCTCAGGGCAAGATTGCTCAATTAGCTTATTGGCTGCTCCAATCACAAGGCTTCCAAAGGATAAATCCTTATCAAAGACAAAGTCAAAGGCAGTAAAATCCAAAGGGCAAAGCTGAGCCGTAGCTCCCAAATTGAAAAAGAAAAATTCAAAGTCAAGGGCGCAAAATCGGACCAGCAACTCTACAATATGCATTCTGATCGGCAATCAAATGGCAGTATGCAAATTGGAAAACAAAAAAGTCCAACAGAAAAAATCTGATCGGCTTTAATTGGAAATACCCAATCTGCTTTACTCTGCTCCAATCGGCAATTAGATCGGTCAATTCACAAGTTAGAAACTCCGATCGGCAGTTGGAAGCTCCTAAATGCAAATATCAAACAACAACCACTTTGGGAAAATTCTCCAGTTTATACAGGAAATTCACAATGGGCAGTCAATTGGCAGTCCAATCGTCGATCGGCAAAAGCTTGCCGATCGGCCATTTGAAAACAAAAAATCGATCAATCAGTAGTCAAGGCATGATGGCTTTAATTGGCAACCAATTAAGATTCTCCAATGGGACAATTCCAATCGGCAAGCTCTGGCCGATCGACCATTTGGAAAAATTGGATCGACAACTCCAAGGGGCAAAATCAAATGCCAATGGAAAGTCTGATCGCCAATCAAAATCACATGTAACAGGGGACAAAATTCAAATAAAAACTCCAAGTTGAGAATCCAATCGGCCAAGCAAAGTCAATTGGAGCAATTTCGTTCAGCGACAATCGACAATCTCCTAGAGAAAATCTAACTCATTCAGCCTAAGCAGCTCATCCATCCTGCTTGGCAGCTTGGGATTATCAACTCAAACCATCTCGACAGATAAACCTAAAACTTATATTTTAGAGTTTAAATTTAGATTATATCCCTATTCTTATCAGGTAGGAGGGCAAATTTTAAATCAAAAGTCAAATTACCCATCCAAATAAAAGTGACCACAACCGATCGACTCTCAATCCAATCAAAATTAGCTTAGCTTCAAATCTAAAAAGTTATGAAAATTATTTGGCTGAATCCGATCGACATCCAAAGTAAAGTCTGATCAACAACAAATATGGGCAAAAGGTCAATCGGTCTTCCAAGCAATTCGGCCGATCGACAGTCAGCTTCAATCGATTGTTCAACATTTCAATCATCAGTGTTTAAAAGCTTTATCAGCTTCAATCAACAACTTTTGGTCAACAACTTCCGACTTGACAAATTCCAGACTCTCAGACCATTCGGTCGAGTTATAAACGAGCTTGCTCTCGTGCCCATACTCTATACTCTCGGACCGTTCGGCTAAGTTATAAGCGAGTTTGCTCTCGCGCCTAAATTCCAGACTCTCGTGCTGTTAGGCCGAGTTATAAGCGAGCTTGCTCTCGCACCCAAATTACAGACTCTCATGCCGTTCAGCCGAGTTATAAGGGAGCTTTCTCTCGCGCTTATAATTCAGACTGTCGTGCCTTCGACCAAGTTATAAGTGAGCTTGCGCTTGCGCCCATACTTTAGACTCTTATGTCGTTCGACCGAGTTATAAACGAGTTTGCTCTCAGACTTATGTCCTAGACTCTCGAACCGTTCAGCCGAGTTATAAGTGTGCTTGCTCTTGCACCCAAGTTCCAGACTCTTGGACCTCATGATCGAGTTATCAGTGTGCTTGCTCACGTGCCCACGCCCTAGACTCTTGTGCCCTAGCACCAAGTCATAGATGGGGTTATCCGTACACCACTTAGCCGCTCGGTTGACACCACTCAACCACTCGCTCGGCACCGCTCAACCACTTGCTCGGCTGAGGCACCACTTAGCCGCTCACTCGGCACTATTCAGCCACTTGCTCAGCACTATTTAGCCGCTCGCTCGGCATCACTCAGCTGCTCTCTCGGCACCACTCAGCCGCTCGCTCGGCACCACTCAGCTGCTCGTTCGGCACCACTCAGCCATTCGCTCGGTACCACTCAGTCGCACCACTTAGCCGCTCGATCGACGTTAGATAGACGCGAATGACAAACTCCAAGCAAAAGCTACAAGGGAACATTTTCCCATCATATTCAGAGTGGCAAAATGCACTTGGTTTCCATTGGGAGCAAGTAGTCAGAGCCTATCGATGGCTTTCCTTGTCCGGTCGGCAAGAGCAATCAAACAATTCCAAGGGACAGTTGCAAGCGGAAATTAAGCAGCACTCGATAGACGACTTCCGTCAACAATTCCATTCGACCAATTTCCAAAGAATGTCATATCCATTCGGCTGCAAAGTAATTATTCAATCGGTAGTCAGGGCATGGCGGCTTTAATTGGCAACCAATTAACATTCTCCAATGGGACAATTCCAATCGGCAAGCTCCTGCCGATCGGCCGTTTGGAAAAATTGGATCGACAACTCCAAGGGGCAAAATCAAATGCCAATGGAAAGTCTGATCGCCAATCAAAATCACATGTAAAAAGGGGGAAAATTCAAATAAAAAATCCAAGTTAAGAGTCCGATCGGCCAAAGCAAAGTCAATTGGAGCAATTTCGTTCAGTGACAATCGACAATCTCCTAGAGAAAATCTAACTCATTCAGCCTAAGCTGCTCATCCATCCTGCTTGGCAACTTGGGATTATCCACTCAAGCCATCTCGACAGATAAGCCTAAAACTTAAATTTTAGAGTTTAAATTTAGATTATATCCCTATTCTTATCAGGTGGGAGTACAAATTTCAAATCAAAGGTCAATCGGATTCTCATTATAGTCAAAAAAAGCAAGGTCAAATTACCCATCCAAATAAAAGTGATCGCAATCGATCGACTCTCAATCCAATCAAAATTAGCTTAGCTTCAAATCTAAAAATTTATGAAAATTGTTTGGCTGAATCCGATCGACATCCAAAGTAAAGTCTGATCGACAGCAAATATGGGCAAAAGGTCAACCGGTCTTCCAGGCGATTCGACCGATCAACAACTCAGCTTCAATTGACTATTCAACATTTCAATCATTAGTGTTTAAAAGCTTTATCAGCTTCAATCAGCAACTTTTGGTCAACAACTTCCGACTTGACAAATTCCAGACTCTTGGACCATTCGGCCGAGTTATAAACGAGCTTGCTCTCGTGCCCATACTCCATACTCTCGGACCGTTCGGCTGAGTTATAAGCGAGCTTGCTCTCGCGCCTAAATTCCATACTCTAGTGCCGTTAGGCCGAGTTATAAGCGAGCTTGCTCTCGCACCCAAATTCCAGAATCTCATGTCGTTCGACCGAGTTATAAGCGAGCTTGCTCTCGCGCCTATACTCCAGACTATTGTGCCTTCGACCAAGTTATAAATGAGTTTACTCTCGTGCCCATACTTCAGACTCTTGTGTCGTTAGACCGAGTTATAAATGAGTTTGCTCTCGCACTTATGTCCCAGACTCTTGGACAGTTCGGCCGAGTTATAAGTGTGCTTGCTCTCGCACCCAAGTTCCAGACTCTTAGACCTCATGACTGAGTTATAAGCGTGTTTGCTCACGCGCCCACGCCCTAGATTCTTGTGCCCTAGCGCCAAGTCATAGATGGGGTTATCCGTACACCACTCAGCCGCTTACTAGACACCAAGCTGTTCGCTCGGCACCACTCAGCCAGTCACTTGGCACCACTCAGCCACTCGCTCGGCACCACTCAACCGCCTGCTCGACTGAGGCACCACTCAGCCGCTCGCTTAGAACTATTCAACTGCTCGCTCGACACTATTTAGCTGCTTGCTCGACACCACTCAACCACTCGCTCAGCACCACTCAACCACTCGCTCGGCACCACTCAGTCGATCGCTCGGCACCGCTTAGTCGCTCACTTGGCACCACTCAGTTGTTCGCTTGACAACACTCAACATTTCGCTCGACAACACTCAAGTCGCTGACACCACTTAGCCGCTCGATCGGTGCCAGATAGACGCGAATGACAAACTCCAAGCAGAAGCTACAAGGGAACATTTTCCCATCATATTTAGAGTGGCAAAATACACTTGGTTTTCCATTGGGGGCAAGTGGTCAGAGCCCATCGATGGCTTGGCTTGTCCGGTCGGCAAGAGCAATCAAACAATTCCAAGGGACAGTTGCAAGGGGAAATTGAGCAGCACTCGGTAGACGACTTCCGTTAACAATTCCATTCGACCAATTTCCAAAGAGTGCCACATCTAAGAGTGCCACATCTGTTCGGCTGCAAAGGGATTATCAAGTGAGCCTACCCAATTTCAATCAGAATTTAAAGGCAATTCCAATAACTTGGTTTCGATCGGCAAAATTCCATTTTATAGAATAACAACGATAGTCTTCATATGCTCAAAGGCTGATCGGCAAATGACAGTTAAAATCTAAATTCCGAGCAAATACATGTGAGCCAAATGGCAACTCCGGGGCCAATCAATCGACAACTGCTAGAAATACCAAGTGGTCACTCCAATTAAAATGTTTCGATCAGCCATCCAATGGGTAAATTCAGATTGGTAAAATACATTTGCATCCGATCGGCAACACCTAGATTGACAAGTCAAAATTCGGCTTGGCAATTCAAAATCTAGCTGATTGGCTGATCATCAAATTACCAAGCTTTCGAGCAGCAGCCCCTCCACCAGCCACTCACCAAATTAACAAAAAATTGATTGACAAAAATCAGTCAATTTCAATCTGCAAAAGTCAGTCGAGTTCCGGCTAAACTTAGTCCACCAGTTAGGAGTGATTCCGTTGAACAATAGAGTGACTAGTCAGTCGGATCCGCGCCTCCTTCGACTAGAGCTGAAGGAGAGGTATGTGATACAAAGAATAGGAAGAGTGGCCATGAGGGCAAAGAAGGTCAAATTGGCAAGGTCAAGGGAGGTCAATGACCATCTTTCCCAACTAACCCGACTAGCCGATTTGCCACTCTTCCTGTCCGATCTTCCACTCTGGCCGATCTGCCACCCTTCCTAGCCGAGCCGAGTCCTCAAGGTGGCTTACATCCTTTATCAGAGCCGACTCCCTCTAAAAGCCTAGTTCGATTCGATGATGGAGGGGGCTTAGCCGACCTATCATCACAGCACATTAATGGTTTACCAGCTCTACATTCCTTTTTGGTATTTTGTGCCACAGATGACAGAGAATATTCCATATGCAAGTGGTACACTGAAGCTTCCACCTTGTCAAACGCAGAGATTGCGGGTCCATTTTGAGAAAGATGTCAAAGTCAGTGTTCGAAATCTCGAGCTAGGCGGCCGCCTAGGCGCCGCCTAGGCGCTGCGCGGCATGCTGCCGCGCAGGAAACCTCCCAGGCGGGTGCCCTAGGCGGCTCTCGGCGGCCCTAGGCGGCCCTAGGCGGCCCTCGGCGGAACTCATCGGGCCTCGGCGGGCCTCGACCGAGTTATTTAGGTTTTAAACTTTTAATATTTTGTTCCAAATTTGTTGTTTACGTCTTCGCCGTGCGCCGCTTCGTCTTCCAAATTTGTTGTTTCGTCCTCATCGTCGCTGTCTCGTCGTGCGCCGCTTCGAAGGCTTCGTCGCTCTGGGCTTCGGTAAGTTGTTTCGTTAAGTTGTTAACTGTTGAGTAATCGTCGCGCAGTCTCCGGCGACGCCGGACGCGTCCGCAGCCGCCGAAAACGTCGTAGGACGCGTCCGGTAGCATCTTGTGAAGCTTCCAGCGGCACTGGACGCTTTCTGCGACGCTTCCGGCGCCGCTGGAAGCAACGTCGGACTTCGCCGGACGCGCCGGACGCGTCCGGCGGAGCTTCCGACGGCGTTGGAGGTATCCCACGAGGCGCCGGTGGCGGCCGGTGGCGTCCGCGCCGTCATGCGAGTCGCGAGAGGGGACGCCGTTTTTTGATTTTTTTTTAGATTTATTAAATTAAAATAATTCCTAACGGGGATAATTTCAAATTCAATAATAGGTTGGTTCGTAAACTAAAACCTAATAAAATTATCATCCCAATTAAATATATTTTAAATATAATTTTTTTATAATAAATTGTATTAATTTTTATAAAAGAATTTTGAATATATAAAATTATATATAAAATTAAGATTCCATTATTAATTTAATAACTTATATAATCAGATTTAAATATATAAATAATATACTTAATTTTTTTAAATAAATAATATTAAATATTAATTTATATATTAACAGATTTAAAAATTATAATAAATATTATCATTTATCAGATTTAAAAAATAAAAAATATAAAAAATATTTTAAATTTAATAAATATAATACATATTATTAATTTATATTTTATATAAACCATATTTATAAATTTTATATATTATTAATTTATATTAATCGGATTTATAAATATTAAAATTATATTAAAATTTTAAAAATTCTAATAAATATTATTAATTTATATAAATCGGTTTTAAAAATATGAAAAATAAATTAAAATTTTAAAAATTCTAATAAATATTATTAATTTATATAAATCAGTTTTAAAAATATGAAAAATACATTAAAATTTAAAAGATTCCAATAAATATTATTAATTTATAAAAGTATAAAACAGATTTAAAAATATAAAAAATATATTTAAAATTTAATTTATTTAAACAAATATCGAATAAATTTTATTAATTAGATTAAGATATATAAAAAATTATTCTCAGACTTGTTAATGACTTAATGTTATTGAAATATTTTGTATTGTATGTCTATATGGTATAATTAAATTTTATTATCATGTTAATATGTTATGCGATTATGTCTTGTTATATATTATTTTTTCAGATTATCTGTTATACTGTTATCAATGGCAAGCAATCCATCTTCGACAGCATCTGTCACTCAACCCGAATCCGGGATTCTTAGAAGAAAGTCAAATGACATCGGATAGGAGTTTGGGATATTGATTGATCCTAAAAACCTCGACAAAATTAAATGCAAGTTATGTGGAAAAGCAATGTCAGGAGGAGTGTATAGGATAAAGGAGCACATTGGAAATATACCTGGAAATGTATCTGGTTGTCGAAAAGCATCTCAAGAAGACAAAAATAAGTGTAAACAGACTATTTTAGAAGGGAGGAACAGAAAGAAGAACAAAATAATGGAAGAACAAAGTTGTAGAGCAGAGGTGGCTATTTCTGTAGATGAAGAAGAAGGTCTTGAAATTGAAGGGATGGATGGAGTTAAAAAACCTCTTCCACTTGGCCCCATGGATAGATATGCATCGGCAATTGCTCCAGAAAATCCAGTGGAAGTAAAGTACTTCGGCAAAAAAATATAAATGAGGCTCTTTTCAAAGAGAGAACTCAACAAGTTCAACAATATGTTGGGAGATGGGTTTATGAAAATGGAATCTCATTCAATGCTGTTGATAATGATAGCTTCAAGCAACTAATGGGCGGTGGGTCGATTTGGACGAGATTGACCTCGACTCAATATCAACTTAGGGAGCCCTTATTGAAAGCCGAAGTTGAAAGAACAAAACAATTCTGAAGAAACACGAAGAAGAATGGGCGAAGAATGGATGCTCGATCATGACGGATCGTGGAGTGATAGAAAAAGAAGTCTTAAATTTGTGTGTTAATTGCAAGGAGGTACTACGTTTTAGAGTCTAAGGAGTCTTGAGGAGGCACATCTGACTGAACTTATTTTTGAGTATGTTGACAAGTGTGTTGAACAGTAGGAGCTCGAATATTGTTCGATTATTCATGATAATGCCACAACAATATGGTATTAAATTGATGAGAGAAAAACGACCCGGGATCTTTTGGAGTTCATGTACAACTCACACTATTAATCTCATGCTTGAAAGTATTGGCGAACTTCCACGATATAAAAAGGTGATTGAAGCGGTCGAGGCTTTTACCATTTCATCTATGCTCACCGTAAGATTTTATCATTGATGAGAAGTTTCTGAAGAAGAGAGACATAGTCAGGCCGGAGTTACGGGTTTGCATCAATTTCCTCGCGTTCTGAAGTTTGATTGAAAAAAGCTAGTTTAAGGGCCGTGTTTACAAGTGATATGTGGGAGAAATGTAAATGGTCAAAAACAAACAAAGGAAAAATGGCTTACTCTACAGTGATGAGCATGAGTTTTTGGAATGGTGTGACACTTTGTTTGAAAATATTTGCTCCTTTGGTAAGAGTTCTTCGATTGGTAGATGGAGATAGAAAGCCATCGATGGGGTTTCTATATGGGGAGCTTCTTCAAGCTAAAGAAGATATCAAGGTGGCTCTGAATAACGTGGAATCAAATTATCATAGTCATTATTGAGTCAAAAATGAAGGATAGACTTGATACATCATTGCATACCACTGCATTTTTGCTGAATCCTTATTTTTACTACAAAGATAGTTCGATTGCTCTTTATGAGGTCGCGATGGGGATTTTTTAATGCATGGAAACTTTGCATGCCAATGAGTTAGATTTACAAGATACTATTATTAACAAGGAATTTCCAAAATATAGAAATAAGACTGGGTTATTTGGAAAAACATTGGCAGCAAAAGCATGTGAAAAAAATGATGATACATTTGATCCATGTGCATGGTGGAGTACATACGGTGCTCACACACCTAACTTGCTAAGGGTGACATTGAGGATACTTTCATTAACTACAAGTTCATCTGAGTGTGAAAGAAATTGGAGTACATTTGAAGGAGTAAGTTTTAAACTTTCAGTCTACTCTTTAATTAAATTAGTTATAATTTTTAATGTCTATACTGTATATTCAGGTACTAACTATAGTATTTACTTTCTCTGTTTTTTTAGATTCACTGAAAGAAAGAAATAGGTTGGATGCTGACGGGTCGAACAATCTAGTATTTGTCGATTTAATGCTAGATTGTTGAGCAAACAAAAAGAAAAAAGAAAGAAATGTTGATGTCCTTGCAAAAGATGCTTCAAATGCACAAGGTTGGATTGTGGATGGTGGGAAGATGATGAAGTTGAACTAGGTTAGGGCTCACTTGGCGAATGGTTGATGAAGCGAGTGGGCGGATGAAAATCTGACCAGAAGAAGCTCAGTGAGAGAACTCCGTGAAGATGAATTTTGAGTAAGAGAATCCGATAATGATATTGAGTTTGTGTCAGATGAAAACAAGTTATTGAAAATTATGGAGAAGAAGAAGCAGAATAAATATGAGTCTATGAGATATTATTAGTTGTGTAATTTTGAACTCGTTTTGTTAAGGCATGATTTATGTTATTTAACAATTATATTTTGCTTAGTGGTTCACAATGATGTAATCTTGAATGAACTATTGCTACTATTTTCCAATGTTCTACTGTTTACTATATGATTATGATAACTTACTGCATGTTCTATTGTTTAACTGTTTCTTTTACTCATATTTACTGAGCCTAGTATATTTCCTTTGCACAAAACTATTAGTTTTCTTTTATAGTTTTTCATTTTTTGGTATTGGAAAGTATGTATTTATTTCAGCATACATAGTTAGATCTTCATGCTATGAAATTGTTTAAGACAACATTTAGATTTGCATATGACATTGTCCACAGTTCACATGAAACAAGGGATACCGAGGAATCCGCCTAGCGGCGCCTAGTCCCCGCCTAGGCGGCCTAGGCGCTAGGCACTGGTCTACCGCCCGACTAGCGCCTAGCGAATTTTAGAACCTTGGTCAAAGTATCTTTATAGTCTGTCCTTTTATGGAAATGCTTTG